>NC_052154.1:177262324-177569519 GCF_902713615.1 Scyliorhinus canicula | reverse complement strand
GATATGCCATTATATTTACTGTTGAACACTGTGCAGATGTGTATACAGAACTCAAATGTTTAAATATCCCTGATGACTGCATTAAATTAAAGCTACTATTTACATTGTTTTTGAACATAGGTCACAGTAATCTAACACAATTACTTGAAACAGTACAAGAGTTCTTAGTGTATATTCCATACTGTGACTGGGTTTATAATCAAATTAAGATAAATTTTCAACAGATTACTCTATAGTAATATTGTTGTAATATAGTAATATAGTAATAGTTGTAATATTATGTCAGATCCACTCTGTTTCTGAGTTCATTTTAACCTGATAAGGTCAAAAGAATTTTCATCCTTCAATTTTGTCTGGCTATTTTCACCTGTTCATGAAACAAGTATCAAATTATTTGCAGGGAGGAGTGGAAGGACCAAGGCTTGGGATAGGCATGTCAACGTGACTGGGAATTGCTGGTAAGGCACAGGTCCAATTGAAGTCAACAGCGGGGTCTCATCGGAAACTTTTTTTGTCCATTTCTCACCCTGTAGCCAATTGTTTGGGAGGCTAAATGGCTGTCAATTGGGAAAGACTGAACTGCAAGGGCATTGGGCAGGGAAAAAGGAGGCAAGTGGAAGTGAAACAGATTGGGGAATAATGAAGGAGGACAGTAGATGTGGCTAGGTTAATGAGATTGTGCATTGGTGAGAGAAGTTGGAGAGAGGTCCCGTTATGGGAAGGGGGGTGGGTGGCTGCGGGAGAGGGGAGATCATTGGTTGGGGACATCAGGTCACAGGCCGGCGACATCATGGAGGTGGAGCTTGCGGAATGGTGATTTTGGATTGATGATAAAGAGTTACAGGTTTTATAAAGGGCAGTTTCCAGTTGTTGAATGGGATTTTCGGACAGCAGAATGGGGAGTTTTGGAGCGTGTGTGCTGATCTTTGTGAGGGGTTGCCAGGATGGAAGGCGTAGTGATCACAAAGATACACAAAGCTCTTTTCAAGAACTAAACTAATTTTATTAACACTACTAAATTTGAGTTTGACACTTATTCCTGAATAGCAAACATACATGCTTACGATTGTGCTCAGGAAGGTTTTAGATTGCTGGTCGAGTGGCTTTAGGCTGTGCTGAGGGACTTTGGATTGTGAAGGGAGAAGTTGGTTTACTTGAAAGGCCATGGGAAAATTAGTCCTGCTCTTCATCGACTACAAACAGTACTGGAAAAGTACTTACGTGCTGAATCCAGTCCTTCTTGTCTCCCTTAATTTGCCAAGTTTCCCAAACTCTGGGAAACATAGAACATACAGTGCAGAAGGAGGCCATTCATCCCATCGTGTCTGCACTTTAAGCCCTCACTTCCACCCTACCCCATAATCCAAAAACCCCTCCAAATCATTTTGGACACTAAGGGCAATTTAGCATGTCCAATCCACCTAATCTGCACGTTTTTGGATTGTGGGAGGAAACCGGAGCGCCCGGAGGAAACCCACGCAGGCACGGGAAGAACATGCAGACTCCACACAGACAGTGACCCAGCGGGGAATCGAGCCTGGGACCCTGCCGCTGTGAAGCCACAGTGCTAACCACTGTGCTACCGTGCTGCCCTTGGACCTGTCTCAAAATCAAACAACGTCAATGCTAGTAAAAATCTGAGGAACATAGGGCAGAATTTTTACATTCCCTACAAGGCAGGTTCTGAGGCGAGGGGGGAGGGAATATATAATTAAATGGACGGGACTCCCTCTGGGAACCCACCCACCCAAACGCAGATTCCATTTCACACGTGGGAGGGCAGGGTCTTGGGCAGGAAACCCATCCTTTCACCTATTAATGCTCTTAAGGGGCCATTAATATCCTTATCCTGCCCAACCTCAATGTCCACAATTTCTAGACTGGAGGGGAAGGGCGTGGATATAGTGAGGAACAGAGAAAAAATGTTTCTCTATCTCAGGCGAGAAAGCCGAGGGGAGGGGAGCGCCTCAATCTGAATGACCCCTCATAATAGGGCCACCTTCCCCTCTAGGGCCTCGGAGCTCCGGGCCTCCCGCTCACCCTGGCCTGTCCACTGATGTTGCGATCACCACCGCAGGGTGACCCCCTACCCTCCCACCCTCGGGAATCCCGGTACTTACCTTTCCAATGGTCCTGTGACTCAGTTCCAGGCAGAGTACTGCAGTATCGCCTCTGGGTTGGAGAGCAGTCGGCCAATCTGACTTATCAACAGCTCAATAGGCGAGACGTCCTTCCATGGACGGATGGAGATCCCACCCGCTGCCAAGCATTGATCAAATGAGTGTTAAATGGCAGTGGGCTTCTGGGATTTGGCAGTGGTGCTAACCATCTTTAAAATTCTACCCATAGACTCATCAGCATATTGAAATAAATAACTTGCCTCCTCATGAGCTAGTTATTCACCTGGCCCTCAGCCCCTACCAGCCTCCTTTAAAATTCGAAGTACCATGTTAAAGTGCGGAGTGGTCAAGTTGAAGATGTTTGGAAATTTTAACCTACCCCAAGCCTCGCTCACTCATGTTGTCGGTATTAAAACTAGCGCTCATTAACAGATTGTGTGCTGCAAGGGTCAGATATCTTCCAACTTATATAAAAATGGAAAATACTAGAACCACTCAGCAGGTATGGCAGAAACAGAAAGAGACTTTTCATTGACCTAAAGCACTGGGATGAATTTTGTGATGCCCTTTTGTGGTGGGTTGGGAGGTGAAAGGGCTAGTAACGTGAGCAGGAAAGGCCACATGGAGGGGAAGCCCAACATCTTCCTACCGCAGTGGCATATTGCTAGCGGCAGGAACCAAAGGGGCAGGGCGATCGACTAGGCAGCCAATGGAGTCCTAGAGAAGGGAAATGGCTTAAAGTCCAAAAAAGCGGGTGCTTCCTGACTTTGCTGGCATTTTGCCTACATTGGGAGAGCCACTGTCGCATCAGAGTAGGAGACCGACCACCACTCCTTGGATGGCTTAAATGCCCACCACCGGCGAAAGGGCCATTCCAGGGTCCTGTCACCCACCAGCATGGAGTCAAGTCTGCTTTCAGTCCTGGGGATGGGACTTCTTCCCTGCCTTTAAAATTCACCCACTAACTCCAGTCTCTCTCCACAGATGTTGTCAAATCTGCTGAATGTTTCCAGCATTTTCTGTTTTTCAAATTTCCAGTATCTGCAATATTTTGCTCTTCCAACCCTTGCTGTCTTTCCTTATAATATCTGTCTGAGATTCATACAAGAGGCACATTTCGAAGAAGCCCTATGTGCCTTTTTAATTAATTAGGAAGCTGTGAGCAATGTTTGCTCTATCAAAGAGTATTGGGCATTAGAGATTGTTACATTGACTGGCTTATTCTCAATGATAAAGTATGAGGCCAAGAATGGAACTGACTCTCCGTGCTGTGAATATAGGCTTCCGTTTGTTAAATGGGTCTGAAGAAGTCAGTCACAGTCGTAAGGTCAAACAAAAATGAAAAAAAAAATGATTCCGGCAATCAAGTGGCAACAACTGAAGATTATGCAAATATTTTTGAATGTGATGGCGAGTGCGAAAATTGCAATTCTAATAATGTAGGCCTCTAAGGGGGCCCGAGACGGAAATGAGAAGGCTGCACTTGTGATGCAGTCAGTCTTGCTGTCAATGGCTTTTTGTGGCTTTTTACTAGGCATGGGAGGCCAATTTGAAAGAATATGAATCAGACGTACAGGCCAGAATTAATTAAGTAACAGGCACCAAGCCTCCCGGTTGGCTCCTAATAGCTTTTTCTGCGTCAACAGCTTTCAGTGTAAACAATGGCAGGAATCTTTTCAATGGGTGGATAACTGTCCATGTTTTAATAATGTAGAAACTAAAATCATTGGAGAATCTTATATTGAAGGTGGTGTGAGAGTTTCTCAAAGGCTTTGACTGTTGCTAAGTATCCAAGAGCTAAAAACATTCTTTTGGGCAAATTTGTATTTAAAACCAGTGCAGTTGTTCAAGGTTATATGTATAACTCCACTGTTAAAATGTACCAATCGGTATTATTTGTCAGAGATAATGAAGTACAACTTGTCATAGTTTTTTTTCCCATTTGGCGGAATTTTCAATCATTCCAGGAATGAGGTCAACAAAACATCTGCCTTGTCAGTGCTCTGGAGGAAGCAGGAATGTAAATACAGGGAGGAGGCCTTACTACTTATTGTGCCAAGACCAGACTGCTGCACAAGTGCTTAATAATGTTTCCTTTAAATTAAAGTTAAGCAGATTGTTCTTGTCAAAGGGGATTGTGTTCAAAGTAAACCTCTGCCTGGAGCAGGCACTTGTGATCTGATAGTCAATGGATACGAAACAGAAACAGAAACATATCAAAAATCAAGTGACACCGTTCACACCTTGACACAAAAAAGGGACAGCTGCATTTTGGAGGCCAAACACAGACAGAGAGAGAGATTGCATCTCTGCATTGAACAGCAGGAAAATATTGTTGTGTTGTTTCAGAAACCAAGCAGGAAACTAGTGAGAGCTGGTTTTCTCTCTTCAAAAAGAATGAGACACAAGAGACAGTGTTTTTGAAGATTAACGGAACAAGGAGTCACAAACATGGGCCTTGCTGGTGGAAGTTGGCTCTGGAATTTTCAGACTGAGTGGAGTGATTTTCAAAGGACTCTGGGAGATTCAGCCTGGTATGGCAAGAGAGAATTTAGCATGCTTGAAACCTGTGAGTAAGTTGAGACGAGGGGCGGGATTCTCCGACCCCCCCACCGGGTCGGAGAATCGCCCGGGACTGGCGTCAATCCCGCCCCCGCCATGTCCCGAATTCTCCGCCACCCGAGATTCGGCGGGGACGGGAATCGCGGCGCACCGGTCGGCGGTCCCCCCGCGGCAATTCTCCGGCCCGTGATGGGCCAAACTCCCGCCGCTGACAGGCTTCTCCCGCCGGCGTGGATTAAACCACCTACCTGACCCGCGGGATTGGCGGCGTGGGTGGGTGCTGGGGTCCTGGGGGAGCACGGGTGGATCTGACCCCGGGGGTGCCCCCACGGTGGCCTCGCCCGCGATCGGGGCCCACCGATCGGCGGGTGGGCCTGTGCCATGGGGCACTCTTTTTCTTCCGCCTTCGCCATGGCCTTACCATAGTGGAGGCGGAAGAGATCCCCTTCCCTGCGCATGCGCCGGTATGACGTCAGCAGCCGCTGACGCTCCGATGCATGCGCGGACTTACGTCAGCCGGTGAAGTCCTTTTGGTCCCGGATGGTGTGGCGCCAAAGGCCGTTCACGCCAGCCGGCGGAGTGGGAACCACTCCGGTGTAGGCCTAGCCCCTCAATGTGAGGGCTTGGCCCCTAAAGGTGCGGAGGCTTGCGTACCTTTGGGGGGGCCCGACGCCGGAGTTGTTCACGCCACTCCAACACGCCGGGACTCCCCGCCCTGCTGGGTAGGGGAGAATCCCGGCCATGATCTTGTAGTTCAATATATGTGTCAGACGTGCAGGGCACAGTGAAAGGAGTTGTAAGGCATATCTCAGTTGCATTAATTAGTTAATGCAAAAGTAGCTTTTCTTTAGATTAATATATTTGTTGTCTGTTAAATATTTTTTCATCTATGTTGATTTGAGTTTTTTTTGTTGCAGAAAGTCTTAAACCTGGAATCTTGCCCCTTGGCTTATTTCTACTGGTCCCTGGGAAATTCATCTCTTTTTATAGTTATCAGGGATTGTAAGAAATGCATATCCTTTTATTTTAAGCAGCACAGACATTGCAAAAGGCTTGCAGGTCCTGCTGCCTGGCCTCATTGAGACAGGGACTTATTGCAAACCTACATTTTTCCTAATCAATTTGAGAAATGTAATGCAATCACCAAGGCGCTGATAAAATGGATGGCTTTTCAGACTCACTTCTCGGCCCTTGTAAGTGAGTTTATTTCAGGCATTTTTAGCTGATTTTGAATGAATCTGAGCTCAAAGCACATTTCCATGTATGCTCTTGCAATCATTTACCACACTCTCAGAGCAAGACGAAAGACATTCTGGAAAAACAATATAAAGGGCATTTGTGCTGATTCCCAATCAACAATTGGGAAAAGTCGCTCACAAATTCACGCCATAAATGTTTATTTTACTTTTATGGTTACTTTCATTCTTTTTGTCTTAGTTAACTAGATTTTATTGCATTATGCATTTTTATTGCATTGTTCTATTTCCCTTTTTCACAATTATTATTGCAGGCAGTTTCGATCTCTGTTTAAATGCCTTCCTGATCCTCAGAAAATTCCTCTCAACTTCAGGAAGCTGAAGAACATGTTGGATTCCAGAATCATAGACTTTACAGTGCAAAGGAGGCCATTTCGCTCATTGAGTCTGCACCGTCCCTTGGAAAGAGCACCATATCTAAGCCCTACCCTATTCCCGTAACCCCACCCAACCTTTTTGGACACTAAGGGCAATTTTAGCATTGCCGATCCACCTAACCTGCACATCTTTGGACTGTAGGAGGAAACCGGAACACACGGAGGAAACCCACGCAGACATGGGGCGAAAGTGCAAACTCGGCACAGACAGTGACCCAAGCCGGGAATCGAACCTGGATGATCCTGGAGCTGTGAAGCAACTGTGCTAACCACTGTGCTACCGTACCCCCCCCCCCCCCCCCCAGAAGAATGTACAGAAGGGGGTAACCATATCCATAATGTTCACTCATGACTAGAGTTACTTAGATATAACAGCTTCACCAGGTAGGGGGTCTCAGAAATGTACTCTCTCCCTCATTATGACAATCCAAATTCTGGATTTTTTTTTCTTTTACTTTTTTTTCACTGGAAATGAGCTGGAATCAAAGTCACTTTTTAAAAGCAACTTGAACTTTCACAGGTGTAGAAAATGTATGTATAGAAATTAAAACAGAAAATGCTGGACAATCTCAGCGGGCCTGACAGCACCTGTGGAGAGTGAAGGGCACAAACGTTTCAAGTCTGGATGACATTTTGTCAAAGCCCCTTTCTCAAAATCAGCTTTAACAAAGAGTCATCCAGGTTGGAAACGTTAGCTCCCTTCTCTCTCCACAGATGCTGTCAGACCTGCTGAGATTTTCCAGCATTCCCTGTTTCGTTTCCAATTCCAGCATCCACAGTAATTTCCTTTTATCTAGGCATAGAAATTGGTGTGAGTATATGTTTTGTAAGCCATAGGTTTAAGAAAATAACTTCCAGTTTAGGAAATGGATGTTTAATGTAGACAAATGGAAACACTTGGCTGAGTTTCAACACTGTTTGGAGCTGAAACTGATAAAACAGACCTGGGCTCATGACAGTTCAAAGGATAAACTGCGTATAGTTAATACGCTCAGATTTATGTCATGCCCAATAAAGGCATGAAGATATTACAAATTTTGAAGCAATATTTTTTTTTAAATGGACACCAAAAGCTGTTTGAAATGGCTGTAGCATATCATGTCAAATGGCTGAGTTCTGCTCCAGAAAGCCTGAAACTCAATCAAATACTTAAAATAAAATATGGACAATCACAGCCACTTTGAAATTTACACATCACTTTTGTTAAGGATGCACCGTCAACAGGAAGAATTATAACATGCAGCTGATTGTCTTGACAATATAAAATGGATCTTACCAACATTTTATTGGATTGTCATGGCGTCTCATCCCAAACGCAGATTTCAGTTGATCATTGATCATTGATCTTCAGGTTGAATTTGTGGAGTACAAATCTCTCAGATAAAGGTCGGGGGCCACCTGCCTGGGGCTCGTTATGTACTGATATAAAAGCTGGCCTGAAACAGAACCCAGGGACAGCACGGTGACGCAGTGGTTAGCACTTGGACTGCGGCACTGAGGAGCTAGTTTGAATCCCAGCCCTGGGTCACTGTGTGGAGTTTGCACATTCTCCCCATGTCTGCTTGGGTTTTACCCCCACAACCCAAAGATATGCTGGTTAGGTGGATTGGCCATGCTAAATTGCCCCTTATTGAAAAAAAAAAATAATTGGGTACTTTAAATTAAAAAAGCCCCATTAAAACAGGGCCTAGACATATTAGTCTTCCCAGCAAGGATTGTACTGGGAGTGAGATGCTGCTTTACGCAAAACTACACACATGGTTAAAATAAATTAATATTCAATTTTCACCTGCTCCCTCAAATTACTAAATATAGGTACACCCACATTGCTGTTAGGAAAGAAACATTTACATGATTAAGGCTTGTTTGTTATCTGCTTTAAAAAAAAATCAGATGATAAAAATAGTCAGAAGCTGTTCTGAGTCAGATATAATCAGAAACACCATTTTCTTTCTTTATTCTTTCATGGGATGTGGGTCCCACTGGTACTTACTGCACATCCTTAATTGCCCTTAAGTTGAGTGGCTCTTAAGAGTCAACCACATTGCTGTGGGTCTGGAATGATATGTAGGCCAGACCAAGTAAGGATGGCAGATTTCCTTCTTTAAAAGACATTAGTGAACCAGATGGGTTTTTTGCAACAACCGACAATGGTTTTGTGCTCATTGGTAGATCTGTAGTTCAAGATTTTTTTTTAACCAGAAAGATATCAACCCAGCCACAAGACAAAGGTGTAGACAAGGAAATACACAGCTAGAAATTGGGAGAAGCACTTCCCACCCCATAAATTCTGTCCCTGATAGTTGGACATGAGGAAAGTCAAACAATGGATGACCTATCTCTGAGCCCTTGTTAGGGACAGCATGTCTACAGTTATTTCAATGTGGGAGTTAGACTATTCACAGAGTAGCCAAATCAAAGAAACTAAACACCTTTATAAGAAGGGGTCTTCTTAGAAGAGCCAGCAAATCTGGAAAGAGCGCCATTAGTTCCATCAGAGATCTGGGTCACAGAATCAATGGGTTGTTTTGAAGGTAAAAGGTAAATAGTTTACATTTTTTGTTGGATCCAAGACATAGTTTGTAGGAATTAGGGAGGGTCCTTAATTTTAATCTATCTGTGTGCACATAGAGTACAAAAGCAAGGAAAACTTGTATAAAAACTCGTTCGGTTCCAGCTGGTGTATTGTTTCCAGTTCTGGCTGCCACTTTTAGGAAATATATGAAAGCATTGGAGAGGATGCAGAAATTATTTACAAGAATGGTTACAGGGATGATAAACTTCAATTATATTAAGGAATTGGAGAAGCTGGGATTGTTTCCCCTGGAGTAGTAAAGGTCAAGAGGAGAGTTGATTGAGGTATTCAAAACCATAAAGGTCCTGGACAGAGTGAACAGGGAGAAACCATTCCCATTGATGGAAGGGTGAAGAACAAGAGGATACAACCGTCTCATGCAGTAAGTGGTTAAGATCTGGAATATGCTGCCTGAGAGTGTAAATTGAGACAGATTGAATTGATGCATTCAAGAGGGAATTGGATCGTTCTCTGCAAAGGATGAATATACAGGGTTGTGATAAGAAGGCAGGGGAATGGCACTAAGTGCATTGTTCATTTGTTCTTTTGGTGAGCTAACATAGACATAATGGGCCGCCATTCTGATATTCTGTGTGTTTTCTCGGCAGCACGGTAGCATGGTGGTTAGCATAAATGCTTTACAGCTCCAGGGTCCCAGGTTCGATTCCCGGCTGGGTCACTGTGCGGAGTCTGCACGTCCTCCCCGTGTGTGCGTGGGTTTCCTCCGGGTGCTCCGGTTTCCTCCCACAGTCCAAAGATGTGCGGGTTAGGTGGATTGGCCATGATAAATTGCCCGTAGTGTCCTAAAAAGTAAGGTTAAGGGGGGGGGGGGGGTTGTTGGGTTACGGGTATAGGGTGGATACGTGGGTTTGGGTAGGGTGATCATTGCTCAGCACAACATCGAGGGCCGAAGGGCCTGTTCTGTGCTGTACTGTTCTATGTTCTAGAAATAGGCAATCTGCAGTCAGCTTGGTTAGAGCTTGGAGAGGCAGGGTTAGAGTATGTTGGGAGTTGTAAAGAAGCTGTGGGACAAAGGATTGTACAGAAACAATAGCAGCAGGTGGGGCTAAAGCAGTGTGCGACTCTCCATAGCCCGGACAAGGAGTATGTAAACCATTAACAACCAGGGACCAACGGTGTTCCTGCTTTTTAAATATCGGAGCAGAAATGTAATGAGGCCTAACCTTGAGCTAAGAAGTCCATAGATGTGTGGTTTTGATCAACAGTTGGAGGGTCACTTAGCCAAAAGCCAATGGAAAGTTGCCAACAAAATCTTGCACCACGGGATGAGCCAGAATACCAAATAGAAATTAAAGTGAATTCTGGAGAGCTGTAGCATAGTCCGTGGTTCCAGAAGGAGAAGTGAATGAACCCTTAATATCCTGTAATATATAAGGTAGCCCTGACATGGAAATACAAATATAACAGGCAGTGTGCTGATGATTTTGAACCTGAACAGGAGGGAGATTGAGAACCGAGTGGAGTGGTGCAACGACAACAATCTATCCCTCAATGCCAGCAAAACTAAAGAGCTGGTCATTGCCTTCAGGAAGCAAAGTACTGTACACACCCTTGTCAGCATCAATGGAGCCGAGGTGGAGATGGTTAGCAGTTTCAAATTCCGAGGGGTGCACATCTCCAAAAATCTGTCCTGGTCCACCCACGTCGACGCTACCACCAACAGCGCCTATACACCCTCAGGAAACTAAGGAAATTTGGCATGTCCACATTAACTCTTACTAAATTTTACAGATGCACTATAGAAAGCATCCTATCTGGCTACATCACAGCCTGATATGGCAACTACTCAGCCCAAGACCGCAAGAAACTTCAGAGAGGGTGAACACAGCCCAGTCCATCACACAATCCTGCCTCACATCCATTGACTCCATCTACACCTCCCGCTGCTGTGGGAAAGTGGGCAGCATAATCAACGACCCCTCCCAACCAGCCCACCCGAAGTGACAAAGTTGATTGATGAGGGAAGGGCTGTAGATATCATATACATGGACTTCAGTAAGGCATTTGATAAGGTTCTCCATGGTAGGCTGATGGAGAAAGTGAAGTCTCATGGGGTCCAGGGTGTATTATCTAGATGGATAAAGAACTGGCTGGGCAACAGGAGACAGAAGGGACAGTAGTGGAAGGGAGTTTCTTAAAATGGAGAACTGTGACCAGTGGCGTTCTACAGGGATCCGTGCTGGGACCACTGTTGTTTGTGAAATACATAAATGATCTGGAGGAAGGTATAGGTGGTCTGATTAGCAAATTTGCAGATGACACTAAGATTGGTGGAGTAGCAGATAGCGAAGGGGACTGTCAGAGAATACAGCAGAATAGAGAGTTGGGCAGAGAAATGGCAGATGGAGTTCAATCCGGATAAATGCGAGGTGATGCATTTTGGAAGATCCAATTCAAGAGCAAATTGTATAGTAAATGAAAAAGCCCTGTGGAAAATTGATGTCCAGAGAGATCTGGGTGTTCAGGTCCATTGTACCCTGAAGGTGGCTGTGCAGGTCGATAGAGTGGTGAAGAAGGCATACGCATGCTTTCCTTCATTGGAAGGGGTATTGAGTACAAGAGTTGGCAGCTCATGTTCCAATTGTATAAGACTTTGGTTCGGCCACATTTGGAATACTGCGTACAGTTCTGGTCGCCATATTGCCAAAAGGGTGTGGATGCTTTGGAGAAGGTGCAGAGGAGGTTCACCAGGATATTGCCTGGTATGGAGGGCACTAGCTATGAAGAGAGGTTGAGTAAATTAGGATTCTTTTCATTAGAAAGACAGAGGTTGAGGGGGGACCTCATTGAGGTCTACAAAATCATGAGAGGCATAGACAGGATGGATAGCAAGAAGCTTTTTCCCAGAGTGGGGGACTCAATTACTCGGGGTCAAGGTGAGAGGGGAAAAGTTTAAGGGAGATATGCGTGGAAAATTCTTTACGCAGAGAGTGATGGGTGCCTGGAACGCATTGCCGGCGGAGGTGGTAGAGGCGGGCACGATAGCATCATTTAAGATGTATCTCGACAGATACATGAACGGGCAGGGAGCAGAGGGAAACAGATCCTTAGAAAATAGGTGACAGTTTTAGATAGAGGATCTGGATCGGCGCAGGCTGGGAGGGCCGAAGGGCCTGTTCCTGTGCTGTAATTTTTCTTTGTTCTTTGTACTCACTCTTCCAACTTCTCCAATCGGGCAGGAGATACAAAAGTCTGAGAACACGTACGAACAGACTCAAAAACAGCTTCTTCCCCACTGTTACCAGACTCCTAAACAACCCTCTTATGGACTGACCTCATTAACACTACACCCCTGTAAGCTTCAGCCAATGCCAGTGTTATCCAGTTACATTGTGTACCTTGTGTTGCCCTATTATGTATTTTCTTTTATTTCCTTTTCTTTCCATGTACTTAATGATCTGTTGAGCTGCTCGCAAAAAAAAACTTTTCACTGTATCTTGGTACACGTGACAATAAACAAACAAATCCAAGTCCAAATGTTCTCTGGCTTAAATGTAAGGATTAATAATACTTGCCTCCTTTAATTCTTGTGCATTAAAAGCTTTTATTTAAAATTTAAAATCATGTGGCATAATTTATTTCAGCGAATAACTTGGGTATTAGAACTCCTTTTTGAAAGTGAATGGTTTCCCTCAATATCACAACAGGGTGAAAGGTGCCTGTTGAGTTAGAAGTTACTGCTCCAAATTTTGAACACGATTGGATGAATTACATACGGATACTAATCAAGAAGACATGTCAAAAATAATCCAACATTGCAAACGTTAAAACAACCAAGAAAAAGCCAACAAACAAATGGGGCCAGTGGGCATCAAACTTCAGAGCATCGTTTGCATACAATGGTGTTAACTGAGGCACAATGGTCTGAAGGTTTCCGGTTCAAAATCCCACATCAGAAACCTGGGCCGGGATTCTGCCGTACCCGGCGGGGCGGGGGGTCTCGGCGGGACGAAGTGGCGTGAACCACTCTGGTGTCGGCCCACCCCAAAGGTCCAGAATCCTCCACACCTTCAGGGGCTAGGCCAGCGGCGGAGTGGTTTGCGCCCCACCGGCTGGCGTGGAAGGCCTTTGGCGCCACGCCAGCCGAGGCCGAAGGGACCATGCCGGCTGGCGCGAGTCCGCGCATGCGCAGGAGCATCAGCAGCTGCTGATGTCATCCCCGCGCATGCGCAGAGGGACATTCACCTACGCGTCGGCCATCGCGGAGGCTGACCCGGCCGACGCGTAGGAAAAGAGTGCCCCCAAGGCACAGGCCCGCCCGCGGATCGATGGGCCCCGATCGCGGGCCAGGCCACCATGGGGGCCTAGTCTAATCTACACTGGCGGGACTGACAAAGAACCAGCGGGACTTCGACTAATCGCGGGCCGAAGAATTGCCGGGGGACCGCTGCGGGTGGCCACCGATTGGCGCGACACGATTCCAAACCCCCGCCGAATCTCTGGAGCCGGAGAATTCGGCGGCCGGCGCGGGCTGGATTCACGCCGCCCCCAGCGATTCGCCCACCCGGCGGGGGGTCGGAGAATCCCGCCCCTGAGCACAAACAGTCAGCTGACTTTGGGTATCTCAAAGAAGTGTTGCAGTATCAGAGGTGACATTTTTCAGATGAGTTGATAAGCCAACTCTGTCGGCCCTCTGAGGTAGGGGCAAACGTTCCCGTGACCCTCTTCTAGAAAGAGCAGGAGCATCCCCCCCCCCCCCCCCCCCCCCCCCTCTGTGAACCTGGTTAATAGTAATCCCTTGACCAACACAACTAACAAAAACTGATCTGGTCATTATCACATTGGTAGGACCATGCGGCGTGCAAATGTGAATTTTTCCCACAGAAAAATGGTGATTACACTTCAATAGCATGTTTGTTGTAAAATCTAACAATACTTTGTGATGGCTTGAAAACAGTGTTATAAATACAAGTGATTTCTTTATTGTATCAGTGTTATAAATGTGTGCTTATGTTATTTTTTATATCTGTCAGCTGGAAACTGGAATTGAACTTTTAAAAGGACAGATATTTTGAAACAGGTTAAAGTGATTGCAAACTAGATGACTATCTATTTCACATTCTAACCCTATTGAGAGGGATTCTGCAAATCTATCACAGACAATGGCATCCCCCCGGTGTTTGAGAATGACCTATTGGCAAGGAAGCCAACTATGGTATTCAAAAGCTGAAGATGAACCATTCAAAGGTTAATTGCTTGGAGGAAAAGACCTTGATTTTTCAGCTATCTCGTCAGTTGAGCTAATTGAGTTATAATTGGAATATACAATTATGATTGAATTACATGACCAGCCCAAGTACGGGGTGTAGTTAAAGCACATGTTGTTCTGAGCAGAACTGGACTAGCAGTTGAGCTAAATGTATGTCTCCTCTCAAGTTCAACGCTGAAAGTTCAAGCTTGCTTTAAGAGATTGAATGGTTCTCCATTTAAATAAGCTTCCAAAGGCACAGTGGACATTGAATGTATATAGGTCAGCTACCCAATTCCCAATGGAGCCTTTTGTTATGAGCAGGATGGGAGCAGTTGGTCAGAAGGCCCCCTGACCTATTCTCCTCTCATTTGACCACAACTGGGTTTTTATGTTGAAATAAGGATAACTGGTCAATACAGTGAGTACTTCACTGTTTACACATTGTGATCATAAAATAACCAACAGCCAGGTCCTCTTGAATCTAACAAAGAAGGCGGTATTCTTCGACCGATCTGGGTAAAATAATTAAATGCACTCCAACTATACACGCACATGCATTTCAAGCCCACACACATAATGCAGATAACAGAGAAGGCAAGGATAGATTGGCCAAATTAGATCCATTAGAAATAAAAATAAATTCATAGTTTGGAGTCTCTACTGGCTGCAGACTGAATTAGATTAGCCTTTTTAGTGTTCACAGAGGAGTCCGGTAAGAGAATTCAATGAAAAGGTTTATTGTCAATGGAAACTATGTACAATGTGCAAGTGCATTTCAGTTCCCAGTCAGGACTCCACATAACAACGGCTCCTATCTGGGCCGCCTTTTGTAGCATAAGTCCAATATTCTGCTGATGGGCCTCCTCCCCTCAGCGGGGAAGCTTGTACTTCACAAGGCTCATGGGGAGATTAATCGGTTTGTCCCCGGAGGTCTTGTGCGTGTTATAACGCCCCTCCCCCCAGGCCCTTCCGCAGAAGGAGAAGAAGGAGGGCACCTGCTCTTTTTCGCTCACGGCTGTGCTTCAATTGGCTGTGGGGCCAGATTGGGGGACATGCAGCGCCTCGGGGAAACGTTGTTTTCTGGACCACCACCTGGGGGGACACTGCCGCTGGCAGTTGAACCTCAACCACATCGCCATCTCCATGTCCGAGTCGGAGATGATGACTGCCCGCATCTCGGCATTGAGCCCCTCAGAGGCTGATGCCCCAGGGCCCCCATGGGTCGAAATGACGTGACTGGAAGCTGGATCTTCTCGAGGGGCGCGGTGCAATGCTGGTCCCCTACCAAGGATGTGATCCAGGTGATCCCACATTGTACACTCCTGTGTCTGTTCTTGGTACAAGACTGACCCCATCTGTTATGCCACCATCCCACGGATCCACTTAATATCCTCCCCGAAGTCCTGGACATGAACAGTGCCTCCTGGTTGGAACTGCCTGGTCTGAATTTGTCTGTCAGGGCTGCGCCTCTGCTGTCCCTGGCTCGGCCATACGTTCCCATCAATAGCGGGGAACACACGGCTGAGTCATCGGACCTTTAACAGTTCCGCCAGTGCTGTACCTGTCGCGGCATGTGGAGTGGTGCAATAACAAAATAAAAACTGAGCCAGTCGTGGTTCTTCTGATCCCATGGTCAGCTTCATCAGATCCCTTTTAAAGTTTGCACTGCCTGTTCAGCCAGCCCATTCGAGGAGGGTGTTGCGAGGCTGTGCGGATGATGCAGCCTCTTGGCCTTCATGAAACATCCAAATTCCTCGGTGGTGAAGGCAGTGCCATTATCCGTGACCAGCACCCCGGAATACCATGGCTACTAAAGGAGAACCGGAGCTTCTTGACCGTCACCCTGGATGTGCTGGATGACATTCGGTGGGCTTCCAATCACTTGGAATCGGCATCCACTAGGGACAAAAACATAGACCCCTGGAAAGGCCAGACAAAATGTAAATGTACTCATGGCCGGCCCAGTCATTCCCACGATGTAAATCACTGCAGACAGGAGTTTCTGCGACTCTTGGCAGGTAACACACCATTGGTCCAGTCTTTCTGTTTCTCCACCCAGGCCTGGCTACCACACATAGCTACGGGCTAACATCCCGTACGGTACGGGGGCAGCACGGTAGCATTGTGGATAGCGCAATCGCTTCACAGCTCCAGGGTCCCAGGTTCGATTCCTGCTTGGGTCACTGTCTGTGTGGAGTCTGCACGTCCTCCCCGTGTGTGCGTGGGTTTCCTCCGGGTGCTCCGGTTTCCTCCCACAGTCCAAAGATGTGCAGGTTAGGTGGATTGGCCATGATAAATTGCCCTTAGTGTGTTGGGTGGGGTTACTGGGTTATGTGGATAGGGTGTAGGTGTTGACCTTGGGTAGGGTGCTCTTTCCAAGAGCCGGTGCAGACTCGATGGGCTTAAAGGCCTCCTTCTGCACTGTAAATTCTATGATCTATGATCTTCTTTGCAATTTGTGTGCCTGGGCAATGCTCAAAGTCATATTCGTCACTGCGAGCAACAGGGCCTATCTCTGAATCCCAGCAGGTACTATGATGGGATTGCATTATCCTCTTTAAAGAGCCCAGCAACAGCTTGTGGTTCGTCATGAGAGTGAACAGACCGAAGCCTGTATACGTACCGGTGGAACTTCTTCACCTCGAACACGACGGCCAACATGCTTTTTCGATCTGAGAGTAAATCTGCGCTGGTCCGGACAATGTCCTCGATGAGAATGCGATTGGATGCTCGATTCATTTAGCCATGCGGTGAGACAATACCACTCCAATGCCATATGGCGAGGCGTCGCATGTTACCAAAAGAGGCCTGGAAGAGGCGTAATGCATCAGCGAGGCCTTCTTTTTGGTGAGCGTTTGGGAGACGAAAGCAATGGGCCTCTATGAGCCATCCTCCATCCTTTGGGGCAGAACTGCACCTATAACATAAGATGAAGCATCGCAGGTCAAGATGATTTGTTTGCTTGGATTGAAATGAACCAACAAGCTGGACGACTGTCGTGCCCGTTTAACATGGTGGAAAGCTGGTTCTTGTGGTTCTTTCCAACGTTGTTGCGGGTGCTTCTTTAAAAGGAGGTGCAGGTGCGCCATGTAGTCGCCAAATTGGGGATGAAAACCCCCACCCTGCAACTACCATAGTTGTTTACCATCCCTAAAAATGATTTTAGTGCTGCAACATTCCTTGGCGCAATGACTTATTTTACCCTCACCTTGCCCTGAAGAGGGTGCAGGCCTTTTGAGTCCATACTTAATCCTAAATCTGGCCTGGAATGTCCACTTTGTCTCTCACTTCAACCTGATGCCAGTGTCTCTGAATCTTCTTCAAACTTCTCTGAAGCTGTCCAGGTGCTCTTCGCGGGAAGTTCCTGTCACTAAAACATCATCCAGATAGACCACAGCATTTGGGATGCCTCGGATTAGATTTTCCATTGATCACTGAAATGTTGCACAGGCAGAAGAGATACCAAAAGGTAACCTGGTGCATTGACAAAGACCTTTGTGAAAATTAATGTTTGTATATTTCCAGGAATCCTCTTTTAGTTCCAATTGTAAATAAGCATGACTTAAGTCAAATTAGGTGCATGTGAGGCTTCCCGACAACTTCGCTTAAAGGTCTTCTATTCAGCGGATTGGATATTTATCAAAGTGGGCCGTTTAATACATCAGAAGCTTGTAGCTGGTGCATATTCTGGCTGAGCAGTCAGGTTTTAAAACAGGGACGTTGGGATCTGCCCATTCAGAAAGCTGCATGGGTTTTATGATCCCGAATTCTTTTTAACTCAGCCTCAGCTTTTTGATGCAGTGTGAGGAGCAAGCCTCGCATTGAAGAACTTTGGTGTGGATTCAGAGTTGACGTAAATCTTGGCCTTTATCCTTCAAATTTGGCCTGGCTTGCTCTGAAACACATCTTTCTTATTGTATAAGACTAACGGGAAAGCACTTCCCGATATCTTTGAAATCTCTAACCAGCTTAGCTTGATTTTACAAGCCAGTCTCGCCCCATGAGACTTGGCTGTCGTTCGTCTCCGGCGCTCAAGGGTAACTGGGCATCCTGCTGCTGATGCGACACTGGCATCATAGCTGTTCCCAAAATCTTCAAGGTCTCCCTGTAAATGTTGCCACCTTGACGGTTGTACTGCTAAGACTCAAAGGCTGAATGCATTGAAGGTATTTGAATATTGAATTGTCCACCTCCGTGGCCAACACCCCTCTGTTGACCTCCATGTGTAATGGCCGCCCATTGACCACGAGGACTATTTCTCCTGGGTCTGCTTTGCTCACTTTCACCATATTCAGCCTGTAAATTTATGATTCTTCTCCACTTTGGAGTCATTTGTTTTTTTTAAGACTTGGTGCCCCCTGCTTGGTGAAGCAATGTGTCTGAATGTGGCCCTTCCTGTTGCCCCTAAAACAGATAAGTTCTCTACATTGGCATACCTTTTTGGGGGTGGATCTCCCAAGTAGAATACATCTACTGTATTCATCATAATTCCTGGGTTGACAACTTTTTTTTCTTCCTGATCTCTGACTATGATCCTGTTCTTTGGATTGTGGCTGAACTTGCACTGTGCCTGTTGACCTGGGTAAGCGCCTTGCAACCACACCGCTCCACAGTTGGTTTACATCACCTTCTTGCAAGCATTGAGGCTCTCGCCCATCATTTTCAGCGCTTTCGGTTGCTTGGGCTATTTCAATCAGCTTTTCCAGGGAAATCCTTGTCTTAGCCAGCAGTTTCCTTTGCATGTTAATGTTATTGCTGCCGCATACGAGGTTGCCATGCAACATATCGCTCAACGCCATGCCGGATCCGCAGTGTTTGGTCATTTGGTGGAGTCTGGCAATGAAAGCCCAGATCGTATCTCCTGGGTGCGTTTGCCAGCCGAATTAAACTTGTCGCGATGTAGGTTGGTGGAGGATCTGAGGTAAAAGTGCTCATCCACAAGCGTCACCAATTGGCCAAACAATTTTATGTTGGGAGTCTCCGAGGACGGCAAATTCCAAAGGAGATCATAGGTCCAGGGCCCACAAACCGTTAGTAAGATAACTTGTTTATTTTCCCTCATGAACTCATTGGCAGTAGAGAAATACCAGAGTCAGTCGACGTATGAAATGAAAATCGCTTTTTGTCACGAGTAGGCTTCAATGAAGTTACTGTGAAAAGCCCCTAGTCGCCACATTCCGGCGCCTGTCTGGGGAGGCTGGTATGGGAATCGAACCGTGCTGCTGGCCTGCTTGGTCTGCTTTAAAAGCCAGCGATTTAGCCGAGTGAGCTAAACCAGTCTTTGCCCATCCCCACTGGGTGAACGGATCAAGTTTTCCAATCATAGGCACAGGGTTGGATTCTCTGCCGGTGGGATGCTCCATTTTTCCAGCAGCCCGGGGGTTTCCTGATGGCGTGGGGCTGCCCAACAATGGGAAACCCCATTGACTGGCCGGCGTAATGGAGCATCCCGCCGGTGGGGTGAACCTGAAATGTGGCGCGCCGGGGCGGAGAATCCAACCCATGGTATTTCACTCACGGTTTTTGAATGGCTTCATCTTTTATTTTGGAGGCTTCCGATGAAACCTCTTCCCTTAAAATTCTGAGATTAGCGATGACTCGCAATCATTGTCCAATTTATCCTTGTTGCCAATGTGGTGACTTTAGGCATAGTGCTTCTTGTGTAACCAAAACAGGTTTATTAAGAACAAGGGAAAAGTTCACAATAAACAGGAACAGAAGTCTCTGAAACAGGGCTTCACTCCTTAACTCCCTTGTCCACGGTGACTTGGTCTCTACTTCCAGGGTGCCATGCTTAGGTTGGCGCTAGTATGCCCTGAGCTGGTCACAAGAGATTTCCCGTTAAAGGGGCTGCGCTACCATAAGAGGATATTATTACCTTTGTCGCATCCAAATAGAATGTCATTTATGAATTTTATAAGAACCGTTTTGTTACTGTGGCAGGGGCAGAAACCTAATTGGAGGGATTTGTTCTGGAAAATCTGGACACGCATTTGGGAGGTAGCGACACATGAAATAGCTTTGGAGATGAATGGGAGATTGCAGATTGGGCAGATTTCGCAAGGGCAATTTTTTAAATAAAAGGTGTGATGGCGGCAGAATTTGTCTGTGCCGACTCTGCACGTTCTCCCTGTGTCCGCGTGGGTTTCCTCCGGGTGCTCCAGTTTCTTCCCACAAATTCCGAAAGACGTGCTGATTAGGTAATTTGGACATTCTGAATTCTCCCTTAGTGTACCCGAACAGGTGCTGGAGTGTGGGAACAAGGGGATTTTCACACAAACTTCTTTGCAGTGTTAATAAAAGGCTACTTGTGACAATAAAGACTACTAAAAATGAGAGGAGAGACACCTGAAGAAACCATTTTTAAAAATCAACTAATGTGGGGACCAGGAGGGGAAGTTGGGAACAGCATATACTTCTGTATGTACTTCTGTAGTAATTTAGCAGCAATCCACCCACCACTTTCCCTTCAGTTCAAAATCAGGCCTCATTCCAGATTTTTCCAGTCTCTCAGTGCCCGTATTCTTAAACCACCAATTTTGCAACTGGAAAGCACACTTGGGGGCAGCACCAGTGTTGCAGCATGTGTGGGAGTATGTATGGAGGGAATCTGGCTGACAGACGTGATGCTACAGACTTAAATATATTCCCTGAGGGCCACCGTGGGCCTCTAGTTGTGAAGCTTTCTTTATTAATATCAGTGATGGACAACACACGGGCCACACAAATGATAGCTGAGGGTACGGCCTTCCTCTGGGTGATTGATGTAAATCTGCAAAGGGATGCTACAGCCCCCCCCCCCCCCCCCCCCCCCCGTAAATATTAATTTCAGGTTTTCACTTCGTCTCTCTTTGAAAATCTGGAAAACAAATATTTTCCCACTGAACAAATTGACTGGGAAAATACTTTACATGTTTTGAGCAACACCATAATTGTAAAGCAGACATTATATAATTACAATATTAATTGACGGTAATACCTTTGTTACTGAGTATGGTTTGAATACAGTTTCATAACAAGGAGCGTAATTAAAAATGTGATTTGTTGTTTGAAGAACTGCACATAAATACCATGTAATAGCAAATATAATTTATATGAGGAGTTAAATCATTTCCTTCTGGATTGGCTGTTTTGGAAACATTTACTTTCTGCTCTTGCTTCCACATGACAGGTCACAGGCAAAGACCAAAGAGAGGATTTGTCCAACGAGAATGATGCTGGTTGTGCGGTACGAACGTTATATCGCATCAGCAAATTGACCGGGGTTGAATGAGATTTGGCATAACATTACAGTGGCATGTAAAAACTGATTAAAATGTCTGCCAGAAGATTAAATATATGGAAGGATTATCAATACAGTCATTCGGGTGACTGTATCAGTCAATTCTAGTGAGATTTATGTGTAATGCTGGAAAACAATATGGTTGTGATTTTATGTGATCTGATATTTAGTCACTTCTGAGATCAGCTCCGTTGGTTGCAGTGGTCTTCTGGTCCTGGATTCTGTTTCTAAATCAAGACGTAAGTGAAATAAACTTCAGCAACTTCACCCAACAAATAATTAAACTGACAACAAAATATTTGAGAATATTTCACGAGGGAAGTCTGGGAGGAAACCGGAGCACCCGGAGGAAACCCACGCAGGCACAGGGAGAACGTGATATATTTGGAAGCGTGGATGTAGAAAGAGACTTGGGTGTCTTTGGGCACCAGTCAATGGAAGTGAAGAGGCGGGTGCTGCAAGCAATTAGGAAGGCAAATAGTGTGTTGGCCTTCATTACAAGATGATTTGAATTCAGAAGTAGGGATGTCTTATTGCAGTTAAGCAGGGCCTTGAGTATTCCGTTGTTGCTCGTTCTGGGTGAGTGTGCTTAACACTCAATTTGGCTCTGTTTCTTTACTTAACTCTGGATTCGCCAGGTATCGTTAACATACCGCCACAAGTTTCAAGGTGAAGTTCAAAGCAATAAAACCATACACCAATTAGTAAGTTCAAACAACTGAGTTTATTATAATACAATTATAAAACTACCCATGCACACGCTAAGAGGATTAAACTATTCCTACCGCTAAATAAACAAATATTTATCTCGAAGGAACTGCCGGATCAGGGAACAAGGCCTCTTGCTCTGCTCTGGTCTGCAGACTTCAGGTTGGTACGGGTTAAAAAGGGGTCAGGAGTGTCTATCTCTGGTAGCGATCATTGTGAGACACTTACTTGCTGGCGGCTGCTGTCCCAAACCTCTCCTCTCTCTCGTTCAAGGTCTTCTTGAACGAGAAATCAATGATGATTTTTAGGTCATCATTGGCTACAGGAATAGTGCCAGAGGACTGGAGGATAGCAAATGTGGTCCCTTTGTTCAAGAAGGGGAGTAGAGATAACCCCGGTAACTATAGGCCGGTGAGCCTAACGTCTGTGGTGGGTAAAGTCTTGGAGAGGATTATAAAAGATACGATTTATAATCATCTAGATAGGAATAATATGATTAGGGACAGTCAGCATGGTTTTGTGAAGGGTAGGTCATGCCTCACAAACCTTATCGAGTTCTTTGAGAAGGTGACTGAACAGGTAGACGAGGGTAGAGCAGTTGATGTGGTGTATATGGATTTCAGTAAAGCGTTTGATAAGGTTCCCCACGGTCGGCTATTGCAGAAAATACGGAGGCTGGGGATTGAGGGTGATTTAGAGATGTGGATCAGAAATTGGCTAGTTGAAAGAAGACAGAGAGTGGTAGTTGATGGGAAATGTTCAGAATGGAGTTCAGTTACGAGTGGCATACCACAAGGATCTGTTCTCGGTCCGTTGCTGTTTGTCATTTTTATGAATGACCTAGAGGAGGGCGCAGAAGGATGGGTGAGTAAATTTGCAGACGACACTAAAGTCGGTGGAGTTGTAGACAGTGCGGAAGGATGTTGCAGGTTACAGAGGGACATAGATAAGCTGCAGAGCTGGGCTGAGAGGTGGCAAATGGAGTTTAATGTGGAGAAGTGTGAGGTGATTCACTTTGGAAAGAATAACAGGAATGCGGAATATTTGGCTAATGGTAAAATTCTTGGTAGTGTGGATGAGCAGAGGGATCTCGGTGTCCATGTACATAGATCCCTGAAAGTTGCCACCCAGGTTGATAGGGTTGTGAAGAAGGCCTATGGTGTGTTGGCCTTTATTGGTAGAGGGATTGAGTTCCGGAGCCATGAGGTCATGTTGCAGTTGTACAAAACTCTAGTACGGCCGCATTTGGAGTATTGCGTACAGTTCTGGTCGCCTCATTATAGGAAGGACGTGGAAGCTTTGGAACGAGTGCAGAGGAGATTTACCAGGATGTTGCCTGGTAT
The DNA here is from genome assembly GCF_902713615.1 of Scyliorhinus canicula. NCBI lineage: Eukaryota > Metazoa > Chordata > Chondrichthyes > Carcharhiniformes > Scyliorhinidae > Scyliorhinus > Scyliorhinus canicula. The sequence continues at coordinate 177,546,084 of NC_052154.1, read as the reverse complement.
GGAGGGAAAATCTTATGAGGAAAGGCTGATGGACTTGAGGTTGTTTTCGTTAGAGAGAAGAAGGTTAAGAGGTGACTTAATAGAGGCATACAAAATGATCAGAGGGTTAGATAGGGTGGACAGCGAGAGCCTTCTCCCACGGATGGAGGTGGCTAGCACAAGGGGACATAGCCTTAAATTGAGGGGTAATAGATATAGGACAGAGGTCAGAGGTGGTTTTTTTACGTAAAGAGTGGTGAGGCCGTGGAATGCCCTACCTGCAACAGTAGTGAACTCGCCAACATTGAGGGCATTTAAAAATTTATTGGATAAGCATATGGATGATAAGGGCATAGTGTAGGTTAGATGGCCTTTAGATTTTTTCCATGTCGGTGCAACATCGAGGGCCGAAGGGCCTGTACTGCGCTGTATCGTTCTATGTTCTATGTTCTTGGCAAAGCTAGTCGAAATGCTGGTCCAGAGAGGAGGGTTGGTCAAGGAGGAGAGGAGGGCTGGACAAGAAGAATGAACCATGTGTGGGACCTGTCTTTTATAGGTCCCAGGGATCCGCGCCCCTTTGTGCGGACTCCCTTACCTGCTTGGAATCGATTGGGTCTCTTCCCAATCGATATGTTTGAATCCCCCAAATACTGAGGCTGTTCCTTAGCTACTGGGTGGGCTTTCAGGCTCTTTGTTTTTGAACTCCGCTGGTGCCTGGGTGTCTGGTATTCTTTACAATGTTGCAGTTACTTCCCCATTTGTGTCCATTGTCTCTGGAATCATTCCATTAATATGCTAACTATCCCGGAGATTGCCTCATTAGTATGCGGAATGTTCGTTTCTGTGCTGTCTGCTTTCTTAGCAGACAGAATCCATACCTGCTTGTGCAGCCTGCTGGCGCTGCAAACATTGTCCATTTTATCCTGCTTTGCGTTCCTCCATTTTGTATTTAGGGAATGGCCAACTTCGGTGGCTACACCGTGCAATTTTGATCTCCCTGCTTATCATAGATATTTTATCATAGATTATCATAGAATTTACAGTGCAGAAGGAGGCCATTCGGCCCATCGGGTCTGCACCAGCTCTTGGAAAGAGCACCCTACCCAAGGTCAACACCTCCTCCCTATCCCCATAACCCAGTAACCCCACCCAACACCAAGGGCAATTTTGGGCACTAAGGGCAATTTATCATTGCCAATCTACCTAACCTGCACATCTTTGGACTGTGGGAGGAAACCGGAGCACCCGGAGGAAACCCACGCACACACGGGGAGGATGTGCAGACTCTGCACAGACAGTGACCCAAGCCGGAATTGAACCTGGGACCCTGGAGCTGTGAAGCAATTGCGCTATCCACAATGCTACCGTGCTGCCCCTTATAAAGGGATATACTTGCCATAGAGGAAGTGAAAATGAAAAATGAAATGAAAATGAAATGAAAATCGCTTATTGTCACGAGTAGGCTTCAATTAAGTTACTGTGAAAAGCCCCTTGGCGCCACATTCCGGCGCCTGTTCGGGAAGGCAGGTACGGGAAGTGCAGCAGAGGTCCACTTGGCTGATACCAGGGTTTGTGGAACTGTCCGATGAGAAGAGATTTGTTCCACTGAGCTTATATTCACTTGAGATTAGAAGGATGAGAGGAGATCTGATTAAAACATGTAAAATTATAACATAGCTGGACAGCTAGATGCCGGGAGGATATTTTCTCTGGTTGGGGCGTTTAGAACCAGGGGACACACTCTGCATACAGGGTAGACCATTTGGGACTGAGATAGAACATAGAACATAGAACAGTACAGCACAGAACAGGCCCTTCGGCCCTCAATGTTGTGCCGAGCCATGATCACCCTACTCAAACCCACGTATCCACCCTATACCCGTAACCCAACAACCCCCCCCCCCCCCCCATTAACCTTACTTTTTTTTAGGACACTACGGGCAATTTAGCATGGCCAATCCACCTAACCCGCACATCTTTGGACTGTGGGAGGAAACCGGAGCACCCGGACGAAACCCACGCACACAGGGGGAGGACGTGCAGACTCCACACAGACAGTGACCCAGCCGGGAATCGAACCTGGGACCCTGGAGCTGTGAAGCATTTATGCTAACCACCATGCTACCCTGCTGCCCCTGATGAGGAAACATTTCTTCACTCAAAGGATAGTGAACTGTGGAATTAGTCCAATGGTGGCCATGAAGCCATTGTTGCAAAAATCCATTTGGTTCATGGATGTCCCTTTCGTTGTTGCTCGTTCTGGGTGTGTGTGCTTAACACTCAATTGGCTCTGTTTTATTCCTTAGCTCTAGAGTTGCCAGGTATCCTTATGATACCGCCACGAGGTTCATGTTCAAGTTCAGATCAATGACTCAATACACCAGTTAGTAAGGTTCAATCAAACACATTTATTAATACACAGTAAATCGATACTCATGCAACTAATACTAGCGGACTAAACTATTCCTACCACTATAAGCCAATACTTATCTTCGATAAGGGAACCCACTGGATCAGGGAACAATGGCCTCTTGTTCTGTCCTGAGACTGCAGGCTTCCCAGTTGGTACGGACTAAGGGGTCAGGAGTGTCTATTCTCGTAGCGAGCGTTGGTTGGACACTTACTTGTCGGTGTAGCTGCTGGCCAGGCCTCTCCATCTCACGTTCAAGTTCTTAGCTGCTGCAAAGGTGTTCTGCTGGTAGGGCCGGCTAAGAGAGCAAACTATATTTGGGACCTGTCCTTTATAGGTCACAGGGGCTTCGCGCCCATCTGGGCGGTCCCTATACCTGCTTCTAATCGATTGGACCTCATACCAATCGATTGGTTTGAATTCCCCAATACTGAGGCTGTTTCCTGATCGCTGGGCGGTTCTTGGGGCTGTTTGTAACTTATTGTCTGGGATTCCTGCTGACGCCGAAGAGTCTGGCTTGACCTTTGTTATTCTCGATTGTGTCCATTGTGCCCGGGAATCACCAGGAATCGCTCAATTAATATGCGCAACTGTTAGTTTCAGTGCTGTCTGGTTTCTTTGCAGACAGAATACACAGGGAGATTCTGCAGCCTGCCTGTTTTCCTTACATTGTTCTGTTTTCCCTGCATGCATTTCAATTCTCCATTTTGTGTCGGGCAGTGGCCAACTTCGGTGGCTACATGGTGAAGGAAATCCATCATCCTTACCTGATCCGGCCTACATCTGACTCCGGATCCACAGCAATGTGGTTGATTCTTAGCTGCCATCTGAAATGGCCGAGCGAGCCACTCAGTTCAAGGCCAGTTAGGGATGGGCAGTGACACCCACATCCCCTGAACGAATTTTGAAAAATGTATTCATATTTGTAAAGAAAAAATGGAAAGTAGAACATAGAACAGTACAGCACAGAACAGGCCCTTCGGCCCTTGATGTTGTGCCGAGCAATGATCACCCTACTTAAACCCACGTAACCCGTAACCCAACAATCCCCCCATTAACCTTACACTACGGGCAATTTAGCATGGCCAATCCACCTAACCCACACATCTTTGGACTGTGGGAGGAAACCGGAGCACCCGGAGGAAACCCACGCACACACGGGGAGGACGTGCAGACTCCACACAGACAGTGACCCAGCCGGGAATCGAACCTGGGACCCTGGAGCTGTGAAGCATTGATGCTAACCACCATGCTACCGTGAGGCCCCAAAGAAAGACTTGCTTTTTTGAAATGGTGATCAAAACATTATGGGCTGGAGTCTCCACCGCCTGACGCTGGTAGCGGAATTCACGGTGTGGCGTGGAATCCAGCTTCAAGAGAAATAACTGGCAGCGGAATTGAGTTTCCCGCCGCACATGACGACCCACTTGCATCCTATTAACAGACTGGACACCAAATTCTCCACATGTCCGATTCTTTGGCCCTCCGGGCCAGGATTCACCCTGGTGCAGATTGGTACAAATATTTGCCAGCAAATATTTACCAAATATGCACCTCGCTGTGGGCAATGTATTTACAGTAGGTGCCCCCAAAGTCCCCCAGAGAGCCCCCTGCCCCTCACAATGTGAATACTGCCAACCTCACCCCCCCCCTCTACCAGAGACCCCCATTAGAGAAACCCCACCAGAGACCTCCCCATAGCAGGGAACCCCACATCACATGAAACCCCCATATCAGAGAACCCCCTCATAGCAGAGAACCCCCCCCATTACAGGGAATCACCCAGATCAGGAAACACCCCCATAACAGATAATTCCCCCATAGCAGTGAACCCCCACTTAACAGGGAACTCCCCTGTCCCGCCCCTCCATAGCAGAGAAACCTCCCCTATCTGTCACCTGTACCTGGAATCTAAAGAGAAGAGCAGGCAGAAATTGTGAAAACATTACTGCTTTTTTACACACCTGTATCATATACCTGCTGCCTCAGACAGATGTCTAGAAAGCAGTAGCTGCAACTGAATAGAAAGCCAAAACCACATCAAAATGCTTCCCTCATCAGATCCTTTGATCTGCAAGGATTAGATTCACTTCAAACAGAAATAGCTTTTAGCAACCTGTAATTGACAGCTTTCAGACAGACAGATGTCTGGGTTGTTTATTTTCATTTCCCTTCACACTTGACTGGATCTCAAGTAGCCTGCAGTGAAACTAAGCACGATGTTTATAAACATCGAGGCATTAAGTACGTTCACTTCCTCAGCAGAAAGCACTTAACTGCTTTTGATGTGGTCATGAGCTGTCAATCTTGGCTTCAAGGCAGGGGTGGCTAATGGGGGAGGGGGTTTCTCTGCTATGGGGTGGGGGAAGGGTGGTTTCTCTGCTTTGGCAGGGTTCTCTGCCATGGGGGGATTCTCTGATATGAGTGGTTCTCTGCTATGGGGGTTCTCAGATATGAGAAGTTTCCTGTTATAATGGGTTCTCTGATGGCGGTCTGTGATAGGACACTCTGATGGGGGTCTCTGGTGGGGGCCTCTGGTAGGTGCCGCTGGAGGGAAGTTGGGTCACCCTCATGCATGCCTTCTGTGAGGGGAGGGATGACCCTGCAATTCCCATGGTGGGAGGGGAATGATGCATCCATTTTTCAAGAAGTAGGAAAGGATTTTTATTGCGGGGAAGGGGGGGAGCGAGCCTCTAGGCCTCGGTATTGGGCCACCCATTCAAAATGGCTGCCCGATAGTGTGCTTCGCAACAAAATCCCTTATGAACCCCCCCATGCATAAGTTTGAGTCTCTTTTGGGTGCCGCTGTGAGTGCCGGTACAAAACAAAAACAGTTCAGCTCTGGTAGGCGAACATAGGCCGGCATTCTCCGCTATCCGGCGGGGCGGGCCGTACCTTTGCACCTTCAGGGGCCATGCCGGCGCCGGCAGGGTCGACACTGTGCCAACCGAAGCCGAAGGACATCCGAAGGCCGGCGCGAGTTGGTGCATGCGCAGGACGCCAGCATGTTCTGGCGTGATCCCAGCGCATGCTCAGGGAGGGTTTTTCTCTGCGCCGGCCATGGCAGACCGTCACAGCGGCCGGCCCGGAGAGAAAGAGTGCCCCATGGCACAGGCCCACCCGCAGATCGGTGGGCCCCAATCGCGGGCCAGGCCACGGTGGCCCCCCCCTCCCCTGGGACTCAGCAACCCACCCGCAGAGCCAAGTCCCACCGGTAAAGACCTTGTTTGATTTACGCCGGTGGGACTGGCCGAAAACGGGTGGCCACTCAGCCCGTCGCGGAGCGGAGAATCACTGGGGTGGGCCACTGCTAATGGGCCCCGACCGGCGCGACGTGATTCCCGCCACCACCGAAAAACCGGTGCCGGAGAATCCGGCAGCCGGCGCCGGGGGGGGGGGCGGGGCAGGATTCACGCTGTCCGCCCCCCGCCCCCCCGGCGATTATCCGGCCCGGCGGGGGGTTGGAGAATCCCACCCATAGTCTCCCGAACAGAGAATCCAGCTCTATGGAAGCAAGAAATTTTATACAGCTACAGTGATTCATGTCCTGTGTTTAAAATAGCGTGAACAGTCTGGCATGCACGATATGCCAGATGAATAGCATGTCGCGCTTGGGTTTGAATGTCAAAGGAGCTATGGATAAAACAGCTAGATCTGTACATCATTCTTTATCAGCATTAATTGTTGCAAGAAAACATTTTCCTTTTTCTATCCTTGAGCTGCTTTATCCTGTTAGCGCTAGTTAAAGCTAAAGAGACAATCACAAGAGGAAACATTGTTGCTCACCTAGTTTAATTAATAAACTGAAATTTCTTGGATCAAATTCTCCTGAAATGGAAAGGATATGTTTGTGTCATGTAAAGCATAGCATCTAAATGGCATGTATCATAATACCCTTGTTACAAAGCCATTGCAGCATCTTCGAACTTGTAGAACAATGATGGCTCTGTCAGTAGCTGGCAAGATAACCAATGTCTTGAATTTGTATGTTAATGAGTTCTTCCAAGCAACAACAGGTTACACCTGCCAAATCTCACAACTATCAGTGCATAGTTTTTTTTGCAAGACCATTGAATTCATCGATACCATGTAAAATATAGACCAATATGAGAAAGCCCTGCAGTTTCACTGTCTGACTGGATTTCCACATGCACGTCACCATATAGCAGATATTGCCACAATTACATGGGGATATTAATATACCTTCTGTTGTCCGATGTGTTGACACCGTCCACAAGAATAATCTCTAGTAATTCCAAAACGTAAAAGAAAGAATCCCAGGTGTGTTCATTCCAAGGTACGTAGAGTATAAGACCCCCACCCTCCCTTGAGAAGATGATACATCATGCACAAGGCGTCTTCACCTAATTTGGCTCCATGCATGTCAAAGTCCAAATCCTCTGAATGGATCACTCTCAAACTATTTGGGCATGGTGGACACCCTTCACTTGTTCTGTGAACAAGCTGCCTGGCACCTAAAGTGCAGCAACTCCCAGCTTCTGTGACTTGTGCTGTAGCAGCCCCAGTGGATGATGCCATTAAATATTGTCCATCTCGTACGAATGTAAACGGCTGGTTTAGCTCACAAGGGGCTGGTTTAACTCACAAGGCTAAACCGCTGGCTTTTAAAGCAGACCAAGCAGGCCAGCAGCACGGTTCGATTCTCGTACCAGCCTCCCCGGACAGGCGCCGGAATGTGGCGACTAGGGGCTTTTCACAGTAACTTCATTGAAGTCTACTCGTGACAATAAGCGATTTTCATTTTTCATGTTTATGCTGCAGCTGTAGAAACTCCTGAACAACTGTTCTATGTTCTATGTTCTGCAGCCATCTGACTCGGGGGCGAGAATGGTAATACTGAACCAAGCCTGATACTAATCTCACCAATGATGTAAAGCGTGCCTGTAAAATACAATGCCATCTAAGTGACCTCTTACCTGAGGTCTCCTTCTGGTAACTTCGGCAGATTTTGTGCTGGCATTGTTATGAGGCAATGACAGGTGAGGACCTTGAGATGATTGTGAAAATGAAAAAATGAAAATCGGTTATTGTCACGAGTAGGCTTCAATGAAGTTACTGTGAAAAGCCCCTAGTCGCCACATTCTGGCGCCTGTTCGGGGAGGCTGGTACGGGAATCGAACTGTGTTTCTGGCCTGCCTTGCTCTGCTTTCAAAGCCAGCAATTTAGCCCAGTGTGCAAAACAGCCCCTTTTTCACTGAGGAAGTAGTGATGGGTAAGCTAATGGGGCTAAAGTCTCCTGGCCCTGATGGAATGCATCCCAGAGTGCTAAAAGAGATGGCTAGGGAAATTGCAAATGCACTAGTGATAATTTACCAAAATTCACTAGACTCTGGGTGGTCCCGGCGGATTGGAAATTAGCAACTCTGACACCACTGTTTAAAAAAGGAGGTCGGCAGAAAACGAGTAATTATAGGCCAGTTAGCTTAAATTCGGTAGTAGGGAAGATGCTGGAATCTATCATCAAGGAAGAATTAGCGAGGCATTTGGATGGAAATTGTCCCATTGGGTAGACGCAGCATGGGTTCGTAAAGGGCAGGTCGTGCCTAACTAATTTAGTGGAATTTTTTGAGGACATTACCAGTGTGGTAGATAACAGGGAGCCAATGGATGTCGTATATCTGGATTTCCAGAAAGTCTTTGACAAGGTGCCACACAAGAGGTTGCTGCATAAGATAAAGATGCATGGCATTAAAGGTAAAGTAGTAGCATGGATAGAGGATTGGTTGATTAATAGAAAGCAAAGAGTGGGGATTAACGGGTGTTTCTCTGGTTGGAAATCAGTAGCTAGTGATGTCCCTCAGGGATCAGTGTTGGGCCCACAATTGTTCACAATTTACATAGATGATTTGGAGGTGGGGACCAAGGGCAATGTGTTCAAGTTTGCAGATGACACTAAAGTGAGTGGTAAAGCAAAAAGTGCAGAGGATACCGGAAGTCTGCAGAGGGATTTGGATAGGTTAAGTGAATGGGCTAGGATCTGGCAGATGGAATACAATGTTGACAAATGTGAGGTTATCCATTTTGGTAGGAATAACAGCAAAAGGGATTATTATTTAAATGATAAAATATTAAAACACGCTGTTGTGCAGAGAGACCTGGTGCATGAGTCGCAAAAAATTGGTTTACAGGTGCAACAGGTGATTAAGAAGGCAAATGGAATTTTGTCCTTCATTGCTGGAGGGATGGAGTGTAAAACTAGGGAGGTTATGCTGCAATTGTATAAGTGTTAATGAGGCCACACCTGGAGTATTGTGTTCAGTTTTGGTCTCCTTACCTGAGAAAGGATGTACTGGTCCTGGAGGGTGTGCAGAGGAGATTCACTAGGTTAATCCCAGAGCTGAAGGGGTTGGATTACAAGAAGAGGTTGAGTAGACTGGGACTGTACTCATTGGGATTTCGAAGGATGAGGGGGGGATCTTATAGAAACATATAAAATTATGAAGGGAATAGATAGGATAGATGCGGGCAGGTTGTTTCCACTGGCGGGTGAAAGCAAAACTAAGGGGCATAACCGCAAAATAAAGGGAAGTAGATTTAGGACTGAGTTTAGGAGAAACGTCTTCACCCAAAGGGTTGTGAATCTATGGAATTTCTTGCCCAGTGAAGCAGTTGAGGCTCCTTCATTAAATGTTTTTAAGATAACGATAGATAGTTTGTTGACGAATAAAGGGATTAAGGGTTATGGTGTTCGGGCTGGAAAGTGGAGCTGAGCCCACAAAAGATCAGCCATGATCTCATTGAATGGCAGACCAGGCTCGAGGGGCCAGATGGCCTACTCCTGCTCCTAGTTCTTATATTCTTATGATTTGTTTCCTGTGATGCTGCTTGAGGGATGAATGTTGGCCAGGAACTGGAAGATCTCCCTTGTTTTTCTTCCAAGTGGTGCCATAAAATTTTTCATACCCACCTGAGAGGCAGATGGGACCACAGTTTAATATTTCATCTGAACGATGGCACCTTTCCCAGTCTTACTTTTTTTCTGAAGCCCTAGAACAGGACCTGAATCACGACCCTTGTGAATCAAAGGCAAGTGTGCTCCCAATTGAATCATCGCAGGCATAATTACAATTCAGAAAATTATTATTGGTATATAATAATAATCTTCATCAGTGTCACAAGTAGGCTACATTAACACTGCAATGAAGTTACTGTGAAAATCCCCTCGTCGCCACACTACGGCACCTGTTCGGGTACACTGAGGGAAAATTCAGAATATTCAATTCACCTAACAAGCACGGCTTTCGGGACTATGGGAGGAAACCGGTCACCGGAGGAAACCCACGCAGACACAGGGAAAACGTTTCAACTCCGCACAGACAGTGAACCAAGCCGGGAATCGAACTCGGGCCCCTAGTGCTGTGAAACAGCAGTGCTAACCACCGTCCTACCTTACCATATGGGCCCAACGCTGCCTAATTGGCCACATCAACTAATTCTGAAGGCTGGGCTGACCTACCTGGCATTTGGGACCTGTCTCCTCAGGACGTGGGCCAATAGAGAGGCAGATGGAGGACAGAGTTATGGACAGGTGAGGACAATGATGGTCAACTATGTCCTCCCTCCTGACAGGCATGCTGTATCTTCAGTCATGAGGATAGCACTGTGGAACGACACAGAAAACATGCAGCATCACCTCAGCAGCTGTAAAATCAGACCTGTTCTGGTACCCGTCTGCAGGATGTATGTCTGTACCTAAAATTCCCTTTCCAATTCATGTTTGACTGTCACTTCCCTTTAAAAAGCCTGCTAGTGAGTTGCGATCTCCTGGGAATCAGGCTGAAGCCTTACTGATATTCGCCCCCTTAATTGTAACATTTCCATTAATTGCCCCCATCTTTTAAAAATTAACTTGCAGGTGATTTTCCCCTCCCACCTTTTGTATCACATTGCCCCCCCTCCCCCCCCCCCCCCCCCCCCCCCCCCCCAAAAAAAAATAAACATCTGAGTGTGCAGCTGGTACTGTGAATAATTATACAAATGAGCTGACTCTGGAGAATTGAGTGCCATTTATGCTTAATCTTTTAGGCAGGATTTGCATCAGTGATTAACTATTTGAACGTGATTTACATCTGAAATAAAAATAGGCCCCGACCTCTGCAGGTAGAAGTTTTCTGGACTGACAAAAATAAATTTTTTCCCCATCAACACCAGAGTTTAAAATCAAGTTAAACACTCATTTTACTATTTCGTATTTTCTTTCTTCACATTAGTTGCTGGAGGCACAGACTAGTGTGGAAGCTTTTCAGCCTGTGATGCATCTCAGGACAGAATGGTCCTTCAGTGAAAGCTGGAATTCATACTGAATTATTCACTTATTTAGATTTTGCAAGCAGCAATGTTTACACAGAAGTATCCAAAGCACATTGACGCTGATATTTAAGGGTCAAGACGTTCTGTCAATTTACATTCTATCCAATTAATTTCTGAATTATCAACAGGAGGTTTCAAAATTAATTTAGCAAAAGCATTTTAGGATCTTTCTCAGCTCATGAGTAATGACTTTTACAATACAAAGCGTGTGCTTCCCTCTAATAATTATCCTTGAACATAAAACATCTTTATGAAATGTCTTTGATAAATCATTTGAAAAGAGTCATCTTCTCATCTTCATCAATGGTGGGAGTATCTAAAAAATCATTGTAACGCAGTTTTTTCAAAATGATTTGTGTAATCTCATTGCGCATTTACAAGCAAATAGATCAGGAGTTGCCAAAATATTTCATGAAGGGTTATGCCCTTTAAAAGAGTAGTGCTTATAGTTAACTTGTAATTCAGCCCTATTGGGTTCCAGTGACAATGCTAGTAAGCTTCCAGAAACAAATGTGAAACACGTGGATTCATGAACAAAAAAGCAGTAGTTTGGAGGTTGATGATACAAATAGTGTTGACTCTTCATTAGTACAGCATCCACATTACTCTGTTGGTCCTCAGATTATATTTAGGTGAAAATTTACAAGAGATAATAATAATCTTTATAAGTATCACAAGTAGGCTTACATTAACACTGCAACAAAGTTGCTGCGAAAGTTCCCTCGTCGCCACACTATGGCGCCTGTTCAGGTACACTGAGGGAGAATTCAGAATGTCCAATTCACCTAACAAGCACGTCTTTCGGGATTTGTGGGAGGAAACCAGAGCACCTGGAGGAAATCGACTCCACACAGACAGTGACCCAAGCCAGAATCGAACCCAGGTCCCTGGTGCTGTGAAGAAACAGTGCTAACCACTGTGCTACCGTGCCGCCCCAATTCCATAAGGCGATTTTAGTCTCAATTTCAAAAGGCGATTTTAAATTCATGCTGTGATATGTAGGGACATGTGGGCTCAATCCCTTTAGTTAACTGAGCTCCTGATCAAAACTGGCTGCTCTGAGGGTTCTGAATAGCGATCTTCCCAAAACAGACTGGGAAAATTGATGGCAGTCTATTGTTCAAGCAATTGCCTGATATTTGGACAGCATGCAGTCAAATGGTTAATAAAGCCAACAGCGTCATGAGCTTTATTAATAGGGGGCGGCATACAAGACCAAGGAGGGTATGTTAAATTTGTATAAAACTCTGGAATGGCCTCAACTGGGGTATGGTGTCAGGTTCTGGGCACCACAGTATTCAGAAAGGTATGAAGGGGTTAGAGAAGGTGCAGAAAAGAGTCACGAGAATGGTTCCAGGAATGAGAAACGTCAAGCTCCGTTGATGGAATGGATAAGTTCGGACTGCTTTCCTTAAAGAAGAAAAGGTTGAGATTGTGATTTGACAGAGGTGGTCAAAATCATGAGGTGTCCGGTCAGAGTAGATATGGAGAAACTGTTGCCACTGGTGGAAGGATCTAGAACTAGAAGGGCACAGTGTTAAAATAATTGGCAAAAGAAGGGGTGGATTCACAAGGGAAATCTTTTTCACACAGTAAGTGCTTAGGATCTGGAATGCACTGCCTGATAATGCAGGGGAGGCAGGTTCTATTGAGACCATCAAGAGGGGATTATATGACATTAATTATATTCTATCATTACATTATGCAGCATCTGGTAATTTTTTTGTCCACTAACTTAACCTGTCCAACTCCCTTTGTGCCCTCTTCACAAGTATTCAGTCGAAATTTGTCTTGAGTGGTGATGTTGAAAGGGGTGGCATTGGATCAACTCCCCAAAATACATCGCTATCGATAGAATTAAATATCCAACACTGTGTAACTCAACCAGTCGATTAATACTGCCCGTTCCGCAGAACTGCCAGAGTTAAATTTCTCCTCCTGTATATCCAGTTTCATAGAACTGCTGCCAATTTAAGCCCAGTCCCAATCACAAAGAATGCTAGCCACAGAAACAGGGACAAGTAAATTCAAAGAACCAAAAGCAGAAAACATTGCAGAATCCTAACTCATCCATCAATTTGGGATTTTTTTTTTTTGCTTTTCCTTTAGTTCCTGCCATCTGCTTTGCCATCTGTCAACACTGATGAGTTATTTTGCAGGGAAGGAAGGAGATCATTCAATAAAGGCAATGGATTAATGATGGGGAGCTTTAACTGCCCAGATCCCGAATTTCAACTACCGAGATAGGGAATGGCATGTGGGCACTGACAGGAATAAAAAAAAGAGTTTGGAATCACTGATGCAATAAAGACTATCACATTAAATAATCTGTTCGAGGGATGAACGGCACTGAGGCTACACTTTACTAAATATGTTTGGGAACAACTTCTCAGAGAACGAATTGAATGCAAAACCAGCCACCACAAGGAGAGTTCAAGTGAATCAAATAGATGCATTTAAATTCAAGTTTAACACATGAGAGAGAAAGAAATAAAAGTTTGTGCTGAAAGAGTTAGGTGAAGAAGTGCAGGAGAAGGCTTTAGCACTGCTTTCACATCAGAATAGACTTATTGGGCCACAATGTTTGTATCTCCCTTCTCTCTCCACTGTTGCTCTCAGACCTGCTGAGATTGTCCAGTATTTCCTGTTTTTGTTTCAGATTCCAGTGCCCACAGTAAATTTGCTTTTATCTGTATCTGTGTTGTTGGATCTGTTTTATTCTTTGAAATACAGTTCAATGACGAGGACATTATGGCAAGAGTTGAGTAGGGAGCAGCTGAGGAACAGTAATGTTAGGGTCATTAAACTTTGAATGAGAGATGGCAAACTTCAACAGTGGGCAGAATTCAATGGTGATGGTAGGGGGTCTGTCCACCAGCTGGAGAAGCAAACCCCACTGCACTCATTCCAAGTGCGTCCATAGATCAATAGAATCTCTACAGCGCAAAAGGAAGCCCTTCAGCCTTGGTTTCTGCACCGACCCCCCCCCCCCCTCCCCCCCACCAAAGGAGCAGGCTACCGCGACCCATTCCCCCGCTCTATCCCCGTAATCCCGTAGGTTGATCATGGCTAATCCAATTTGGATTCAATACCAATGAGGCAGCCTGCTGACTGCCGTTGGTGTTCCTGACTCCTGCAGGGGAAATTTCATGCCAGTCTTTCTTATGCAGTGTGGATGTCCCACCTCCAGCATTGACAGTGCCACTGGGGGTGGTGGCCACTGTCAGTGCTGTAGTAGATCCAAGGATGAAAATTGTCACTGGAGTCTTGACACTCAGGTAAGTGGGGTGGGATTGTTGGGGGCAGTCAGGAAGGATCTGGTGAGGAAAGTCATTGTAAGAGGTCGGGGGGGGGGGGGGGAAGAGAGGTTCTTTCCCTGGGTTCTTCTCTTGCCACTAGCCTGTCTCTCTCTACAGAACAGGATATCCGACAAGGAGGGCTTCTGTCCCTCTCACCAGGTCACATTGTTTATAATAATAATCGCTTATTGTCACAAGTAGGCTTCAATTAAGTTACTGTAAAAAGCCCCTAGTCGCCACATTCCGGCGCCTGTTCGGGGAGGCCAGTACAGGAATTGAACCCACGCTGCTGGCCTTGTTCTGCATTACAAGCCTGGTGGGTCGCCATTCTCGACCTTTCACATCTCAAATTTAAGTAGGAGGTGTGTTGAAATCTACCGTTCGGTTTAAGTGTAGTCTCGTATACACTTTAACTCAATAGAATTTGCACTACAAGTCTCGGGTGCGAAATGAAATCTTTTATTGTGTCTCTTGCTTATAATTGAGAGTTTGAAATCTTCTTGTAGTTACAAATCAAATGTTCTCAAGAAAGCCCCTGCAGAAGGCTTTAAGAGATATAATTAACTTAGTGGCTTCCAAACAAATTGAACTTTCAAAATACAGTAATGGTTTCTTGCTCAAAGCAAACAGCTTGCGCAGACTTAAGAGTTAGAGTGGAAATATGAAAATACGAAATAAGGATAGCGAGTAGTTAGATAAAAGATCGAGAGTGATCCCGGAATGTAAATGGCTGCCCGGACCTCCATCTTTAATGAAAATGTTATCAGTCTGACTCCATCTGTCCCTACCCTTGTAATATGCTGATTGGCTTGGATGAGTCTCAAATGCATTTGATTGGATGGTTAGTTGTCAATCATCAATGTGCAGCATAGATGTCAATATGTTGCATCTTTGGGTGCTTTCTATGTTTTGGAATGTGACTTACACTTTTTATCAGATCTGGTTTTTGCTGACTGCTATACTATTCACATTTTGAACAAAGGTGGATTCATGTTAACTTATGGTGCATATTTTGACCTTCATTGAATTGTTTCATTTGCTTCTAGTTAGGCTGCAAACGTTTCAAACGTTTCAAATCCACGTTTTTATTACTGCAAGCTGCACACTTTGTAATCTGAGGTTGTGTTTTCATTCTTATGATGGAATTCATTTTAAAAATGAATTTTGACATGGGCTTTCGTGTTTACATCAAAATGGCTCAATCAATTATCCTTTTGCCTATCAGAAATAGCTGGTTCCCTTCAGTAATGAAGTTACTGTGAAAAGCCCCCAATCGCCACATTCTAGCACCTGATTCGGGGAGGCCGGCAAAGGAATTGAACCCACGCTGCTGGCCTTGTTCTGCATTACAAGCCTGGTGGGTTGCCATCCTCGACCTTTCCCATCTCAGATTTAAGTAGGAGGTGTCTGGAAGATTACAGTGTTTCCAACTCTGACCTTCTTCCCAATTGCAAAGTACCAACTCTCTCCACCCCCCCCCCCCCCCCCCCCCCCTAGCCACACTGCCTCCCACTCTGTGTCTGTGGGGACCAGTCAATTCCATCCAACATTACGCCTTCACACTTGGCTGGGCAGATGCTCAGGTTGTGCACATGGCAAAAATGGCAATCGGTTAGTACCAATAATGCAGGGGGAATGGTGGGGGTTATGTGACAGGTCACTGGACGTGGCCTTGTGCTACACAACTAGGAAGCTGAGGGGAAGAATAATGGGAAATTAAGGCCAGTCTGGATAACTGAAAATTTATGATTTGGAAAAAAGGAAAAAACATGCAAATAACGCAATGTGTCCACAGTAGAGGATAACAAGAACAAGCATTTGGAAAACTTGGAGAATACACAAGGATTCTTAAACAAATTAGCTGAGGAATGAATTTAAAATTGCAACTGAGTTGAATCGAAATAGGGAATGTTCTTGGCTGCCTGCATATCAGGGAAAATGTGGAGGAATGCCACAGTGTCGGGTTGCTGACTTTTAAAAAGGCTGTTAAGAATGTTGAACATGTCATAAAAAATGTTTCACCCAATTAAAAAGAATGTTGAAGCTGTCGAACGTACAGCATAGATTGATGAGAATGATGCCTGAAAGGGAAAAGGTTTTGAGCTATTGTTATATTTTCCTGAAAGGAAGGAAAGCTGAGGGGAGCCAGAGAGTATTTTGAAGTAATGAAAGATAGAGTGGGCAGAGAAATTTCCTTTTATGTGGATTCAGTGACGAGGGATCAGCAGATTAAAATTGACAAAGAGGGAGAGAGGGAGAGAGTTAGGAAAAATGTAATTGGACAGAGTTGAATGGTTTACCAAAGGGTTTGGTGGATTGCAACTTTTAAAGGGGAATTGGGTAAGTGTCTGGAACAGGGTAAAGCACGGGGTAATGGGGAAAGGGTGAGGCAATAGGATTCATTTCAGATTACTGCAGCAAAAACTGGTACTGGCATGACATGCCAAGTGAATTCCTTCTGTGCCATCAACCGATATGATTGATGACACATCGGATTCTGAATTACAGAACATCATTAGAGTTTCACCGTGATTCACACCCTTCTACCAGCATCGCATAGATGGCTGTTAGAAATATTATTGTCAGGGGAGATAGCAGCCCTGCAGATGGCCATCATATGGCTCAAGGTGTCTGGCAGGAGGCATGGAAGTCTGATTACAGTGCCAAAACAAAAATGCTTAATATATTTAACAGATGTGTGGCATGATGAACCCTCAGGATAACCAATTATTAACTCAAAATGTCTGACGAATCCAGATTGTACATGTTCATGTAATTGCCCCCAGTATGGGTCCCACTTGGAGATGGATTTCCATGTAAATCCTCTTCCCCCGTCCCCCACCCTCTGCTGGTAACCCCCTGCATTTAACATGCCGACTCTACCTAACCGTCACATCGTGGGAGAAAACCGGAGCACCCGGAGGAAATCTATGCAGACACGGTAAGAACAAACTCCACACAGACAGTCACCTGAGGCTGGACTCGAATCTGAGTCCCTGGTGCGGTGAAGCAGCGGTGCTAACCACTGTGCCACTGTGCCTCCCATATATTGAAGTAATTTTCATTAACAAGAGGTAAAGAGGATAATGTTTAATTATTTTTTACCATAATAAGCCCATAGTAATTTTTAAAATGATTGTACTTTAAATCTGTTTGAAATTATATCCAAGATTTGGCTTACCCAAATGGAAAATGCCTTCAGCCTGCAATGAGCAGAATTATTAATCTTCCCTCAGACTGATGGACCATTCTGTTTTGTCAGATGATCCAAGCTCTCATTAAATAATGACACAAAATAATTAACGCAAAATACCTCTTTTATTTGGTGAAATATTCCGCTGACTTTTGTTTATCTGTTTTAATTAAATGGTGGCGCCACATTGTGAGACAGAAACTGCTCATTAGAACAAAAAGCATCCTCCACAAATGGAAGCCTGTGAGGTCTGATATATCTGATAAAATAGTACACATCATTGAGACAGCATGCAATGCCGTTCATTTTACCTTTCCTTTGGATTGTAATGCATTATATGTCTGTGACCGATGACTCCAAAATAGTTTTGCATCATTTCCTAAAGAGATTACTCATTTTAATTCTACTCAACAATGGAACCTGCTTTTAAGCCATTTTCACTTCTTGTAGATACAGCTTTTCACGTTGATATTTGGAATATTTATTTTCTAATGATCGAGATGGACAATTTCATATATGAAGAATCTAGTGAAATGTGGCCTCTGTATTCTTGGTTGCATTTCGAATCATGGGTCAGTACATCACTACAACAAAATGACAGCTAAAATGCAGTTAAAAAGAATTGGAAAAGGTTGTGAATATCTGTTTTCACTCGGCCAGTCTTTCACAAGCATCCCTCTGACATCCATGAGTTACCATTGTTATTTTTATGAGAAAAATATCATTTTATTGTAGTTTTTCCATAGAAAGTTAATTTCAACATGGGTTTATTTTTGAATGACCATTTTCAATTTCACTATAGTTAATTATTGTCACTGGATACTAACACTTCTTCCTGTCGTTGACTGATCACAAATGTATTTGCTTAAATATTTTGTCACAATGTCAAACATGGTTCAGTGTGAGTACTCTTGGCTAAGATAAAGGGTTTTGTATTCAAAATCCACTCTGGAAACCTGGGGGCGAATTTTCACCCCCATGTGGGGACAAGAATGGAGGAGGGCAGATGCATAATTTCACACCACTGTTGATGAGCTGGTCTTGTCGACACTACGTCCCCCCCCCCCCGCCCCCCAGGCTATTTTCTGAAGGTGGGATCAGGTAGAGAACGCCCTTTTAATCCCGACGTCACCATTGTGACCCAAAAAGCAAAATTTTGCCCTTGAGGTCAAAATTTGGACTGACACTCCAGTGCAGTTCTCAGGGAGCAGGCGTGGAGGGCCAAAGGGCCTGTTCCTGTGCTGCACTTTCCTTTGTTCTTTGAGCACTGTGCTGTTGGAGCTGCTGTCCTCTGGATGATACGTAAAGGCCCTTCCATGGGACGTAAACGATTCCGCTCCAGAACTTCGAAGGCGAGCAGGAGAATTCAAGTGAACCTGTAGTGTTTGAATATATCTCTGGTTGCCAAGAAACAGAATGAAGAGAAGAGGTTGCAAAGTGCAATAAAGTGGTTCATTCCTCTCGCACACATTGTGCCCTGTCAGAGTGGTAGATCATAATTGGGTAATTTTGACTCTGGATGTCAGTGGGCAGAATTTTACCCGGCCTGGATGGGCGTGCACCAATCCTGGAAATGCCCAAACACGTGCATGGTGATGTTGGGTGCAGAACCTGGTGTCATTGCGCACTCACACAATATTTTAGTCAGTAGGCAGGGGCATGGATTGGTAATGCACCCGCTGGCCATTATGGAGCCACTTGAAAGGATCAATTCGGCAACTGACTGGAATATTTCTCTGTTGGTGCAATTTTTAGATCAGCGGGCGGACATAACGGCCAGGCGACCAATCTGTTTTTGCAGTTTTCGCATCCAAGAACAGGATTAAAGGTAGACTGAGGAGTTCAGAGTTTTGGGGAGTGAGGTGAGGGCTTGGTTTGGAGAATTTTCAGAGTTATGGCTGTATTCTGTGGTGCATTCTGCATTTAGTCTGGAGCTTTCAGGACAAGATTTACGAGGATGCTGCAAGGACTTGATAGTCTGAGTTATAAGGAGAGGCTGGATAGGCTGGGACTTTTTTCCCTGGGGCATAGGAGGCTTAGGGGTGCACTTATAGAGGTCTATAAAATAATGAGGAGCATCGATAAGTTAGATAGTCGACATCTTTTCCCAAAGTTAGAGGAGACTAGAACTAGAGGGCATAGGTTTAAGGTGAGAGGAGAGAGATACAAAAGAGACCAGAGGGGAAATTTCTTCACGCAGAGGGTGGTGAGCATTTGGAATGGGTCGCAAGAGGCAGTGGTAGAGGTAGGTAAAATTTTGTCCTTTAAAAAAAGATTAGACAGTTACATGGACAGGGTGGGTATAGAGGGATATGGGCCAAATGCAGAAAAGTGGGACTAGCTTAGTGATAGAGACTGGGCAGCATGGACCAGCTGGGCCGATGGGCCTGTTTACATGCAGTAAGCATCTATGACTCTATGACTATGACATTGCAGTTGTCTGACGTCAGATATATGGGTCCCTCTGTTACCAACCCAGTGCAGATCAGCCCCATTTGTATTTCTGCAGATGGGTATAGTGTAGTGTACTCAGCAAGGAGTAACCTTTACTCTGAGGAGGACAGTGGACAAAGAGAGAGGAGGCCATGTGGTCTCAGGCATCACCTCAGAGCAGAGGTGCAAGCGTAAGGTGCCCATGGCCCAGCAGGGAGGACAAGAAGGACCGCCCCGCAGAAGATGCCACCACCCAGCTGCCAGGATGTACAGGCAGTGATCCAACTACCTTGACACGTCTGAGACACAATGCCACAGGAGGCTTCGGCATTCAAGTGTAGCTGTGACGACCATCTGCCAAATGATTGGGCCAGAGATGGCCTCCAATTGTGTGGTGGACACCCAATGCCTGTTGGTCCCAAGGTCACTGTGACACTTAATGTTTTTGCCTCTGGATCTTTCCTGGGCTCTGTGGGTGATCTTTGCAGAAGGACAGAGGCTTTGTTACAATTGCAGGGTTCCCCCGTATCCAGGGTGTCATTTATTACACCCATGTGGCCATAAAGGTGCAGCCAGCCAGCTGGATACCTTTGTCAACAGGAAGGAGTTTCACTCCATGAACATTTCAGATAGTTTGTGACCAAAAGACCCAGATTCTACAGGCCTGTCCAAGGTACCATGGGAGCTTCCACAATGCCTACATACTGCACCACACAGAAGTGCCAAGGTTAATCATGGCTCCAGCTCACCTTGAAGTTTGGCAGTCGCTGACAAAGGTTATCTTTTGAAAAGGATGCCTCTCAGACACCCGGGGACAGAGGTGTAAGAGAGATACAATCATTGCCATATATCCACAAGTGCGGCAGTGGAGAGGATGATTGGCCTGTTCAAGATAAGGTTCCAATGCCTGGACCCCTCCAGGGGTGCCTTGAAATATCGACCAAAGTGAGTGTAACCCGTCGTCGTTGTCTGCTATGCTCTTCATGATTTTGCACTCACGTGACAGGATCCAGTGGACCAGGAAGATGCTGGCGTTGCTGCACCTGCCTCAGATGAGGAAACCAACATCGAGTCATCTTACTAGTCAAAGAACTAGATGGTCTGTGTGCATCTGTACTACGGCCATAACACAGAACATAACATGGTACCAAGCATGTCGAACAATTCAAGATAACGACAGAGAAGACGGGACGAAACAGGCTCAAGGAAGAAATATTAAAATTCTTCAGCCTCCTGGTAAACTACAGACAACTGGGACTCAACGCAAGGAAAAGGAAAGACTTTGAAGTTAGAGATGAAAGGTTTGAAGGCACTCCACAAGCTTCAAGTCACCGGTAATGCAGCTGAGAATTGGCGTGTTTTTAAGTAGCAATTCTGTTTATATTACAGCCCTTGGCCTGCAAGCACAGCCTGACGAGAAGCGTATTGCATTGCTGCTCAAGGTAGCAGGTTTTCAAGCAATAAACATTTACAAAACCTTTGCGTTCGACAGCAAAGAGGAAAGCAAGAGCTCCGATGCAGCAATAAAGTACTTTGATCGGCATATAGTTTGTATGCGACCCAAAAAAGGAGAGCCTTCCCATGAGAAGGAAGGGGAAGAGAAGGAAAGTTGACGATACAGTGGGTCGACTGGGTAGCACTCGTGACACTGAAGAAGAGTCTTCGGCAATGTGGCCGACAGGCAAGAAAGCACACGAAGAAAGAAAAGGAAGCATCGCGTTAGGAAAATGAAAACATTGATGACGCAGAGAAGACTCGCAAGAAAACAGATCTTCAGGACATGTCACGTCAAAAGGCTAAACAAGGTGGTGATACAAAAAAGACCAGCCAGCAAACCGGTCTTCTGAAAATTAAAACAACATCGAGCAGCCGATTAAGGTTCAGAAGACCAATGGGACGATGCCGTTAAGCTTTGCACAAGGGACACGTTTAAAATTATCAGGTGTATCATGTTGTGTAAAGCACAGCTGCATTTGCACATATAATGATGCAAATCATGTTTTGTAAAAGACAGTTACGCCTGGATGTAAATGTTAACAGTTCCAGAGGAAGGGAGGTGTGGTGATACGCCTGTGTGCAGTTATGTATAAGTTGGCGATGTGGCCTCCAACCAACTGGTGGTGATAGAGATCTGTAATGTGACTTGAGACAACCACCAGTTGGTAGTAAGACATACATGAGGTTAGTCGCACTATAAGTAGCTCCAGGAAAATTCACTCAAAACACTCCCTGACACCCACACACACGATTGTAACTATGAACGTGTCCCCTCCTCGGTTCCCCATATTGGACCATGCCCACTCAGAGCTCACCATTGCCAAGTGCAGAAGGTTTCATTGATTTCATAGATTTAATAGAATTTACCATGCAGAAGGAGGCCACTTGGCCCATCGAGTCTGCACCAGCCCTTGGAAAGAGCAGTCTACTTAAGCCCACATCTCCACCCTATCCCTGTAACCCAGTGACCCCACCTAACCATTTTTTGACAGTTAGGGCAATTTAGCATGGCCACTCCACCTAACCCACATGTCTTTGGACTGTGGGAGGAAACCGGAGCACCCGGAGGAAACCCACACAGACATGGGGAGAATGTGAAAGTCGGGAATCGAATCTGGGACCCTGGAGCTGTGAAGCAATTGTGCTAACCACTATGCTACCATGCCGTCTCCCGGTCACTGAACCTTTTCTGATACTGGATTCCTGTATCCCAGACCAAGTCCTGCCCACTGACCTCAGCTGGGGAGGCAGTGGCTCAGTGGTATTGTGACTGGATAAGTAATCTAGACACCCAGGGTAATGCCCTGGGGACATGGGTTTGATTCCCACCAGGGCAGATGGTAACATTTGAATTCAATAAAATACTTGGAATTAAAAGTCCAATGGTGACCATGAAGCCATTCGATTTTTGTAAAAACCCATCTGGTTCACTAATGTCCTTCAGGGAAGGAATCTGTCATCCTTACCTGGTCTGGCCTATATGTGACTTCAGATGCACATCAATGTGGTTGACTCTCAAATGCTCTCAGGGATGGGCAACAAATGCTGGCCCAGCTAACACTGCCCACATCCCATGAACGGATAGAGAAAAACTTCTGCCCAGACTTCCTTGGTGAGTTGGGGTGGGGGCTCCTCCTACCATCCCTCAATATCAGGTTATCCCACCTGGCTGCCACCACCTGCACCAGGGCTTGCAGACAATCATCATAGAAATTAGGGGCTTTAGCGTCCCTCCAGCCTGGTGTGTATTACTGCCACCCCAATTAGTTCCCTCTGGCTCCTCTATTGTCTTTAGCAGCTTCTATTCATCACCTGTAAACTTTGCGCTGGCGCACCATTGGACCCTTCGCCTGGGGTGGGAACAGTGTAAGAAACTAACCAGGACATTCTCGACAGCACTTTACCAATCCGTGACCCCTCCCATCTCCAAGGATGAGAGCAGAAAGTATCTGGGAACACCACTACCTGGAAGATCTCCTCCCAAGTCACACCATCCTGACTCGGAGATATACCACCGTTCCTTCACTGTCTTTGAATCAAACTCCTGAAACTCTCTCCCTAACAGCACTGTGTGTGTACCTACACCTCAGGGGTTGTGGCACTTCAGAAGAGGCATATCACCACCACCTTCTCAAGGGCAATTAATAATGGGCAATTAATGCCAGCGATCCCCTCATTCTGTGAAAGGATTAAAATGATCCCCCATTCCGTTCAAACAATTGCTCCTCTTTGAAATGAGGCTGTGAGCATTTCAGAATTGAAAGAATCTTCAAAGCGAATTTGTTGAAGCCTGTTGCCAATTATTGTGTGAAAAAGGGAAAATTACTTTCAAAACAATTGTGAGAATAATACAAGGGGACAAAAGGCCAAATTAATAAAGACAATTCTACTGCTGAGTGTTGTTGGAGCTGCGCTCTCATTCAGGCAAGTGGAGAATATTCCATTACACTCCTGACTTGTGCCTTGCAGGTGGAAAACAGTCTTTTGGGGTGGGGTCAGGGGCTGAGTTATTCGCCATAGGATTCTGAGCCTTTGACCTTCTCTGGTAGCCACAGTATTAATATGGCTAGTCTAGTTTGGTTTCTGATCAATGGTAACTCCCAGGATGCTGACTGTGGGGGTTTAAGCGATGGTAAAGTCATTGAATGTCAAGGGGCGATGGTTAGATCCTCTCTTGTAGGAGACAGTCATTGCCTGGCACTTGTGTGGCGTGAATGTAACTTGTCATTGTCAGCCCAATCCTGGACATTGCCCAGATCTTCCTGCATTTGGACATGGACTGCTTAATTATCTGAGGAGTCGCGAATGATACAGAACATTGTGCAGTCACCTGCAAACGCCCTCACTTCTGAGCTTATGATGGAAGGGTCATTGATGAAACAGCTGAAGATGGTTAGGCCTCGGACACTACCCTGGTGAACTCCTGCAGTGATGCCCTGGGGCTGAGAGGATTGACTTACAATCACCACAACCATCTTCCTTTGTGCCAGTATGACTCCAATCAGTGGAGACTTTTCCCTCTGATTCCCATTGACTCCAGTTTTGCCAGAGCTCCTTGATGCCATATTTGGTTAAATGCTGTCATGTTGGCAAGGGCAGTCATTCTCACCTCACCGCTGGCATTCAGCTCTTTTGTCCATGTTTGAACCAAGGCTGTAATGAGGTCAGGAGCTGATTGACCCTCGCCGAACCCAAATTGAGCACCCGAACTGTAATTACGTTATCATGGCGAGGATTGGAGTGTAAGTATAATCACATAATCAATATGAACATTTCCTTAGTAAGCAAACGAAAAGAGGCGGCACAGAGGCTCAGTGGTTAGCATTGCTGCCTCATAGCACCAGGGTCCCGGGGTCGATTCCGACCTCGGGTAACTGTGTAGAGTTTGCACATTCTCCCCGTGTCTGTGTGGGTTTCCTCTGGGTGCTCCGGTTTCCCCTGACAGTCCAAAGATGTGACAGAACAGAATTACAAGTTTGGCATTTGGGAAATGCTGCAACAAATGTGGCAAATGGAACCATTATGCGAAATGCTGCAGCTCCAAGCTATAACAGCCTTCATGTGCCACCAGCCACATTGCAGCCTTTCACTCCTCCAGGGCACCAACAAGGTAAATGATTTGGCGCTCAGTTAGAGCAACCAAACCACTTACCCTCCAACAACACTCTACTGAGAGAGTGCCAACACCGTCGCAGAGAAGGGTGAGATTTTCACCACCTTGAACATTGCCTGCAGTGATGTAAAACTAAAAGTTTCAAGTCCTTGGCCAGGATGCAAAACAACTCTGTTGGATCTTTGGGACAGCATCACACTGGGACTTGGTCCAGATGTACACACTCTGCAACATCCCAGATGTGATGGAATATGATTAACTATTCAACTGCAATATCTTGGGAAGCTACCTAAAATATAACACATGAGGCTAGATGGCTGGGTACCAGCAACAGTCTGTGCTCTGAGAAAAGTAGCTTACCTATGAAGCAGAAGGTAGTCAGTCGATGAGCTGACTGAATGACAACACTGGGTGACATAGCCCCCATACACGAGACTACAGAATGCGTTTCAGAAATGATGGCTGCAGTAAAGAAAGGTGATATGGCCAGGATATGCATTGACCCAGTTCGCCTAAACAGGCACTGCTCAGACATCATAATTTTATGAAGACAGTGGAACAGTTGATAGCTGACATGCCCAGTGCTAAGGTTTTCAGCTTCCTGGATGCAAAATGCCTGCTCAGGCAAATCCATGTGGGCCACGTACTCTCACAGCTGATGGTGTGAAGCCAGATACAGACAAGCTATAGGACAGATGTCCATTCTCGTAAACAAACATGTTGTGGTGCGACAAATTATCTTTCCAAGTTCATTTCTTGCTGCAGTGAGGTCTCAATCCCTCTCTGTCAGCTCCAGTACCAATATGTCGAATGGTGTTGGAAGGATCGCCACATTGCTGTGTTCAAAAGATTCAGGCAGGCACTCTCAGCCACTCTGGTGCTACAATACTTCGACTTTTGGATCCCTGCGCTCCGATCAGCAGATGCTTCCCAAGCCCGGACTTGGCAGAGTCAGTAGCCTTGCTTCAAAGGTCCCCACTAACACAGAGACTCGAAGGAACTCCTTGCCCTTGTCTTTACTTGTCAGAAATTTCATGACTTTATATATGGTTGTCCCGTAAATGTTGAAACTGATCATCAGCCACACATACCTATTATAAAAAGCCTCTTCACACTGCGTCAATGTGGCTGCAACACATGATGCTAAAGTTACAACGCCACGACCTCAGGGTCATCTACAAATGCGGTAAGGATCTGTACCTTGCTGATGTCCTTTCCAGAGCCTTCCTACCCACCTCTGACCAGGCAGATCATGAGGAGGACGTTGACATCATGACCATGCAAGTACTTATATCCCATCGAGTTGAGGAACCCCACATTCAGATCTGACATGCAAGCAGCTCATGATGTCATTAAGAATGGCTGGCCCGAGTGCTCAAAGGAATCTCCCCACAAGCTCCCCACATGCTCCTTCATCAGAGATGAACTAACCATACGAGACAGACTGATACTGCATGGCCTGTGATTCATCATCTCCACCTCTCTGTAGAGGTACCATACCCAGCAGCTCCACCAAGGGCATCCAGGGCTGGAAGCAATCAGACACAGGATAAAGAAATTCCTATACTGGCCCTCGATGTATGCAGACAAGGAGAGAAAACTATTCAGATGCTCACCATGCAATGTGCTCAAACCACATCAAACCAAAGAGTCGCTGTACCTACATGTGGTCCTAGACCTCCCATGGCTATTCACGGTGGATGATATTTTGAATGGAATGGTAAATGGCATTTGGCCCTCTTTTACTTATATTCTGGTCAGTGCAAAATCAACCATCTGCCAGTCATGAAGAGCAACAAAGTTATTGGTATGTCAAGAGGCGCTTTGCAACACACAGCATCCCTCAGAGGAGAATGATGGGCAATGCTGATTAGTTCATCTGCAGGGAGTTCAGGAACTTTGCAGACATCACTTTTCGCACTCCGTATCCAACTGCCTGATGGTACAGACGGTATGTTCAACCAAACACCTGCTTGAGAAATGTGCCCGAGACCACACAGATTTCTATGCTGCACTCCTCGGCTTGCGAAATGCTCGCAGACCCCTTTAGAGTGGTCTGGATCCATACCACATGTGGCCGCGACAAACTGGCGCCGGTAATCAGCCATGCCCCACAGCCAAACAGCTATGTGGTTGCCTCGAACGGAGCTAATTGTGTCCGAAACTAGCGTCACTGACTGCAGGTGTCTGAACCAGCACTATCAACCACCACTGTACCCCAGGCATCCAGCCTGAAACGCAGGCTCCCTACGCCATTGGAAATGGAAGCTCCTTCAGAGGCTAACACAGCAAGTCCACAGCAAATCACCATTGGGTAAACCACAAGGACGCTTGATACCATCCACACTGAGGACACTAATCCAAGGGCATCTCAAGCACTGCCAACTAGCACGATCACATGCTTAGGGCGCATGAGTAAACCAATACAAAGTTTAAGGCCTATCATAGAATTTACAGTGCAGAAGGAGGCCATTCGGCCCATCGAGTCTGCACCGGCTCTTGGAAAGAGCACCCTACCCAAGGTCAACACCTCCACCCTATCCCAATAACACAGTAACCCCACCCAACACCAAGGACAATTTTGGACACTAAGGGCAATTTATCATGGACAATCCACCTAATCTGCACATCTTTGGACTGTGGGAGGAAACTGGAGCACCCGGAGTAAACCCACGCACACACGGGGAGGATGTGCAGGCTCCGCACAGACAGTGAACCAAGCCGGAATCGAACCTGGGACCCTAGAGCTGTGAAGCCATTGTGCTATCCAAAATGCTACCGTGCTGCCCCCTATGTGATGAGCTATTCTACAAATGGAAATGGGGGGGGTGGGGTGGGGGGGGGGGGGGGGGTAGGTAGGAAAGGAGGCATGTTGGGCTATGTGACAGCTGAATCGGCAGAATCAGTGTTTTGCACATTGTTAGCCCTGTTCAACTTTGATAGTTTACACCCAGTTTCTGTTCTCGCACACTGTATTACTGGTTGTCCCAACATAGATGAGGGAGATGTGAACCAGGTGGTTACATGGATGCTGGGACAATGAAGGTACAAAAGGGGACACGTGTTCTTCCAAGGCACGCCGGACACACAATATGTGTCAGCTGCCCAGTGTTATCAATGAATCTTTATTGTTGTTAGTCCCTGGTCATCAGTTATTGCAACCCAGTACCTTCTCCAGTACACTACCCCTTTGGAGCAGCAGCTCGGCTGAGTTTGTGCTTGTGCATTGGTGCTTGAGTGCAGTCAAGAATTTGGGGACAGAATCACAGGAGATGATACTGAAACCCTGTCAGATGGGTCATCCTTAAGATTGTCCAAGTTGGAGTGACTTGTGGAGAAAATCCTAAGGGGAGATCTTCAAAGGTCAAGACTGGAACCCTTCCTGAGGTAAGTAGAGATTCAGTGAGACTGGTTGAATTACAGTGTTTACTGACATCTGGGCGAGACTACCTTGGTTATATTTGCCACTTAGTGTATAGCTCGGTATATAGATAGGTATTGTAATAAATAAAAGCAAAGCATTGTGCATATGGAAAGAGGGGAGGTTGGTTAGGTTGGGGTTGTTTTCCTTCGAGCATAGAAGGTTGAGGGGACCTGATTGAGGTGTACAGAATTATGAAGGACATAGATTGAATAGACAGGAAGAAGCGTTTCCCCTTAGTAGAGTGGTCAGTAACCAGGTGGCATAGATTTGAGTTGAGGGACGGGGGTTTTAGAGGAAATTGAGGAAAACCTTTTTCACCAAGAGGGTGATGGGACTCTGGAACCTATTGCTTGAAAGGCTGGTAGAGGCGGGAACCCTCACAACATTTAAGACACATTTCGATGAACACGTGAAATGTCATAGTGTACAAGGCTATGGACCAAGTGCTGGAAAATGGGATTAGAATAGATAACTGCTTGATGGCCGGTGCAGGCAAGATGGGACAAAGGACCTCTTTCTGTGCTGTAAAACTACACGTGGGGTTTTCCGGTCTCCGATGCCGAAATCGCGATCGGCCGGAGAATCCCCATTGGCGCCGAAATCGGGGGCAGCGCCGCATTTGCGATGCTCCGCCCCCTCCAAAACACATGCTGTCGGGGCGGCCACAAGACGTTACCTGAGGCCCTCCCCCGATGCTGCGATGGCGACTTTCCGATGGCGTTGTGCGCGTGTGCAATTTTTTTTGGGACCCAGCGTGGTAGCTGCGGACTGAGTCCAGCGCCGCCATAGTTGGGGGGTGGGGGAGGGGGGGAGCCAATCCGCGGGCATGGGGACCTTTGGCGGGGGCTGGGGGCGCTGGTGGGGGGTCATCTGGAGGTGGCAAACCTGGCCATAGGGGGTCATTATTTGGCAGGCCGCCGCGTTGCGCATGCGCGGCCATGGACCCGGCAATTCTCTGGCCGAATCCGCAGCAAGAGCCGGCGTCTCTACGCTCCATGCTGTTGGCCCCCCCACCAGACGGAAGATTGGTGCAGCTTTTGCGCCATTTTTCCGGGCGTAAAATGCCACTGTTCTGACTCCAGCGTCAGCACATCGTCTCCCAAACGGAGAATCCAGCCCCATGTCTCTATGTCTGCTGGTGCTGTTTCAACTCAGGAATATCAGGCTCACTTTCAGCCTATCAGGTTTATTAGTTCTTAAAATATACTGAACTTGAACCATGGGTGATCCTCTTGAATGACATTAAAAGAATGCAAGCTACTGCTGATTATTGCTTTTACACTTGATTACCATCATTCAGCAATGTTAGATCTCATTTGAGTCAGCACCAGATTCAATAATTCCCCATCCCAGTGTAAATGTCCCCCTTCCCAGTTGCCTTGATTCCTTCCTCACTTACATGTGGATCACTGTGACACCAGTGGAAATTGGATAATCAAGTGCTCTGATGAGCTATTTGTAGCTGTGCAGAGGCTGTTGCCTTGATGAAGAGAGGTCACAGGCCCAAAGTCTGGTGCAGCTCTGGCCTCATCATTCAGGGGCAGGGATTAGATTTGCGTGCCTGCTCTTTTAAGCAGTTTTCTCTCTAGCCGGTTGTTTAGCTCCCTGAGAACCTTCATCAGTTTTATTTCGGTTTCATGTTCCAGAACAATTCTCTATTCAGCATGACCCAAAGCAACTCACAGGTAAATATGATGGTAAGAGACACTGTTGCTGAGTACCAATTAATTGAAGCGTTTATCAATAATTCAATGCGATTGAACTTTGGTGGTTGGCAGGATTGGTGGCTCTCGCTCTTCTTCTTCATCTGATGCTTCCTTGCTGATCCACCAATTCTGGGGCCTCCACTTCTCCAGTTCCTCCCAGGTTGATCTAAGGGCTGTTCCTTTGGCAAGTTTGGACAAGTCGAGTGAGTGGGCAGATTAACGGAGATGCAGTATAATTTGGGTAAATTTGAGGTTATCCACTATGATCGCAAAAACGAGAAGGCAGACTGTTATCTGAATGGCCGTAAGTTAGGAGAGGGGAATATTCAATGAGACCTGTACACCAGTCACTGAAGGTAAGGATGCAGGTGCAGCAGGGAGTAAAGAAGGCAAATGATATGTTGGCCTTCATAGCAAAAAGATTTGCGTATAGGAATAGGGATGTCTTGCTGCAATTATACAGGGCCTTGGTGAGGCCACACCTGAAATATTGTGTGCAGTTTTAGTCTCTTTATCTAAGGAAGGATATTCTTGCTATGGAGGGAGTGCAGTGAAGTTTACCAGACTGATTCTTGGTGGCAGAGCTGACGTATGAGGACAGATTGAGTTGGTTAGGATTGTATTCGCTGGAGTCCAGAAGAATGAGGAGATGTCATAGAAACCTATAAAATTCTAAGAGGACTGGACAGGGTGGATGCAGGAAGGGTGTCCCCGATGGTGGGTGTGTCCAGAACCAGCGGTCACAGTCTGAGGATATGGGGTAGGCCACACATGAGTGGTGAGCCTGTGGAATTCATTCCCACAGAAAGCAGTTGAGGCCAATGTTTTCAAGAAGCAGTTAGAGTTAGCACTTGGAGTGACAGGAATCAAAGGATACGGGGGAAGGCGGGATAAGGCTATTGAGTTAGATGATCGGTCATGGCCATAATAAATGGTGGAGCATGTTCGAAAGGCCAAATGGCATCCTCCTGCTCTATTTTCCATGTTTTTAAGATAAGGTATTGAGTAAGCAGTGTATTTCTATGAATCTAGCGATCCCCTCAGAACCATGCTGTGCGGTGCCTCCATCCAGACCTATGTCTGCAGTGGCAGTTTTGTTTGAATATGCTAATTGCTTGCTCAATTAGAGCTTTGCTAGAGGCTTGACTTTCATTGTAATGTTTCTCAGTGTCTATGCCTGGCATCCTCAAACGTGTCACAAGTCACGTGCTGAGGGGATAGTCTTGTCAACTTGAATGTCAGGGTGAAATGGTTGAAAACCATGCTCAGCTATGTCATCACACACCAATGGCACTTTTGAGTCAGTTAACTACTTGGAACTTTTCGTCGGTAATTCTCAACAGCTGTTCACCATGTGTAGGTGTCAACAATAATGTTGTTTACTTCTGGGAAGCCTTGCTCTTCTGCTGGAATCCAAATCTGCTTCTTTGTGTTTTGCGGCCTCTGTGAGGGTAATTTTGTTGCACTTCGCGAGGTGCACATTCATCACCTGCTTTACAGAGGGATGCTGTAGTAAAAATACATTTGTTAAACATAATTGAATGTTATAAATGAAGTTTTTAAAGCTTTTTATTTTACACATCCTATTATTACTGCAG
Organism: Scyliorhinus canicula; assembly: GCF_902713615.1. Lineage (NCBI taxonomy): Eukaryota > Metazoa > Chordata > Chondrichthyes > Carcharhiniformes > Scyliorhinidae > Scyliorhinus > Scyliorhinus canicula. Next base: position 177,514,601 of record NC_052154.1, on the reverse strand, counting down.
GGCCCATTGGTTCTATACATTGTATAATGGGTCAATGGGTATGAAGGACCACTGCTTAGGGTAGGAGGAAAGGCAAGGTCATCGTAGGTGAGGAAGCATAGCTTGGCATGCTGTTGAAATCCTCATCCATACATTTTACCTCTAGATTTGACCGCTGACTGATCTCCCACATTGACTATTGCTGTTCATGTCATTTGCAGAGTCCAGACCTGAGGATAAAAACGTCAGGCCATCGTCACAGGCAACGATGTGAGCGAGTTGGTGCTGGCCTGCACATGTAACAAAGTTCCATTAGAGCTTCCCCAAGCCCCCATACACACTTCCTTAACTAACAAAAATCAGATTGTATTTACATTGAGCCTTTGACATTGTAAAATATCCCAAAGTGCCTTACAGGAGTGTTATCAAACAAATATGACACCAAGCCAGATTTGGCAATATTGGGGCAGATGAGCAAAAGCTTGGTCAAACTGGCAGTTGTGGACAGTACCTTCAAAGGAGAAATGTGAGGAAGTGAGGTAGAAAGGTTTCCTGAGGGAATTCCAGAGCTCAGGGCTTCAGCAGCTGAAAGAAAAGTAAAGGACTGAATGGCCTCTTGTGCCTATTTCTTAAGTGCTTAAGCCAATAGTGGAGTTACTAAAATCAATGGTGCTCAAGAGGCTTGAGTTAGAGGAGTGTAGATTTATCAACGGGTTGTAGGCCTGAGGGTGTTTCAGAGGTAGGGAGGGATGAGGCTATGGAGGGATTTGGGAACAAGGATGAAAGTAGGATAATTGTGGAATTGCGTATAAGATTGGTGTAGGCCCGTGAACAGAGGGCAATAGGTGAATGGACCCGATGTGAGTTTGGACAAGGACAGCAAAGTTTGAAAGGCCTCATGTTTACGGAGGGGAGAATGTGGGAGATCAGTCAGCGATCAAATCTAGAGGTAAAATGTATGGATGAGGATTTCAACAGCATGCCAAGCTATGCTTCCTCACCCACGATGACCTTGCCTGTCCCCCTACACTAAGCAGTGGTCCTTCATACCCATTGACCCATTATACAATGTATAGAACCAATGGGCTTTGCAGTAATAATAGGATGTGTTTAAAAAAAAGCTTTAAAAACTTCATTTATAACATTCAATTATGTTTAACAAATGTATTTTTACTACAGGTCAATGCAAACCCTTTAAAGTTTCAATAGCTGAAATAGTAAGCCCTTGAAACCTCTTAACCTTGTGTAAATAAACTTTATGAAATTAACAGCAGTTATCAGAGAGCCAGGCTGTCAATCAAACAATGTTTTCCTTGGGTCTCAGGTCTTTTAGTACTTCAAATAGAAGTCTGAGCTCTGAGCCAATAATACATAATGAGGGTTGGCTGAGTGCCCAGATATCCATTAGTCCTTTGAAACATCAGATGGGTGTAAGGCATAGCCTGGCATGGGGGACCATGAGGGGCCATAGGGGTCATTTGTGGTGGGCGGGCATAACCTGGCATGGCGCCACATGAGGGGCAATGGGGGAAGGTGGGAGGCATGATATGTAATGGGGCATGGGGAGTGTGAGGGATGGAGGGCCTTTGTGTTTTCTTTTAACTGGGAAAAAGCCCCACAATAGTGTGATGCGCCTTTTAAGGAGCTTTCATCCAGAAATCTGTGTGGCTGTCGCTAGACTTTTTCCAAAATTGGTTGGCTTGACTCCAGTGCACACCTGCACCCCCTCCTTCTTGTCGACAATTTCTCAAAAGGCAGGTGGGTCAAGTGAGGAATTACCCAACTCCTGCTGCCCACTTCAAGGATTAAAATCCAGGCCGATATGTCCAGTGTTCCCATAGTTCAATTCGACAAATGAGGTTCTTAACAAGGCACAGAACCCCCATTTCAATGTATTCATGAGGATCCCTGCAGCTTCCAGGAACTCATCTGATCAAAGGTGACTGATTTATGAGATGGATGGGGTAGATGGGGGAGAGGAGATTACAACTGAATTTTAAAGGCTGATATGATTTCATGCACATAATTGAATTTCTCCCCCAGTGTTCAAACGCATATTATAAAAAAGGCACTGAAACAATGAGTGATTGAAATTATAATAATGTGTTTCACTTCGATGTTGTTCCGTACATGGTAACCAGTTAATATTTTGATCACCTGTTATATCCCCAGAGCATACATTTCCCCCACTGGTGGATTTGCTGATGGTGGGGATGACGGAGTGGGGGTGGGAGGTGAGGTGGTATCAGGGGACATGGAATGAGAGCCTGTAAAATTCCCCATGTGCCCCTTCCTGTCCACTGTTTCATGTGGGGTGGGCAAACAGCCAGGTTTCAGCTTAATCGAGGCTCTTAAGTGACCAATTACTGGCCACTTCCCACCAAACCTCAGTTTCGAGACTGGCAGGAGGAGTTCAGAATCGATGGGTTGCATGGCAGGTTTGGGTCTCAGGCAGGAACCGGCGGGAGGGGGGTACCATCTTCGAGGATCCCTTTCCTTGTCAGGCACCTTCCCCACGTTTTTCCCCCTGTGGGTACTCGCTCACCCCTTGGCCTCTCCACCATTAAGCCCAGCCTCTCCCCCTCCACCCTGGACTTCCCCACACCACCATGAGAACGCCCCCAACCCCTGCACTTAGCTACAACTGATCTCCGGGATTTGGAATCTGGGAACTGCTTTTTGTCGGCATCCTGACCAATGCTGCCACTGGTGTCACTGGGGCAACAGAGCTGCCAGCCAATCAGCTCCTGAGGCAGGACTTCCACCTGGGTGAGGCGTAGTGGCCCTGTCTCCTGCCAATTATTGTTCCTTGGCGTGTTGATTAACCGTGGGACGGCTATGACCAACGGGGTTGCATTCCTCACTGACCCTTCGAGTGGGAAGCCCGGCCTGCTGGAAAGTTCTGCCCATGGTATTACGATGCCCATTAAACCTTTTTCTGTGCACAAAGGTTGGCAGACTGTTTACCAGGCAGTCAGTTCTGTGAAAGGCCTAAGGGCAGGATATTCTGGCCCAGTTCACCAGTGGGATCCTCTGATCCAGCCGAAGGCAACGGAGATTTAAGTGGATCACTGAATCCGTCAAGGGAAACTCGCCCCGGTGGCCTGGAAAATCTCGGCATAGGAACATCTCGGCATAGGGAGGCTAGTTTGGAGTTTATGGGGGAGAAAATTATCTGAGGTGGTAACTCAAAATGGTTGTGTGGTGATTTACCCTCTCAGGGCAAAACAGCAGAGGAAGGGTCACCTGGCCTGGGTGCCCAATCGGGACTCAGAGGGGGGAATCACCCCAGGGGTAGTAGTTCTCCTGGAGCAGAGGTATTTTAGAATGAGCTGCAAATGTGTTGCTCTTGAAGATCACTGAATACACCTCTGCTTGTTCACTAATGAAGACTCTGAAAGTACATCATTACCGGGTGAAAATGGATCAGTCACCAGTCGCCACAGCTGATGATCAGTTCCATTAGTTTCAATGGAATTATATATGCAGCTCCACGTAAAATGGGCGACCAATCCAATATCACCTGTTTTTGCACCATCACCCCATTTTGCTGAAGTCAAACAAGGTGACCTCTTGATTGGAGGGGTTGGGGGTGTAGCATGCCCATCATTTTGTGTTAGTTTGCAGATCGAACAAAATTCAGTCTGACCAGAATTGTTCTCATCTACGTTTGCGACATGTGAAAGTAGCAGTGTAATTGTTTGTCGCTGGCCTCAATACAACTGTTTTCTCAGTTGATCTTCAAACTTGAAAAAGGACACAAATGCAAAACACTTAAATGCCCAATTCTTGATGCAAAGGTATACCATCCTTCCACCTCTAAGTCGCACTTTCATACAGTTGGGTGATGGGCAATCGGTTTACACCGATCAACATAATACATTCACACCAGTTGCTTGAGAATGCCTCACCAGGCAGCTGTAGAGATTACATTTGACATTCTTGCTGACTGATTTTTGAAAAGAAAAACTTTAGCCAAAAGAAAAATTATCCTGAGTTTAATTGGGATTTTTTGTGGAACAATCACAAGTCAATGAATGTCTTTTCATCTTATCAATATCCCATTTCATTTTGCATGCTGTGTATCATGAGGTAGATTTCCAGCATCTCCATGGTTAGTCTGAAAAGGCTTCAACCATGAGCTCAGTCAGACCATTAATTCTGGTTGGAGATGTTCCTGGAGGTTTCAGAATCTAACCTTTCACCTCCAGACACCCTGGCCAGCCAAAATAACCTTTCATACCCAATTCTGGTAGTTTTACAACCAATAAGCCGATGTTTTCAAAGGAAATGAAGAAAGGCTTTTCTTTTAATGCCACTATCATTTTTCTCCTGGGTTTCTCACATGACTTAATCTTTAATTCTCAGAGACTCTGGGGACATTGTGGAGTGCTGGCAATCCTAAATTCAAAGGCCTTTGAACAGCTTCTCCTCTGCTGCCTAGTGGATCAATTGGCCAAGAAATTCTAGTTGTATTGCATTTATGACTTCCTCCAGGCTCACTTTAGAACCGAATATTTTGCTATAATTTTGGTTCAATTGAAAAGTCCATACTAGTTTCAGATCTAATTCTTTTTAAGAAGCAGATGTATAAGTGGACTACAGGAGAAATGGTTTTTCAAAAGGAGTAAGCACTTCGGAAGGTACTTCTGTTTATTTTATGGCTCACCACAGCTTAAACGACTTCATTATTGGGCTTCTCGACTCAAGTTACATTACAAGATGGATCACAAACAACCTATCTTTAAAGATTGCCCTGCTTTCTTTACAAGCATGATTGGACATTTTATCTTTATTTACAATGCCACAAATCTACAAAAATATTGCAATTTCCAGCTTCCCTTTTGGGGTCTGTAAAAGAAGTCCAATAAAAACAGAATCTATATTCTTTTTGCCAAGTGCATTACCCAACGAAATAACACCTTGGGCAATAAAACCAGATAGCTACTTCAATTTCATACATATAAAAAAAGAATACAAGCAATAGCAATAAACACGCACACAGCCAGCTATTCAATTTGTGGAAAACAAGTGGAATGTCATACCGTTACGTCCAAACATAGGGAAAGTGGCTTTTATTTAGGTAGCGCCAGGTACTGATGAAAACCACCCAGAAACGCAGAATTATGTCTCAACACGGGATGAATAGCAAACAATAACAATGATTCTATTACCCTTATACATCAGTGTACCCTCAGAATAATTTAAATCCTCGCAAGTTTAGAATTAGCAAAACCAACACATGGCGCGTGTTTCTCTGGTCCGGCAGCTGCGTTTTCTTGAGCGACAAGCCCTCGCCAGCAACGGGATTCTCCGTTCCCACGACCTGCCAATGGGATTTCCTATTGTGGCCGCCCAAAACCTCCAGGGAACCCACGGGTATGGGTGTGCTGCCAATGCAACAGAGATTCCCATCAGCGGAGAATCCAGCCCATGAAACGTCATCTGGTAGGACATTACTTAAAATTTGTTCAGAAATTTCAGGGCAAGGAACAGGGTCACCTGGTGTGAGACTAGGAGCAGAATCTTATGGACCTAGTTCCTGCCAGGTTCTGCTGAGAACCGATTTCCCAATGGGGGTATGGGGCGGGGAGGACAGTAGGGGACATGCCTATATGTTCGCCCTCACCTGCTGCAATGCTCCAGTGAAGCCCATGCAAACTGGAAGAACAATATCTCATCTTCCGATTAGGCACGTTACAGCCTTCTGGAGTCAACATTGTGTTCAACCACTTTCGGCTGTGAGCCTTCCTCTCCATCTTCACTCCCCTCCCCCCTTTTGTTTCTGTTATTCAGTTCCCCAGGCTTCTCCCAACACAACCCACCCACCACCCCCTCCACATGGCCACTCTTCCCTGTTATTCCGTTTTGCTCCCACTGAGCGCTGACCTCTAATTTCCTGTTAACGCATTCTGCTATCTTATTACTTGTGCCACTATTAACACTCTTCAGTTCATAGTGGCACCATTAACGGACCCTTTGTATCATGTCCATGCCATATTTGTCACTCTCTCCTTAATTCTGACCTTTCAATAACTCTCGATTCTGCCCAGCTCTCTCTCCAAATAAAGAATTCATCCCATTTCTATCCCTTTTCAGTTCTGTAGAAGGGTCATATGGATTTGAAACGTGAACTGTTTCTCTGTCCACACATGCTGCCAGACCTGCTGCATTTATCAAACATTTTCTGTTTCTAAAGCCCTTGGATCTTGGTGTCCATCATGTGACTGAAGCGAAGGCAGCTGCACGACCACTGATGTTGCTCCTGCTGCTGCGAAAGCTGACGGCAGTGGTATCGTTTCTGCTCTTGGCCCTCAACAGAGGAGAAGGTGGAGTTGCATAAACTGCTCTCATACCATGGCTAAGGCTGACAGGGAAGTTGAGCTGCATGCAAGTGAAACGCTAGGCAGGTGAACTGACTTCCAAGAAGTTATCACCTGTCAAGCGCTGAAAGCCCACTCTGAGAAGAAGAGTGTAATGGACCAAATGGAATATAATGTGAATAAGTGCAAAATTATTCTCTTTGGTTGAAATAAAATACAGTGCTTCATTAAATGGTGAGAGGTTTGAAGTGTCGATATCCACATGGACGTGGGTGTCCTTGTTCATGAGTCACTAAAAGCGAGCATGCAAGTGGCGTAGTGATATTGTCACCCAACTAGTTACCCAGAGTTAATGCTCTGGGAACCCATGTTCAAATCCCGCCACTGCAGATTGTGAAATTTGAATTTAATAAACATCTGGAAGTAAAAATCTAATGATGACCAGGAAACCATTGTCAATTGTCTTAAAAACCCATCTGATTCACTCATGTCCTTTCGGAAAAGAAATCTGCCATCCTTAGCTGGTCTGACCGACATGTGACTCCAGACCCACAGCAATGTGGTTGATTCTTAACTGCCTCCTCAAGGGCAATTAGAGACGGGCAATAAATAGTGGTACAGCCTGCGATGTCCACATCCCATGAACTTTTAAAAAAGCAATCAATTAGGACAGAAAATGGTATATCGAAAGAGGATTTGAGTTGAGGAGTAAAGATGTCTTGCTGTAAGTGTATCGAACCTTGGTGGGACCATACCTGGAGGATTGTATGCAATTTTGGTCTCCTTATTTAAGGAAGGATATGTTTGTGTCATGGGCCAGGGCGTCGAAACTCTAAAGTGTATTATTGAGTTCACCTGACCTTTAATTTTTATGTTGAATTTGGCTAGGATGAGCACAAGAGCCTTCACTTCAAATGTCATTCATCAGACTTCTCAGGTGCTTTTATCAAAACAAGGTTTATTATAAGAATGTAGTTAACATATATTAAACACAGCAAGAATTTGTTATCAATTACAAAAATAAAGAAAACACAACAGCTGCAGTAATCTCTGTATATAACTCTTAATGAATCCCCCTTAATAGCTGTTCCAATTCAATACAAAATCCAATAAACTAAAACCCCTTTCAAGGGCGTGGCCCAGCACACTGTAATCTCACTTGAATGGAACTGGTCCTTTCCCTGAGATTCTGATCCAGCCTCCAACCAGCAGAGTCAAAACTCCTTCCAGAAAGCAACACTATCTTTAAAGTTCCCAAGACAGTTTGCCACGCCCAATGTGCTTTCAGTTCACTAGAACAGCTTTAAAATGAAAACAGGAAAACACTGCTTCTCTTCTGCCGTCCAAAGCAACAAACTGAAACCCAAAAACCTAAACCCCCTCTCACCTGACAGTCATAGCCCAGCTCCACCCACAAATGACATCACTGAAGCCGTACTGCAATGATGTGGTAAGAACAAACCTTTCCTAAAGGGACACTCAGATGACAATTGCCGTAGATGGAGTGCAACAGTGTTCACCAGACTAACCTCTGGGACGGCAGGATTATCTCATGAGGAGAGACTGGGGACAGTGAGCCAGTACTCTCTAGGGCTTAGAAGAATGGGAGGTAATTTCATTTAAACTTGCAACATTCTTACAGGGCAGGACAGGGTAGATGCATGAAGGATGTTTCACCTGGCTGGTAAGTATAGAACAAGGAGACATAGTCTTAGAATAAGGGACAGACTGTTTGGGACTCAGGTGAGGAGGAGTTTCTTCACCCAGAGGGTGGTGAACCTTTGTAATTCTCTCCCCCAGAGTGCTGTGGAAACTCAGTCACTGAACCAGTTCAAGACAGGAATCAATCGATTTCTGGGTACTAATACTATGGGAATATGGGAGAAAATGATGAAGTAGATAGCCAGCCGTGATCTGTTTGAATGGTGGGGCAGGCTCGTTGGGCCAAATGGCCTAGTCCTGTTAGTATGTTCCTAACGTCTTCCCAACTTGTCAGTTTCAGTGACATGTGCTTTTCCCATGTTAGTTTCAGCAAAGATCCCTGAAGACGCGATTCAACAGACAAATGTTGAAGCCTGCTTCTGGGCACATTTGGTGGGGTATTTCACGGCGGCCGCAGCACTAAGAAAGATCCCGCTGTTCAACAGCACATGGTGGGGTTTTTTTGGCCTTGTGGAGTTTCCCCCACTGAGGCAGCACTCAGAGTGATTTCCTGCTGGCGAGCTGATCGGGGCACCATTTTGATTGGCACGCCCGATCATCCCTCTCCCTCGCCAACTGGCGAGGTAACGCTAGCCCGACCCCTGGCATTGTCAATCTGGCATCTGGGCACACTGGCACTTCCATCCTGGCAGCCTGACAGTGCATCTTGAACCCTGGTAGAGCCACCCGGACACCTTAGTGGTGCCAGGTGGCACTGCCAGGGTGCCAGACTGGCAGTGCCAAAGTGACCAGGTGCTGGGGGACTACCAGGGAGAACCTCGACCACCCGAGGGACTCCAATGCCCACTAGACTTCCCAAGGTGACATCACGCCTGGTCCAAATTTGTGTGGACCAGTACTGTACGGCGCCCTGGCGAGGTTTCGCAGGCACAGCCATTGACTCCCAGATGACAGGTGAATTTGGCATCCGGGTGTTTAAATTAACCATTAAGGTGGAGCCAATCGGGTGACTCACGATCAGCCCGGTGCCCGGCACTGAGCCTGCTTTTGGGGATCTTGCGCTATTCACCATTGCACTCAGATCTGCACCAGGCCCAACAGGGTTGCTGAACACACCCAAGGTAGCTAAGAAGGCATATGGGATATTTACCTTTATTAGCCGAGATATAGAATAAAAGAGCAGGGAGGCAACGATGGAGCTTTATAAAACGCTTGGTTGGCCACAGCTAGAGAATTGTGTGCAGTTCCGGTCGCCACATTATAGGATGCGATTGCACTGGAAACGGTGCAGAGGAGATTCACCAGGGTGTTCCCTGGGTGTGATTTTATGAGAAATGTACAGAACTGTAAGGGTTAATCTTTTGTCTGAATCAACCACTAGAGGGAGCTAGATGCAGAACTATATAAAACACCAATGCTAAGTCTTCTTGGAGAGTGTTGAGGAAAAGGCTAAAGAGCAGACTGTCGGAAAGATAGTATGAGTGAGAGCAGATCATAGTTATTGTAATAGCATAGAAATTAGTGGTAGATAAGTGTAGATTGTATGTTTATTGTCAGTTGTTTATTATATAGAAGTCAGAGTCAAATTCAATTAAGTAGTATAAATAAATCTTTAGCTTTGTTCAATATAAGAGCTAGTTGTGGTCTTTGTGAACAATATCCAACCATCCTGGGAGTTGAACCACACAAAGAACACAACACTGGGCTGAAATGTTTCAGCTCTGAAGAAAGGCTGGATAGGCTGGGGTCATTTTCCATCGAGTGGAAAAGGCTGATTGAGGTGTACAAAGTTATGAAGGACATAAAGAAACAGTTCTCCTTGTTTAGAGGTCAATAGCCAGGGGACATAGAATTAAAGTAATGGTCAGGAGATATAGAGGGGATTTGAGGAAAAACCTTTCCACCAGAGGGTGGTGGGAATCTGGAACTCACTGTCTGAAAGAGTGGTTGGGGCAGGAACCCTCACAACATTTAAGAAGCATTTAGATGAGCACATGAAATGTAACAATATTCAAGGCTATGGACCAATTGCTGGAAAGTGGGATTAGGACAGGTTGGTGCTTATTACCACTGCAGACACTATGGGCCAAAAGGCCTCTTTATGTGCTGTAAAAACCCCAAGAATATGACTAGATTTCTGTGAATTGGCAGCCTTTCTTGTTACCATCACTTTTCTGATCATCTCGTGTAAAGAATGTTCTTATGAACATGGGGGCAGCACAGTAGCATTGTGGATAGCACAATTGCTTCACAGCTCCAGGGTCCCAGGTTCGATTCCGCTTGGGTCACTGTCTGTGCGGAGTCTGCACGTCCTCCCCATGTCTGCGTGGGTTTCCTCCGGGTGCTCCGGTTTCCTCCCACAGTCCAAAGATGTGCAGGTTAGGTGGATTGGCCATGATAAATTGCCCTTAGTGTTGGGTGGGGTTATGGGGATAGGGTGGAGGTGTTGACCTTGGGTAGGGTGCTCTTTCCAAGAGTCGGTGCAGACCCGATGGGCCGAATGGCTTCCTTCTGCACTGTAAATTCTATGATACAGAAACCTCAGGCAGGAAACGATTATTTGGCTCAATAAAACTGTAGCATTGTGACTAAACATTTCCTTTTTTTCGATTAATATTCAATAATTTATTATTCAGACATTGAAAATGATTCACTGTACGGAACAAGAGACCATTTACAAGATGATCTGCACCCTACAATCTGGCAAAGAAAACTGGTCATATTTTATAGTTGTTCACTTTGGGCTGGTTTCAGGTATTCCTCCATTTCCCAGGTACAGGTTTTTGCAAGGATACTGTTGAGGAGCCACGGGCTGATGTGAAGGAAAAATCATCCCAATGCAGAACATGAACAGTATCAAACCTACAAAGCCACCCATGGTTTTTCCCACAGTATTACAGTCTGCAGAACTTGGAGAGCAGTCCACATGATTCCTAATAGACATGTCAAAGTCCCAGTGCATCGGTTCACCCCAGTTTCATTGCGCATCAGGCTCGTCCCAGATGTACCACAGATCTTGCTCTTGCTGCGACCGGTTTAGTAGTTTTGGGTAGTCACCAAATCCCATTCCATCCTTAGGGTACAGCTCTGTCGGAAGGAATAAACAAACTGAGTCCTTTGAGACCTATCGAGCTTCAACATAAATGTTTTTTTTTAGTCAATATGCATGAGGGAGAGCGGGACACGTGAGCTGTAATTCCAGCTTGCTTCTGAGCTACTCTGCTTCTCAAAAGTTCCCACACATTCTTATACCTTTTGAGTTTCAAAGCGTTACTTTTACATTAGGTCATCAGATTGTTACTTTGAATTGGTTACAGTTCTGTTCTGATCACATTGTGTGGTTCCATTGTCCTGTGCGCTTTACCCTTAATCGTTTTCTGGACATCTCCTGTCCGCCTGTTTACAATATCAAAGTGTTGTGTTTGTCAAGCCGATTTCGATGGTGTGTTAATTGTCCCCATTTCCCAGATACTTGGTTGGCTTCCAGAGGCACAAAGGCTCCTCTAGACATTGTGGAACCTCGGAAAGATCTCACCTGGGGTGCAACTGTGCAGTGCTGTCTGGGGTGTGGTAATTTGTTGAGTCTGTCCACAGTGACTGTGGATACTACAGCCAGATTGTCTGTTTAACCCTTTCCATTCCTTCCTCTTTAACTGCAGCCCACACTCCCTGGGTTCACCGTACTACAGGCTCATAATCTTCTACACTCATATTAGACTGTTTTGCTGCTCTCTCTCTCTCTTTCCTCTGGCGTTCTGGGGTACAGACTGGGCAGCATGTCCTTAGAAATCCCTTCCAATTGCAGACTTTTCCTCATGCCCCTGATCAAGGAGCGATGGCTAGCACCCTCTCAGCGCCACTTCCTATCCCACTGACTTCCCCTCCAGCCCTCCCTGTCACGTAGCTGGGGAAAGACAAAACAGCCATGGAAAAGAAACTTGGAAAATATGGGCCTGATTTTAACCGTGCTTAAGTGAATTGATTTTGAGTGAGTTAAATTTGCCTCTGGCTTCCTCTAATTGAAACCAGTCGAGGATATCATGTTGACCTGATCTACATTAGATGTTGATCCTTTTACCTTCTGTCTGATGTGAACTGCATCCCAGACAAGAACCAGTGCAGCTCTCTTAAATGCATGCAGAGAAACAGTGCGCAGTACTGCAGCCAGCAATGCAAGGCCAGATGTTAACTACTTGCTGTGAAGAGAAGCCCCTCCTAACATCAAGGTAATCCCTTTGCTTGCATATTTAAAACACATGCCCATGTTCTTCCCTATCTATCAATCTGAAATGCTGGGCTGGGTCTTGCTGGGACGGACATCCTGTTCTACACCTCTCAGCTCAAAACCTTTCTGTGTAATGAATTTGATGTGTGAGTTTATAGCGGTGTGCTAAGTGCAATGCCAGCACTGGAACTTCAGCAAATCATGGGACCAGCATTGTGTCCTGTTTTGACGGTATTTAAGGATTGAGAAGAAAGCAGAGGTGCAGCAGAGATGGAGGGTCAATTAGAGTCCGTAGATGAGAGGAGGTGAATTAGATGAATTGGAGGGGGTGAATCAGAAAGGGAAAGGCAGAGGGAGAGAAATATTGAATTTTGAGAGAAGAGGGGCAAAAAAAACTTAAGAAAAAGATTACGATCTCTAGCAACAAGTATCTACATGCAGGAATAAGGTCATTTTTGCATTTGTCTTTTCATGAGATGTGGATGTTGATGGCAAGGTCATAATTCATTTCCCATTCCTTTTTTAAAAAATTTAGTGCACCCAATTCGTTTTTTCCAATTCAGGGGCAATTTAGTGTGGCCAATCCACCTAGCCTGCACATCTTTGGGTTGTGGGGGCGAAACCCATGGAAACACAGGGAGTGTGCAAACTCCACACGGACAGTGGCCCAGAGCCGGGATCGAACCTGGGACCTCGGTGCAGTGCAGTACCCACTGAAAATGAAATGAAATGAAAATCGTTTATTGTCAGAAGTAGGCTTCAATGAAGTTACTGTGAAAAGCCCTTAGTCGCCACATTCCGGAGCCTGTTCGGGGAGGCTGGTACGGGAATTGAAGCATGCTGCTGGCCTGCCTTGGTCTGCTTTAAAAGCCAGCGATTTAGCCCAGTGTGCTAAACTGTGCCAATTTCCCATTCCTAATTACCCACTTCACTGGGCAGATAAGAGTCTATCACATTGCAGTGGGTGTGGGCCAGGAATCACATGTTGGTCAGACCAGGTGAGGATGGCAGATTTCCTTCCTTAAGGTGGCATCAACGATGGGTATTTACAATGATGGTAGGTTGGTGCTCACCATTACTGATAGATTTCTAATTGAATTTAAATTCCACGAGCTGCTGTGGCAGGATTTGAACCCATGTTCTTCATCACCCGAGCATCAGTCGGAGCCTCCAGATTATTAGTCCGGTGATATTACCACTGTGTCACCAGCTCACCATGACATAGGGTGAACAGTTTAAATTACTACCTTTCTGATTCAGAGAGATTAATTGCACCAGCAATTATCATATCATTAAAAGGGTGTTGATGCTCTGAATTACAAAACTTAACATTTTGTGGCGAGCTTAATGGGCAATTAATATGAAAATCTGGGAAGTCCTTACAAATAATGGAGAGGCGGGAGAGGAAATGTTGTTTGTGCAAAGTAAATGGCAGAGTGAGTGTCATAAACTGACAAGCAAATTTTGGGATTTGCAGCACACGGTGAAGCTCTAAGTATTCTGAAGTTTCAGCCAATTTGTGTATTAATAACAGCGTGTGTGTCATTAACATATCATCCTCTTTCCCACAAGATCTGGCCCACTCTGTCAACAGGGACGCAATCCAACAATTGCGCTACATTTAAAAAATTATTCCATGAGATGTGAGCGTCGCTGGCTAGGCCAGCATTTATTGCCCATTCCTAATTGCCCTTGAGAAGGGATTGGTGAGCTGCCTTTTTGAATCCCTGCAGTCTCTGCGGCGTAGGTACACCCACAGTGCTGCTAGAGTGGGAGTTCTTGGATTTTGACCCAGTAACAAGTGAGGAAGGGTGAGAGAACTCTCAAATCAGGATGGTGTGTTGTTCGGAGGGGAACTTCTTTGTGATGGTGTTCCCGTGCATTTGCTGGGGCTGCCTTTCGAGGGAGAAGAGGTCAAAGGTGTGGAAGGTGATCCTGAAAGAAGATTGGTAAGATTGCTCAGTGCTTCTTATAGATGCTGCAGACTGCTGCCACTGTGTATCGTCGGTGGTGGGAGTGAATGCTTGAAGTGGTAGATGGAGGATCGATCAAACGGGCTGCTTTGCCCTGGACGTTTTTGAATTTCTTGAACATCATTGAAGCTGCACTCATCCAAGTGGAGCTATCACATTCCTATTTTGTGTCTTGTTGATGGTGGGCAAGCTTTGGATATTCATGGCTGCAGTATGTGCCACCTACAATGTGCACTACAGTAACTTCAATGGGAGTCCCCCAAACATGAGACCTCTACTGCCTCGAAAGACATGGGCCGGGATTCTCCCTTACCCGGCGGGGCAGGGGGTCCCAACGTGATGGTGTGGCGTGAACCACTCTGACGTCGGGCCGCCCCTGGAAGTGTCTGCATCTTTAGGGGTCAAGCCCTAACATTGAGGGGCTCGGCCCGCGCCGGAGTGGTTGGCGCTCCGCCGGTTGCCGGGAACGGCATTTGGCGCCACGCCAGCCGGGGCCGAAGGGACTTTGCCAGCCGGCGGAAGTCCGCGCATGCGCTGGAGCGTCAGCAGCTGCTGACGTCATCCGTGTGCATGCGCAGGGGAGGGGTTCACTTCCGCCTCCGCCGTGGTGAAGACCATGGCGAAGGCGGAAGGAAAAGTGTGCCTCCACGGCACAGACTCGCCCACCGATCGGTGGGTCCCGTGGGGGCACGGCCTGGGGCCAGATCGCCCCGCGCCCCCATCCCCAGGACCCTGCCCGCTCCGCCGGCTCCTGCCGGTAAGGTAGGTGGTTTGATCCATGCCGATGGGAGATTTCTGTGGCATAATTGAGTGCAAGTGTTATCTTGGGTTTATATGAAGATGTGTGATGCAATGCCTCCATGGGCACCTTCTACTTTGCATGCACTTTAGAGAACTCAGCAAAAGGTGATCACCAACACCTCATTTCCATGGAATACATTTGTCTGGTGCCTCATACAACAAACAGTAAGTATTCCATGTGCTGTATTGGATAAAAGCAATGAAATGAAAGCTCAGGCTGCAGTGCTCTTTCCATCCATGAAAAAGGCCACCCCTGTTCCTGGTGTTTTTCTCCAGCACAGGATGCAATTCTGTGGCAGCTTCTTTACAGAAGAGTCAGAATAGACAAGTCTAAATGGCCAAATGGGATGGCCTTTAAATGCAGCTCCCAATGCAGTGACTGGATGACCTCAAACATCTCGGGCGTTGATGTACCAACATGAGTTTGTTCCTTATGGGCAAATGTTTCCCATGTCTATCATGCAGACTTTCAAAACATCCAAAGGAATAACAATTTTACAATGCGAATGGTCCTGGTCAGACCACACAACCGCACATTGTCAAACATTTTTGTCACTGAATATTTACTTACTGAGAATTGGGCATTTGCACCCCCGAGCTCAATTTCTGAAACTCGGTGCTTGTATATAGCGGTGCTCTGTGCTATATCAGTGGTTATATAAATAATCTTAGGATATAATTAGATGTGTTTCAGGCGAGGCGAGGTATTGGGAGATATAAGTAACTGAGGTTGTAGAGCTGATCTGTGGTTTTAAATAAATAACACACCAGAGATGTCCTGAGGCTCATTTAACTCCACCATTGTAATTTTGAAGAAAGTTCAGCAAAAAGCCCATTATGTGCATAAACATGATTTCCATTGAATTTATGACAGTAAAAATGAGAGATACATTCCCTGAGGAAAATTCCCCTTTGGCCTCTTCCTGCTACAGTATTCTTACATTGGCAAATGGAGTTTCGAGCTACATTTTTCCTATAAAAGCTCCGAACCCTGAGATGAATGGCTTTCTGTGCACTGCCTCAGGTCACTCACAATATATTGTACAATGACTAAATTCTTTACTGTTATTCTGAATGAATTCTAACAGGTTTTATACAGCCATCGGACATTCACAATGCTGGTGCTCTTACCTTGGCAATGTTCTGAGTGACATTGCAAATGTCATGTTCTGAAAAGGTATTAGAGGATGCATCCAGAAAGCACTAGAGAGAAGTCATCTACCCTGGTTACGTCTTTAAGCTATTTTAGACACACCAAAATGTGTTCAATGTAACATCAAAGAAAATTACAAAAATCTAAATTAATAAATTTTGTAAGGCAAAGTTGAGACTGACATCAACCATATCAATATTGATTTAGATTTGGTTTTCCATTTCAGCCAAGGGTATGAAAATTACTGACATTTATGGAATAGCTCCTTTGAAGGATAAATTCAATCGGAATAGAGTGACCTTGTACCCAAGATACATTCATTGAAGAGAGCGGTAGCAACAGTACATGCACGTCATCAAATGAGGATTGCTTCAAAGTGCACATACTGCTGTTGCCATAAATTTCTGGGTTGCTCCAGTTGATCTGACAGGGATAAAGCCAAAATTGATTATGCTTTCTGTTTAATCAGACAAGTATCATAAAAATCGTCCCAATGACAGACAACAAACTACTTACACTTAAGCTGAACTCAATACAGGAGCAGGGAAATGAGTGGTTTTCTTTCTGCTGCTTTGTCTCCTGTAACTGCTTAAAGAGTACATTCCAATTTTAAGCCCTGTTGGTTTAGCATTTTGTTGTTTTTATGAACAAAAACAGAATTTTTCAGTCATTGCCTCTTTGCGAGGAGAAAATCTCCATGGTGCATTTAAAAAAAGAATAAATTGCTCCTCTGTGTAGGTGTGCAGAATACAACTGTATCTATTTCCAGGATGAAAAATAAACTTTCACCAGAGTTAACATGTTCAGTGTTTCCATGAAGCACAAAACAGGAGCAAAGTTTGTATAAGTATTTCATGACAATTCTGTTATCTATCTTTAATGACCAAACTTCTGTTCTGAGTGAATATGCATGTATATTGTTGTGAGAAAAAATAAGAGAATGAAGATTATTAAAAAATAATAATCGCTAGTTCCGAAGAAATGTCATAATGGACTCAAAATTTTAACTCTGCGTCTCTCTCCACAGAAGTTGCCAGACTTGCTGAGTGCAACCAGCATTTTTTTGCTTTTATCTTGGATTTCCAGCATCCGCAATCATTTTGCTTTTATAGTAGTTAGTTGGTTCTCAGATACTAGCGAGCCAACACGTCATGTGCACTTTAAGATTTGCCAATTAAAGATCCCAGGACAGCGGTAATAGGGAAATTTCAGGTATTCCTGCTAATGCACAGAAATCTGCCCTTTGCTAAATGTTTGAAGTTACAATGGTGGAGCTAAAGATGCCTCAGGACATCTTTGGGGCATTATTATTTTAAAGCCATTCTAACTTTGCTTCTTTTTCACAGATCAACTCCCTGTCATTGCTACTTATATCTCCCAATCCCTCTGCTCTTCTGAAACACATCCGCGTGCCTTCTAAAGTTATTTATAAGGAAATCCTGAAATGCTACACCTCCGTTATGATATGAGTCACTTCATTTGTTATAGCCGGAGCTATAAACACTGGGGTGGATTTCCCATTGCCTGACGCTAGTGTCATGATTCCTGGTCAGGCAGCGAATGGAACGTTGGGGGAAAAGCGGGTTTGATGCCGGTTGCCCAACCCATTGCATTGCTCCAATCCCCTGCCAGCGGCCTCAGCGACCTGCCCCACGCGGGCGGAGGGATGCATCAATTTACATTTGATTAACAGGCTCTTTTTCACAGCAGAAGGCATTTACTGCTTTTGATCTGGTGAGGTGCTGTAAATCATAGCAAAAGCGTTTATCAACGTTGTGCTTGGGATGCATTCAAGCATGAAGGGAAAGATGGATCAACAATCACCAGGCGCCTGTCTCTGGAGGAATAAAATTGTCAATTACTGACTAATGCAAAGTTTTGCTTTGTGAAATTGAATGGAAGATTTGCATTTCAAAGGCTGTCAAGTGATTTCAAACCCTTTATGTTGACTTGGCTTTCAAGGGAGCCACTGGCAATTATAAAAGCTGCTTATTTGAACACTTTGTCTGAGGCAGCAGATGTTAAGGAAGGGTAAGTGAAAATGCAGTGATTTGTCTCCCCACTGCTGGACTTCTCTTCAGCTTTCAGGCATGGGTCTCTGAGGGGGGGGGTCTGATAGGAGGGTCTCATGGGGGGCTGGGGAAGTTGTGGAAGGGTGGTAGGGCCATCCTCATTCCTGAATGCTGTGGGGGGGGGGGGTGGGGAGAGGTAACCTTTTATTCCCATGGTGTGGGAGGGGGGAGGGTGGACAATGTCCCTACTTGGCAGGAGCAGGGAGCAGGACTTGTATTGTGGGGGCCCACAGCCGGACCTCGACATCGGGCCACCCAATCAAAATGGCGGCCTGACACCATGGGTGCGATTCTCCGCTCCCCACGCGGGTGGGAGAATCGCAGGAGGGCCGGGCGAATCACGACACGCCGCCCTGGCACCCCCCGCAATTCTCCCACCCCCCACTCGGAGAATCGGCGCTCGCCGTTTTTCATGGCGACCGCCGATTCTCCGGCCCAGATGGGACGAGAGGCCTGACGTTCCCGACCTGTTCACGCCGGCGGCAACCACACCTGGTCGCTGCTGGCGTGAACATAGAGCTTGGGGCCTGTGGGGGGTGGAGAAGGGATTGAGTACCATGGCCGTGCTCGGGAGGGGACTGGCCCGCGGTCGGTGCCCACCGATCGTCGGGCCGGCGTCTCCAAGAGACGCACTCTTTCCCATCCGGCGCTCTGCAAGATCAAGCCACCACGTCTTGCGGGCAGCGGAGAGAAGATGGCAAATGCGCATGCATGGGTTGGAGCCGGCCAACCTGCGCATGCGCGGCTGACATCACTTAGGCGCCGCTATCGCGTCATTCTCGGCGCGCCACTTTGGCGCAAGCATCAAGGCCCGGCGGCTGAGTTTCTCACAACGCCGCTCCTAGCCCCCGGGGGGGGGGGGGGGGGGGGGAGTGTGCGAGGAGCGGCCTCCGACGTCGTCATGAAACTCGGCCGAATTCACAACGGCCTTCCCGATACCGCGCGGGAGCGGAGAGCGCCCCTCGACTGAATGTCAAATTTCACTCTGACTGAAACTGGTGAGCTTTCCACCAGCTATAAATTAGCATGGTAAAGGAGAGAGACTCGCACTTGGGTGACACTCCAAGCACCAGCAGAGACCAATAGCGATTCTCCACTGGCGGAAGCACTTAGGCTCCAGAATGGTGCATCCTGTGCATGTTCTTGCTGCCTTCCTTTCTGATGAGCAAGTCTCAATGATAAGCCCAGCAGTACACCCAAGTTCAGCAATTGAGAATCAGCAAATCCTGCAAAACAGTTCTTGTTCTCCACAAACTCACCCTGCAAATGTATCTGCAGACAAACACTTGACAAAACAAATGGAGATTGGGCCCCTAAGCACCCTAAAGAACCTAAACCCAAACAAATCAGAAGTGCCTCTTAATGGAGCTGTGGATCACTTCAAGTACCAATTGTGAAAAGTGCACTTAATGTGCTGCTGCCATGATTTGCTGTAAAAATTAAGGAAGTTTCGGGTTTGTTTGGGAACCAATTTGACAAGAGGACAGGACCACATCACTGTGTTAAATGATGGCTGAATTGTTGCAGACAGCTTCCTGCAGATAGGGATCAATGTCCTTATCAATATGGTGACATGCACATTTCCAGCATAATTCCAGTGCCAATTTTCATGCTGCAGAATTCAACCATTTTGGACCCATAGAATTTACAGATCGTGGGACAGGCCCTTCCCGCATAAATCTCCCAAAAATCTCTCCCGATTAATTTGGAGAGTGGGAGTTGCTGTTACGGGATTCCCAGCAGCTGGCGGTGGCTTATCAATTTGTCTCATTCATGAACCAATTGACACCCATTATACCTAAATCCACCATAGCTTGGTGGTGGACTCAGAGATTAAACGGGAGCTGCACAGCACTGTGCCACCCGAAATGCTGTTCAACAAATTCTGCACCTGATTGAAGGATCCAACATCAACAAAGGGGAGATGGTGCTGGGAGCCACTGTCCTGCCCTCCCAGAAACACCAGTGATAAAACATGGAAATTAAGGGTACTGGTAAAACTTGTCCAAACTGGTCTTGTATGCTTTAAACATGAACACCGGTATTTGTGGTGCCAGTATTTCTAGCCTTTACTGGGATTTGAAAATTTTGAACTGGTTCTTTCACCTCCAATCCACCTGCCCCACCATACCTTGACGCACGCCTGCAATCACCATCCCGCCATCACTCACCTTTGGCATGGAGTCCCTCAGCGATTTTTGCCTCTGGGTGGGTGCAATTCCAAGTGTTGCCACTACTCCCAGTGGGGCTGACGGCAGCTTGGCTGGAAGTTCTCAGTGGGTGCGAGTCACACCAGCAAGCTCCTGAGTACTCAGCATTGTCGAGTTCCACCATGGACCTGATGGGTATCCCACCGTATCTCTGACTGTTGGACAAGATGACTTTGACTGCAGGAACCCAACCCATTGTTGTGATAAAATATCAGAAGTAAGTGTAAATAAATTGTTCATCTTGGATTTTTGAGGCCTCGAGAGCGAGTTCACTTGTCTTTTGTAAGCGACAAAGGAGAAAATGATTCTATTTTTACCACAGTTGTTTTTAATTCTGTTTCCTACCATAGTGTGGTGCTATTTATATCTGTACTGTTGTGTTCACCATGTTGCAGTTTGTTGTATCCAATTAGCATTGTTGCATGAATTATCCCCATGCAAATAACCCATGGCATCTCATTGAGCACCACATGAAATATTTGATATGTCAGTTCAGAGATTCGAAGTGACTGTGGTTGGTGGTGCTGAGATCACATAACACACAGAGTTTAAAAAAAAACAGAGCCAGCATTTAGAATAACCGTATCTTGCAGGCAGCAAAATTCCTACAATAAGTTATTTTCGTGGAAGGCAAGGATGTCTTACAAGGTGAGCATTATTCCAGAGGTTAAAATTAAATGCAAAATTGGTCCAGAAACCCCTCGTTAAGGCAGATAATAATAAAAAGATGCATTTCTTTCAACTTGTAAATAAGCCAATGTTGCGTGTTTCCTTGGAAAAAGATTTGCATCCTCAAAACTTCAATTGCACTGACTGATAAGAGTTATGAAAACGTGGAACAAGCAAACACTGAATCCAACTCCTTTCACAAGCTTTGGGAAATCATGGACTGTATCCTATCCATTTAATCGGCTGGATAAATCTTCACTCATCTCCAAAGATATTTCATTAGTCCAAAGAACATTTATCGCCACTCTCCAGCCAAGCAGCTGCCCTCTGTAGAATCCCACCCCTAATTTGATCCAATGTACTGTGTTCGATGAATCAAGACTGCAGCCTCAAGAAATATTTCTCACAATAAAAGTTTTATGTGTGATATGTTCCAGTACATAATGAACTTTCAGTCATGACATTAAAATTTTGACCACTAACAGTCTATTAAAATGGCCGATGCAAATCACATCACCTTTGGCATTATGTGCTCCAGACAACCCTGAGTCTCCGCCAAATGCCTACTTAAATAATGGACATTCACAGCCGTCTGGGGAAGTCCTTTTGTTTGAGGATGAATCAACAATATAATTATAGCATTCCAGCTGGCCCACCTTCCTGCTTCACCACAGAAAAAAGAAACATCCAAACTTTGGGCAGCACGGTAGCATGGTGGTTAGCATAAATGCTTCACAGCTCCAGGGGTCCCTGGTTCGATTCCCGGCTGGGTCACTGTCTGTGCGGAGTCTGCACGTCCTGTGCGTGGGTTTCCTCCGGGTGCTCCGGTTTCCTCCCACAGTCCAAAGATGTGCGGGTTAGGTGGATTGGCCATGCTAAATTGCCCGTAGTGTCCTAAAAAGTAAGGTTAAGGGGGGGTTGTTGGGTTACGGTATAGGGTGGATATGTGGGTTTGAGTAGGGTGATCATTGCTTGGCACAACATCGAGGGCCAAAGGGCCTGTTCTGTACTGTACTGTTCTATGTTTTATATGCATCAAACGATGGTGAATGGATCCCATCAACGTTTGATTGCAGTATGATATCTCGTCCAAAGCAGGCTGAGTGCATTTCAGAGTGCCAAATGACAACACAGGATGTGAAATCAACATAGCACTCTTTTGTTTCTGGAAGAAAAACGTTGAACTTGTGTAAGTCAAATGGTGAGGAAGCCATTTCTTTTGCGCGCCGTTAAATGAACAAAAATCAGTTAGACATAGACATAGAATTTACAGTGCAGAAGTAAGCCATTTGGCCCATCGAGTCTGCACCGGCTCTTTGAAAGAGCACCCTACTTAAGCTCACACCTCCACCCTATCCCTGTAACCCAGCAGCCCCATCTAACCTAAGGGCAATTTAGCATGGCCAATCCACCTAACCAGCACATCTTTGGACTGTGGGAGGAAACCGGAGCACCCAAAGGAAACCCACGCAGAAACGGGAAAAACGTGCAAACTCAGCACAGATAGAGACCCAAGCGGGAATTGAACCTGGGACCTTGGCGCTGTGAAGCCATTGTGCTAACCACTATGTCACCGTGCTGCCCAAGAGGGTTTCAAAGAGGGTTTCATTCAAAAGCGCTCAAACCGCATGCAAATCATCTAATCAGCCAAGACAATAAATAGCAATATCTTCAAAGAGTGAGAAGCAGCCTCTTTACCCTGTTACAACTTCAACTTCACCAAGTCAACCATGATTGAATGGTGGAGTGGACTCGATGGGCCGAATGGCCTTACTTCCGCTCCTATATCTTATGGTCTTATGGTAACTTTGTGGAAATTTGACTTCAAGGAACTCCACAGCTTTCTGAGAATCTCTTGTTTTGCCTGACTTTCGATTCCAACAAAACATAAACCCATCTATAGACCTGCCACTAAAGAAACTGAGGCAATCATGAAGTGTAATTTTATTATTTTACCTTCACCTGCATCTAGTCTTTGTTGGTAGAGTGTGTGAGGCACGTGAATGAGATGTCACGTGTTAAACATCTGGGGCAAATCTGAGGGAATAAATTACATTCTTTATTTTAAAACATTCAAAACCTTTGCTGCTCGAAAACATTCGATTGGGACAATCTAACTGAGGGTAAGAAAATGCGCATAGGGATTGGCTGGTGGGAGGGTTAGCGCTGCCCAATCTTTTGCATTATTATTGGGCGGCGGAGAATATATACAAGATTGGGCAATGGTAGAGAGAAGAAGAAGCGGAATGGGTACAGGTCGAGGAAGCATCTGTAAGGGGGCCAGCTTAAATGCTTTAGCTGCTGTCCTCCCCCATTTATCCCAGCGAGGTAGGCAGAAAGTCCGGTAGTGGCATTGTCCTTAAAGATCTGGAGCCAATTGAGACGCCATTTTGGTTTGGGAAACATGTCGGTGTGGGCCCCTATTTATGGAATCCACTGATTCACGACGGAAAGATTTAAACAGTGGCACAAAGAGGGGTTGAGACAGCTAAAAGACTTATTCTTAGAAGGTAGGTTTGCAAACTTTGAAGAATTGAGGGAAAAACACAAAATACAGAGGGAGAAGAATGTTAAATATCTTCAATTACGAAATTTGGTGAAAAGGAGTTGTTCTCTCTCCCTCGATTACCAGGTAACAACCTCCTTGATAAATTTATCTTGCCAGATGAGTTGCGGGATGGGAAAATTACTCACATTTATAGAAGGCTGATGGACACAAAGAGAACACCGAATGAGGAGATGACGCAGAAGTGGGATGAAGAGTTGAATTTGGAATTGGAATGGGAAATATGGAGTGGAATTATGCGCAGGGTCAATACTACATCTTCAATGAGCTTAATACAATTCAAGGTAGTACATATGGCCTATATGACACAGGAAAGAATGAGCAGATTCTTCGCACGAGTAGAAGATCAATGTGAGAGGTGTAAACGAGAACCAGCTAACCATGTCCATATGTTCTGGTCATCTCCACAATTTGTGGGGTTTGGAATCTGTCATTAAAACATTCTAAAGAATTGTGGAGGTGGAAATATCACCGGAACCTCTTGAGGCAATTTTTGGAGAGTCGGAAGTACCAGGGCTAATCGATGGGAAAGGAGCCAATGTGGTGTCCTTTGCCGAATTTTATTAGAATAGAAGTCAGAAGATCCGGCAAAAGTATCAACATGGTTAGGGGATGTTGCAGAATCATCCCTTAGAACTTGAGAAAATTAAGTTTGCCTTTCATGGCTCAGATGGGGGGGGGGGGGGTTCTAGGTCAGATGGAAACTGATCTTGTCTCTATTTACAGATCTGTTTACAGATTTGTTTGTTGCCAGCAGGTAAAGGGAGGGGATGGGGAGTGGGGAGGGGGAGGGGGGGGGGGGGGGGGGGGGTTTCCATGGGAATAAGGGGAAAATCTCAAATTAAGAGAACTCTATTTTGTTTATTTTGTTATTGAATGATTATTTATATGTTGTGTATGTCCTGAATTGAATAAAAACATTTTTTAAAAAAAGAACACATATCCGACATACAGATGACTTGATGACAGGCAGTAAATTGGAACACATACATTTTGCCATGGCATGTGATACTTCACTACCAGCTCAGGTTGAGGAAATATGAGTTGGAGTCAAAGGCAGTTGATTTCCCAAAGCTGGACCATGGACCTGTACGGTCATTTCTTGAAGGATTTTCACAAATGTTGTCTTTGATGCATGTGCCTGAGACCATTCCTTTGTATCATGGGATATAATGATGTGGAGATGCCGGCGTTGGACTGGGGTGAGCACAGTAAGAAGTCTTACAACACCAGGTTAAAGTCCAACAGGTTTGTTTCAAACACGAGCTTTCGGAGCACGGCTCCTTCTTCAGGTGAATGGAAAGGCTTGTTCCAGAAATGTTTATATAGACACAGTCAGAGATGCCCCGGAATGCGAGCACCTGCAGGCAATCAAA
Organism: Scyliorhinus canicula; assembly: GCF_902713615.1. Classification (NCBI taxonomy): domain Eukaryota; kingdom Metazoa; phylum Chordata; class Chondrichthyes; order Carcharhiniformes; family Scyliorhinidae; genus Scyliorhinus; species Scyliorhinus canicula. Next base: position 177,489,592 of record NC_052154.1, on the reverse strand, counting down.
TCATCAAAGATGCAGAGAGAGAGGTAACTCCAGGTTAAAGAGGTGTGAATTGTCCCAAGCCAGTTCAGTCGGTAGGCCTCTGCAAGTCCAGGCTTGTTGGTGGGGGCCCGATTATGACCTCCATTGCAAAGTGTAACAATCCCTTACGGTGTCAGGTATGTGTCCAAACACATTCTCCACGTGATTTCCATGTACGGAATCCCTTTCCTTTCAGTTTCTTAAGGAAGTAGCTCGATGACAGACTGGCGACTGGACCCAGGAATAACTATTTATGGAGCAGACAAAAGTCTGCCTTAGTGCACAGCTAGGTGCGTGAACAGTAAGAAGCCTGAAATAGCTCGAAGAGATGAAATCCATGATCTGACACCCAGACAATGATAAAATATTTGTAGAAATGCTACCTTTGGAGTACTAAAGGGATGTGTCTAACTTGCAATAAGGCTTCTAGCTCTGGAGGTTTGCACACTACCTGTTAAGACTGTCTTGTGCCCTCCTACCGTGCACTGAAGTATGAAGGTGATGATACACGGTTTCCCCCAGTGAGCTAACAAGCATTGGGGATCTGACCTGTGGTAAGTAGAGGAGGCAACATGAAGCAAAGGGTAATTTTATTTACAATGCTTACTGCACAATTACATATAATTTATATGCTTTGACAAGAACATGCAGATTTCAACCCCCCACCCCCAAAAGTACAACAAAAGCTACTGTTGAGATAATAACATACTCCAAGTACATTGAAGAGAAAAAGGAAGCAGAGGTGTGTTATATCCCTACTCCACAACTGCAGGATTTCCGAGGTCATAGTCGATATGGGTGGAGTTAAATTGGAGTTAAAAACCCCCCAAAAATAAGCTTCAAGATCACGATGAGCAATGCGCAAAACGGGCGGCACGGTGGCACAGTGGTTAGCAGTGCAGCCTCACAGGGCCAGGGGCCTGGGTTCAATTCAGGCAGTGGGTCATTGTCAGTGCGGAGTCTGCACGTTCTCCCTGTGTCTGCGTGGGTTTCCTCCGGGTGCTCCGGTTTCCTCCTACAGTCTAAAGATGTGCAGGTTAGGTGGATCGACCATGATAAAATTGCCCTTTATTGGTCAAAGATGTGCAGTTTAGATGGGATTACAGGTTAGGACAGGGGAGTGGGCCTGGGTAGGGTGCTGTTTCAGAGGGATGGTGCAGACACGATAAACCAAATGGCTTCCTTCTGTCTGAAGGAATTCTATGGTTTATGGAAAAAATATTTTTATTCAAAGCAGAGAATACATAATACATGAACTTCTTTCAAAAATGTAACAGAATACCTACAGTATGACATATTGTTCCTTTCTACCCCCTCCCCCACCCCCCTGTACACACACACCCATACCCCACACGCTGGCAACAAACAAGTCCTCAAACAGGTACAAGAACAATCTCCATCTCACTAGGAACACCCCCCCCCCCCTACCTCTGAGGACGAACTTAACATTTTCCATCTTAAAGAATTCTGCCATATCCCCCACCCCCAGCCACGCCGAGACCCTCGGTGGCTCCACCACCTATGCTCCAGTAGAATAAACCTCCTGGCAATCAGAGTGTCAAAGGCCGTGTTGCTCCTTGTGTTCTCGCTTTAATTGGCTCTATTTATGGCGGGTAATATGGTCGCCTTCCTTAATTCTGATTACGTTTGCTCAAGAGTCGCCCGGTATCTTTCGATACCGCCACAAGGTTCAAAACTGAATACTGATCAAAGACTCGATACACCAGTTAGTAAGTTTGAAATCAATGCTCATTTATTTACACACACAGTCAAATATACTCATGCACAAAACTCTACCAACTAAACTATCACTACTAGTAAAGCCTATACTTAGCTTCGGGCACCCACTCAGTCAGAGGAACAATGGCCGTTGTCCGGTTCTGAGGCTGCTGGGGTTGAGCTGGTACGGAATAGTAGCTAGGAACGTCTGTCTCGTAGCGTGCGTTGACTTTGGACTTACTTGTTGTGGTGCAGCTGCTAGGTAGGTCTCTCCTCGCTGAGAGCCAAGGCTAAGAGAGCGATTCTCTCTTGGGGGCTTCTTCTTATAACTGAAGGGGGCTTCGCGCGCTTTTGGGCGGGCCTTGAACTTGGTCCCAATTAATTGGACTGTATCTTGATCATTGGCATCGATTTCCTCCAATAAAGGGGTGGCTGCCCTGATTGCTGGGTGGGCCCTAGGTGGCCGTTGGCCTGCTTTGTTCTAGTCTCCTCTGGCGCCGGGGTGTCTGCTTTAGTATCATTTACCTAAATGTTACTCTTTTGTCCCCGGAGATGGCTCATTAGTATGGTAATGGCTTTGCAGTATCGGTCTTGCCTGGGAGCTATAGTTCCAGTCAACAGACAAACCTTGCACCTGCTTGCTTTCTCAGCATTGTTCATTTTCCCTGCATTCTTTGCAAAGTGTCCATTTTGTAATCGGGACGTGGCCATCCCAGATGGCTACAGCCACTTCATCAGCACCCCCCCCACCCCTCCCCCCCCTCCCCCTCCCCTCCAACAGCTCAGACACCCCAACAATCACCATCAGAGAGCCCGGCGACACCTCCAACACCACGATTTTAGATAGTACTGCGCCCCAAAACTCCACCAATCTTGGACAGGATCAAAACATGTGGACATAATTTGCCGGCCCTCGCTCCACGTCTCGCATACTTGTGCTCAACTTCTGGAAAGAACCCGCACATCTGAGCCCGCATCATATGAGCACCACTTTGAATTGCAGCAAACTCATTTTAGCAGAGGACGGCATTGCATTCACCCGGTGCATAATCTCACTCCAAACCCCCCCCCCCATCCCAACTCCAGCCCCAGCTCCTCCTCCCACTTCCCTTTATTTTCAATTGACGCTTTGCCTGTGCCCACCAGCCATCCGTAAATAGGCAATAACAACCTGCCCAAACAGTGTGCTGCGGTAACTGAGGGAATGAGGGCACATCCTTCTGCACAGAATTCCACAACTGTATGTACTTGAACTCCAGCCCCCTCCCTTCAGCAACTGGTATGTCTCCTGTAACTCCCTCAATGCTGCAAACCTTCCTTCTACTCACAAATCCCTCACCTTTCTACCCTTCCCTATGCCACCGCCTATATGTTGCATCCATCCTTGCCGGGGCAAACCTGTAATTTTCATAAATAGGAGCCAGCACCGACATGACCCCCACACCAAAATGGCCTTAGCTGGTTCCAGACGTTTAAGGATGATCCCACCACCAGACTCACCGTATATCTCCCCAGAAAGTAAGGAGGGCCCTTAAACTTAACCCCACATACAAAGCCTCCTCCACCTCCACCCACTTCGCCTCCTCCACCTTCACTACTGCCAGACTTTCTCCACATTCGCTGCCCAGTAATAATACAACAAATTTGGGGGTGACAGTGTCCCCCCCCACCACCACCACCCACCGCCTCCTTTGTAAAGGCACCCTTTGAATCTACGGCGTCTTGCCAGCACATATGACTTCCGAGATTAACCTGTCCACCTTAGAAAAAAAATGCCTTTGACAGGAATATTGCAAGGGACTGAAGCACAAACAAAACCCTCAGTAGAACTTTCATCTTGACCATCTGCACCCTCCCTGCTAACGATAGCAGGTGGGATTCCCTCCTCTTTAAATCCCCTTTCACCCCCTGCACCAAGCTGGCCAGATTCCATTTGTGCATCATGGCCCACTCTTGGGCCACATGAATACCCTGATACCTGAACCTACTCCTGGCCAACCTCACTGGTAGGGCCCTTAAATCAGCCATTTTCATTCAGGGCATTAGCCAGAAACACTTCACATTTGGCCACATTCAATTTGTAGCCCGAAACAGCACCAAACGTCTCCAATATGCCCATTATCCTATCCATACGTTCCAATGGATTGGAAATGTGCAGTCATCCACATACAGTGAAACGTCATGCCCCCTGCCTTTCCTTGCAATGCCTGGCCACTCCCCTGATGCCCGGAGCACAATGGTCAATGGTTCGATAGCTAGCACAAACTGGAAATCTCCCGAACTAACTCAATTTGTCCTAACACTAGCCATGGGGGCGTATATAACAACCGCACCCATGAGATAAACGTGGGCTCAAATCCTTCCAGAACCTCGAACAAATACCTCCACTCTACCTTATCAAATGGCTTCTCCTCATCCATGTCCACAATAACATCCAGCACGCTCCACTTAGACGGCGTCAGGACCACATTCAATAATCAGCTAATATTGCTTAACAGCTGCCTTCCCTTCACAAATCCCGTCTCAACCTCAGACACCACCTTCGGCACACACCCCTCCAACCGCTGTGCCAATGCCTTAGCCACCACCTTCACTGTGTTTAACAGGGACATGAGCCTATAAAACCAACGCTCCACTGGGTCCTTGTCCTTCTTGGGGATTAACAAAATTGATGCCTGAACCAAGGCGGCTGGCAGCTCCCCTCATGTCATCAGAAAATATCTCCAGGAGATGTGGGGACTATTGGGAAGCCATCTGGCCCGAGCACCTTCCCTGGGTGCATCAACCCAATCGCCTCGATATCCTCCTGAAGCCCCAACGATGCTTCCAATCCCTGCCGTCTACCTCTGGGAACACCAGGCCGTCCAGAACGGCCCAATCTCCGCCCCCTCCCCCCGAAAGCTCAGGCCTATACAGCCCCCGTATAAAAAGTCCCAAATGCTTTATTAATTCTCTCCAGCATCTACAGCAGCTCACCCCATCCCCCCCATCCCTCACTTTACTATCTCCCGCACTGCCGATTGTCACCTCAGTTGACGTGCTAACAGGCGACTGGCCTTTTCCCGATACTCATACAGAACGCCCCTCTCTCTCTGAAGTTGGCCCACTCCCTTCCCTGCCATCAGCAAATCAAATTCCCCCTTGCAGCTTCTTCTGCTCCTCTAAGAGCGCCCTGGTCGGGGCCATAGAGTACCATAGGTGAATCTCCAAAATTGCACCCACCAATCGCTGTCTCTCCGTCTCTATGGACCTTGTACGAGATCACCCCCTACACTGACCCCGCACCACCACCTTCAATGCCTCTCAAAATGTGGAGGGTGAGACCTCCTCATTCTGATTAAACTCTATTTACTCCTTAATTACCAAAGTCATCTTTCCACAAAACCTTTCGTCCACCAGTAGTGCTGACTCCATCCTCCCAAGGGTCCCTGTGCCTGACCCATGCCAAGCCTCACATCATAAAATGCGGCACATCGTCCAAAACCACGATCATCCCATACTCCGCCTCCGCTATCCCAGGGAGAATATAATTTCCCACCACAAAAAATAACTATACGGGAATACACCCGATGCACATGGGAGAAGTAGGAAAACACCGTCTCTACCTCCACCTTCAAACTCTTCATATGTGCAAACATATTCGATCACATTACTGGCCCATTCAACCGCTGCACATTCCAAGTCACGATCCTCACCGAGGGTTTCCGACCCCCACGTCCCTGCTATTTGAACCTGACATCCTAATTCATCAAAAAACTATCTCTGCCCCCATTTTTCTTTTTCTGTCCAAGCCCACCCAAAATGGCCACCCCTCTTTGTCCTGCCTTCGCCCAAAGAACTGCCTGCATCACCTGAGTCATTAGTGCCCTTCCCTTCCCCCAACAAACCCCTATACAGTTCTGGACGGCCTGGTGCGACAGAGTTGCATCGGACCATCCACACCTCCTCCGGTGTTAAGAGAAGGTTGTTGGGTTCCTGGCTGAATCTGGAGGATGGCTTATGGGAGGGAGGAAAACAATTGGTCAGCACAGTCAATGTCCATGATGTACTGCTGGGTGCGAGTGATATAAATGACACGACAGTGACTTAGTCATTGGTGAATCACTGGACACAGTTTCTCAAATGTCCGTGTGAGGGATGAAACAATCCTGCATTCTTTTCACTCTCTGTCTATCCAGCTCCTGGCCACTGGGTTCTGAGCTTCCTCCGAAGATACTCCTGCCTCTCCACGACCTGATGACCTCCCATTCCCACTCACATTCGAGTTCCAGTGTTCCCAGCTCATGGTTGGTGAAGATAGTCATGTTCTCCACTCCACCACAAGTGGCAGATACGTGCGGCACAGTGGCACGGTGGTTAGCATTGCTGTCTCACAGTGCCAGGGACGCGGGTTCAATTCGGGCCTTGGGTGACTGTCTGTGTGGAGTTTGCATTATCTGCCCGTGCCTGCTCCGATTTCCTCCCACAGTCCAAAGATGTGCAGGCTAGATGGATTGGTCATGATAAGTTGCCCCCTAGTATTCAAAACATCTAGGTTGGGCTGCAGGGTTGGGTGGGGGATTGGGCCCAGGTAGGGTGCTCGTTTGGAGGCTCGGTGCAGACTCGATGGGCCGAATGGTCTCCTTCTGGACTGTAGGGATTCTATGATTATATGATCTCTCAGTGTTGTTATGGCTTTAAGAGAACAGCTCCATTCAGCACAGACCCCCTCATCTCCAGCACAGTCTATGCTGTCTCCCTTTCACTCCTACAAACCATATGGACGTTTGCAACACCTTAGCATACCTGACCCTTTGATGGGCCCAGGGCTTCTGATCTTCCCTTTCACCTCAACACAAAAGGGTGTTCTGAGAAGCCCTCATTGCTACACCCATGAATGCCATGAATGTCACGAAGGACGGGCAGCCATCCACACTTCTCCACACTGCACAATGCCAATTCAGAACTCACCCTTGCTGAGGACAGCAGATGACTGGACCTTCCAGCAGTGTATCCACGTGCAATGGGCCAAGTCGTGCCCCCTGACCTCAGCTGCCACCTCTGCCCAGGCCTTCTTGGTGAGGTGGAGGGGGCTCCTCTTTCTATGCCCTGGCATCAGGATGTCCTTCCTGCCTGTCACCGCATCCACAAGAGCTCGCAGACAGTCATTCGAGAACCAGTGGGCTTGCTGCCCACTTGAAGTGCCCTCCCGCATGGAGGAAGGATAGCGCAGGTGCCAGCTTGCCAGAGGGTGAGGTTACACATGAATTGTCCTGTGGCAGAATCTGAAGAAGTTTTAAATAGGGAAAGTTACAAAAGTACACTGACGGACTCGCACAAAGAATTACTTGGTACATTAAGTCTGTCAGACATCTTTTGCTCATTGCCAAGAACAGGGAGGAGTCCAGGACCAACGTGGAACAAAATGAAGCCCATCCTTAGCAGCATACAAGTGGTGACCAACTCTTTCAATGTCTGATGATCAAAGACATCAAAGAGTTCCTATTACAGAAAAAACACCTTCCCCCAATATTCAAAGTCACATTGGGCCAAATTGTTGCTACCCAAGCTTGGACTGCTGTCTCTCCACTAAAAGTCAACAGCCTTCCACCAGCCATGTTGCAGTATCAGACATAGAAACCAACAAGCCAGGTAATTCCCGTACCAGCCTCCCCAGACAGGCGCCGGAATGTGGCGACAAGGGGCTTTTGACAGTAACTTCATTGAAGCCTACTCGTGACAATAAGCGATTTTCATTTCATTTCATAAGAAATGCACAAGGGTGAACAGATTATCATGAAACTTGGAATAATCATGAACAGATATGCAATATGGTATGATTTAATTAAAAAACTTAATTTTAAATATTTATTTTCTGGTGACCTTTATTTTTGCATTGCGACCAAGATGACGATATGATGGTCAGTGGCAGATGAAAATTAAGGAGTGTGGGTTGTAGGTGAAGGGCGTGTTGGAATCACGGATACCACTATCTCATTCAAAGCAGTTCTTCACATACATCCTGGGCAGAAAGGGATTTTTTAGGTCACTATCTTCCTTCTCCTCCTCCAATTCCACCACTTTACTCTTCCTCTTGCTCGTCCTCCCTCTTCTGGCAGTGTGCTCAGCCCTGCGTGGCCTCTGATAATTCTCCCAGTCTTGCTTATTCCAAGTCTACTACTTTCCCCATGCCTGGCAACTACCGATTAGGGGAAAAAGCCTTGAAGTCAGTCCTTAACATTTTTCACTCCACTCTCAGTGAACTTTTCAAACTTGGAATAATCATGAAAACACTTGTAGAATTGAAACAATAGTCAGACAAGCTGAACCAGCAACTGACCTTTCAGTAATTGATGATCCTTTGAAATCGTGTTGGTGGGAAGTTCCTTCCTACTGTTGAATGTATATTCAGCTAACAGAACATCAGACAGAATGTTAAGTTCTAAAATGATGGTGTCCAATCAGTGTTGCATGCTGATTAACCTCATAATTTGCCTGCTCCATATTTCTGGCAGATGCTTGTTGCTGATGGTTTCATCAATATGGCATCTGCAATTCATTGCAGAAGTCTGCATGCGTGCTTTCATTTTATGATGCCATTTTAGCCCCAAAGAACAGTCACGGAGCCTAAACAATGGATATTATCGAGGCTAATTTTGAAACTTTGAGTTGGTCCTGCACTTGAAGAAATGTGTGGATTTTTAAACTGAAAATATCGCGGTTTGACCAATTGACATCGATTTTCCAATCAACAACTTTTAAATGCAGGAAACATCTGATCATTGTGGGTCTTGTATGTAATTGGCAACATCATGGATTATAAAGGAGATTACAGAGCAGAGATCCGACAGAGATGTACAAAATGATGACAGGTGTGGGTAAAGTACACAAGGATTAGGCGGAACCGATTTTATGGTTTGGGGCAAAGGTTGGAGCAGGGTGTAAGGAAGAAAGTTTTCATGCATTGAGTGGCAATGATCTGGAACTCACTTTCCCATGAGGGTGGTGGAAGCGAAAACAATGAATGGTTTCAATGGGATTTTGGACACATTTTAAGGAAATTAGCTTGCAGGTTTACAGGCATCAGTTGGGGGTGTGGTACTGACTGAATTGCTCGGAGGAGAGCTAGTATTGACACAATGTGATGAATGGCTTTATGTCTATGATATGCACTATTCTTCGATTCCTGCTCATTTAACATTCCTTCTTTGCCTGATCATATTAACCAGGTATTCAAGGTTGCTGGGCAGTGGAACCCTTCTCAAATTCTGTTTCAAATGATGAATACTGGAATCATAGCTTAGCCATTGATATCTGCCAGCAGGAAATTGCGGGAAAAGGCATTATGTGAAGCATTGGAAGAGCTAAATGCACGATGGCTTAAATTCCCCAGGCCTCAGGGGCCTGTCAGCGATAGGGAGGTGATGGCGGATTTACTGCACTGTTTTCAGGGACAACAGGAATAGGAGCTCTCCATCAAGCTTACCAAGATCCCGCTGCCCATCAGACTCTCCCTCCCCCGGTCCCCCCACCACCCCACCCAAACAATAACCCCAGAATAAGGGAGCACCCCTACTCCCAAGTCTGTGATCAGTGTAGTACAGGGGCTGGGGGTCGGATTAACCCCTGAGGTCTCAGTGGCAGCTGTATGCTCCTTCTGTGGTCTGGAGGTTTCCTCTGGAGTCCAACTGGAAGTCAAGTCTTTCGACCAGCCTGACTTCTGAGCAGTGAACCTGTCATGATAAAACTTCACAGCATGCGGGGAAAGCCCCGGTCTTTGAGGTTTTTGATTCGAAACAGCCCCCACCCCTGCCGATCTTCCTCACATCATCCCCCCACCTTCCATGCAACCTTCCACTGTTAATGCAGGGGCCAATAAGTCCGATTTCTTCTGTGACTCATTCTGCACACAGTAAAAAGTCTTACAACACCAGGTTAAAGTCTAACAGGTTTGTTTCGAATCACTAGTTTACGGAGTACAGCTCCTTCCTCAGGTGAATCACCTGAGGAAGGAGCTGTGCTCCGAAAGCTAGTGATTCACCTGAGGAAGGAGCTGTGCTCCAAAAGCTAATGATTCGAAACAAACCTGTTGGACTTTAACCTGGTGTTGTAAGACTTCTTACTGTGCTCACCCCAGCCCAACGCCGGCATCTCCACATCAGGATTCTGCACAGGTTGAGTGGTGGAATTGGCACTGCTAGCTCTGATAACCTTCCTCAATTTCATTCTGCTCACTCTCCTTTTGGACTTACAACTGTCCATATTCTATATTTAAGATCTTCTTGTGCAACTTCAACAACTCCAGAGAAAAAACTGGTGCCATTTGGGAATGTTTACTCTTTCTGTACATAAAGGAACATTCTCTGACCTTGCACAGATATGGATGTAGAAAGCATTCAGGTGCAACCTTCCAAGAGATCTATTAATTGACAAAAAGTCAAAGACTGAACTGAGGATGGATCTCCTTTGAGTGCAGCTCTCACGCAGTAAACTAGTTCCATAGAACTTTCCCAAAATGTTGTTTCACTGATAGTTCAGGTTAACATATCTGTACCTTTAACTTACTGCAGGCTTTAAAGTCTTCATCAGCACCAAATTTCCTATCCCCTCTAAGTGCTGAGGATGATGGAGCATGGCTGATATCCTGAATCTGCTCATAATATTTTAATGGCTATTCGCCCGGAAGCGAGACCACAGTGACCGCTTAACACGTCAGGCAGGTATGAAACAAACAACTTATGACAATCTTAAAGTAATGAAAGGAAAGAACCTTCATTTATAATGCTGCCCTTCACGCCTCTGATGGCAGAGCATAGTCTGTACCACAGTAACGTGTCAGCCTGGATTATGTCCTCATGTTTCTCGAGTGGACATCAATCCACAACTTTCTAATGCACAGATGAGAGTTCTGCCATTGAGCCAAAATGCTGACACCTTGTCAGCCACAGAATCCAATTTAAAGTCAGGGTCAGAGAATACTGTAACAGTAAGAATATTTTTAACTTCATGCTGTCTATCAATTTCCAGAAAATGTGTTAATATATGAAATGATACACATAACTGGCATTGTTGTTTCATTTTTCCATTTGGGATGTTTTCATTTCTCCCACCATTTCATTCGTACAAGTCTTTTCCAGTTTGTCTTCTTGTCTGTCGATATTGGGAAGGCAGTGGCTTAGTGGACTAGTACTCTAGTCTCTGGACTAGTAATCTAGAAGTCCATGGTGTGGTGCTGGGGAGCCTGGGTTCAAATCCCACCATGGCAGATGGTGAAATTTGGATTCAATAAAAAATATGAAATTAAAAGACCGACGATGACCCACAAAACCATTAGCGTAAAAAACCCATCTGGTTCACTAATGTCCTTTAGGGAAGCAAATCTGCCTTCCTTACCTGGTCTGGCCGACATGTGACTCCAGATCCACGGCAATGTGGCTGACTCTCAGGGATGGGCAATAAATGCTGGCCCAGCCAACTGCCCACATCTCATAAATTAATTTTTTAAAAAAGTAAATGAGCTTTAAACTTCTTCACTTTGATGTCAGAATCATGCTCATGCTGGGTCAATTTCAACTCCTTTCAACTGGTGATCACAGGATAGTAACGGACTCAAAGAGGTAAGTCGTCTTCTGCCCTGTTAACTATGTGGCCAGCTCCATTATACTAGGTGTCCATTTTGCCTAATGTCAAAAGAACCCGCCTAATGCAATGACAGATCCCTTTAAATTTAGCAATTGGGGTTCCCTCATGCAATGCAACCTCAATTGCCAGTTTAGGTAGACCTTTTTCTGACTGTTCCACCATGACACCCAGCTCTCATTGCACTTCCCCTTTTCCTGAACTGCCATCATTCAGATAATAATCTGCTTTCCTGCTTTTGCCACCAAAGTGGAGAACCTTACATTTACCCACATTACATTGCGTTTGCCAAGTACTTACCCACTCAGCTAGCCCTGTCCAAGTTACCCTGCAGCCTCTTTGCATCTTCCTCACAGCACCCACTGCCACCCAGCTTAGTGTCGTCTGCAAATGTGGAGATATTGCATGCAATTCATTCGTCCAAATGATTAATGTATACTGTAAACAGTTGAGGTCTCAGCACTGAATCATGCTGTACCCCACTAGTCACTGCCTGCCACTCTGAAAAGGACCCGTTTATTCCCACTCTCTGCTTCCGGTCTGACAACCAGTTCTCTATCCACATCAATACATTACCCCCAATACCATAAGCTTTAATTTTGCTCATTAATCTCTTGTGTGGAACCTTTTCAAAAGCCTTTTCAAAAGCCTTTTGAAAGTCCAGAAATCCAACTTCCACTAGCTCTCCCTTGTCCACTCCACTGATCACATCGTTTAGGTGGGGTTACTGGGTTACGGAGATAGCATGAAGGTGTGGTCTTCGGTGGGCTCTTTCCAAGGGCCGATGGGCCGAATGACCTCCTTCTACACTGTAAATTCTATGATTCTATCATCAAAAAATTCCAGAAGATTTGCCAAACATGATTGCCCTTTAGTAAATCCATGCTGACTTGGATCGATCCTGTCGCCACTTTCCAAATGCTCAGTTATTTAATCCTTAATAATTGACTCCACATTTTCCCCACCACCGATGTCAGGTAACTGGTCTATCATTCCTCGCTTTTTCTCTCCCTCCTTTTTTAAATGTGGGGCTACATTAGCTATCCTCTAGGGCCACTTCCTGAAGTACTCTGGGGACGTATCAGGTTTTAATCCCATCAAGTTCTACAATATAATTTCCTGACAAATAAGGATTCCCTTCAGTTATTTCTTCATGCTGGACCCTCTGACCCCTAGTATTTCCGGAAGATTATTTGTGTCCTGCTTAGTGAACACAGATCCTAAGTAATTGTTCAACTGGTCTGCCATCTCTTTGTTGCCCATTATGAATTCACCTGATTCTAACTGTAAGGGACCTACATGTGTCTTCACCAGTCTTTTTCTCTTCACATATCTATAGAAGCTTTTGCAGCTAGTTTTTATTTTTTCTGCAAGCTTACTCTCATATTCTGTTTTCCCCTTCCAAATGAAACCGTTTACCCTCCTCAGGCTTGCTGCTTTTTCTGACCAATTTATGTGCCCCCTTTTTGGGTTTAATACTATCCCTGATTTCCCTTGTTAGGCATGGTTGAGCGACCTTCCCCGTCTTACTCTTGGGCCAGACAATTTTTGAAGTTCATCCATGTGTTCTTTAAATGTCTGCAATTGCCTATCCACCGTCAACATCTTAAATATCATTTGCCAGCCTCTCCTAACTAGTGTGCATCTCATACCATCAAAGTTAGCCTTCTTTAAGTTTCAGACTTAACTGTGTCACTCTCTATCTTAATAAAAAATTCTACCATATTATGGTCGCTCTTCCCTAAAGGATCTCATACCACAACATTGCTAATTAATCCATTACACAATACCCAGTCTAAGATGGCCTGCTCTCTCATTAACATAATGGTCAAGAAAACCATCCCTTATACATTGCAGGAAATCTTCTTGCGTCACATTGCAACCAGTTTCATTAGCCCAATCAATGGCAGATTAAAGTCATCCAGAATAACTGCTGGACCGTTACTGGGCGCATCACTCATTTACTATTTTATGCCATCCCCAACCTCACAACTACTGCTTGGTGGTCTGTACACAACTCCCGCTAACGTTTTTTGCCCTTTTGTGTTCCGTAGCTCCACCCATACAGATTCCACATTGTCCAAGCTAATGTCAATCCTTACTATTGCGTTAATCTCCTCTTTAACCAACAATGCTTTACCACCTGATTTTCTTTCCTTCTATCTTTCCTGAATATTGAATACCCCTGGATGTTGAGTTCCCATCCTTGGTCACATTAGAACCAGGACTCCATGATCCCAATTACATCATGTCCGTTAATGATTGTCAGTGCAGTTAGGGTGGCATGGTGGCCAAGTGGTTAGCACTGCTGCCTCATGGTGCCGAGGACTCGGGTTCAATCCTGGCTCCACCTTACTTCCCTCCGACTTCCTGCATCGGTTCCCATCACACTGCTATATTAGTTTAAACCCTTCCCAACAGCACTAACAAATACTCCCCCTAGGACATTGGTTCAGTTCCTGCCCAGTTGCAGATCGCCTAGTTTGTTCTGGTCCCACCTCCCCCAGAACCGGTTTCAATGTCCCAGGAATTTGAATCCCTGCCTCTTGCACATCCCTCAAGCCACATATTCTTCTTAGCTATCCTACCATTCCTATTCTGACTAGCACGTGCCATTGGTAGCAATCCTGAGATTACTATCTTTGAGGTCCTCCTTTTTAGTTTAACTCCTAACTCCTTAAATACAGGCTTGTAGGACCTCATCCCGTTTTTTTGCCTGTATTGTTGGTGCCTAAATGCGCCACAACAACTGCCTGTTCATCTTCCCTCTCCAGAATTCCCTGAAGCTGGTCTGAGCCTTGCATCAGGGAGGCAACACACCATCCCAGAGTCTTGTTTGTGGCCGCAGATACACCAATCTTTTCCCCTTAAAATTGAATCTCCTATTACTATAGCACTGCCACACTTTTTCCTGCACTCCTGTGCAGCAGAGCCAGCCATGGTTCCGTGAACCTGGCTGCTGCCACCTTTCCCTGGTGAGCCATCTCCCCCAACAGTGTCCAAAATGCTATATCTGTTCTGGAGGGAGATGACCATAGGGAAGCCCTGCATTATCTTACTACTCTTCCTTTTCCTGGTGGTCACCCATTCCCTTTCTTGTTCAGTAATTTTATCTGCTGTGTGACCAACTTACTGAATACGCTATCCACGATTTCCTCAGCATCGCTCCAAAGTGAGTCCACCCGCAGCTCCAGAGCCATCAAGCGGTCTGACAGGAGCTGCAGTTGGACACACTTTCTGCATGTGAAGGAGTCAGGGTCACCGGGAGGGTCCCTGAATTCCCACATCTCACAGGAAGAGCATGACACGGGTCTGGGATCTCCTGCCATGACTTAACCCTTAAATTAACTTTACAACAATTTCAAGAGAGAATAAAAGAAAATAAAAACTACGCACCAGTCACCAGCCAATCACTTACCTTTAATTAATAATCTTTATTGTCACAAGTAGGCTTACATTAACACTGTAATGAAGATACTGTGAAAAGCCCCTAGCCGCCACATTCCGATCCCTGTTCGGGTGCACAGAGGGAGAATTGAGAATGTCCAATTCACCTAACAGCACATCTTTCGGGATTTGTGGGAGGAAACTGGAGCACCCGGAGGAAACCCACGCAGACACAGGGAGAACGTGCAGACGCTTCACAGACAGTGACCCAAGCCGGGAATCGAACCTAGGAACCTGGCGCTGTGAAGCAACAGTGTTACCCACTGTGTTACCATAGTTCTTCGACTACCCACAGTATAGCCGAGGTGACTGAGTCAACTTCTTCCAGAATCCTCTTCTGCCACCCCTACTGGATGAACTTCCCCCTATTTGTCACTGGAGGGGTTCTTCGACTACCCACTGCACAGTCGAGGTGATAGGGTACCACAAGACTCAGCACAGGATCCCAGCTTTTTACATTCTATATTAATGACTTTGGTGAAAGGACTGAATGTAATATTTTCAAATTTTCTGACAGTTGGGTTTGGTGCGAAAGGAAAGCTGAGATGCCAACACAAATTATCTCCAAAGGGCTATAGCCAGGTTCAGGAAGCTTGCAAGATCATGGCAAATGGAATATCATGTGGGGAAATGTAAAGGTATCAACTTTGGGAGGTCAGAGATTGAGTTGTTCAATTACGAAGGAACCGAGGCATCCTCGTATGAAAATGACAGAATATTAACATGCCAGTGGAGCAAGCAATCCGGAAAGCAAATAATATCATAGCCTTTCAGACAAAACAATTGAAATGTGAAAGTATTCTTCCTACAATTTTGTCGGGCTTGAGTGAGATGACAGCTAGAATTCTGTGTGCAAACAACAAGGGATATGGGAATAAATCAGGATGGCGTGGTCGTGGTTGAAGATCAAGGGCACCACGCTAGCACAGTGGTTAGCGCAGTTGTTTCACAGCTCCAGTGTCCCAGGTTCGATTCCCGGCTTGGGTCACTGTCTGTGTGGAGTCTGCATGTTCTCCCCGTGTCTGTGTGGGTTTCCCCCAGATGCTCCGGTTTCCTAACACAGTCCAAAAGTGCAGGTTAGGTGGATTGGCCATGCTAAATTGCTCTTAGGTTGGGTGGGGTTACGAGGTTAGGTTGGAGGTGTGGCCTGAAATGGGGTGCTCTTTCAAAGGGCCGGTGCAGACTCGATGGGCAGAATGGCCTCCTTCTGCACTGTAAATTCTGTGATATCTATGATATCTATAATTGGCGGCAAAGCAGATTGGGGAACCAAATGGCCCGGTCCTGTTATTTCTGAACTTCTCTTGTTTTTCTCGAAGTTACATTTCTGGAAGCATCCAGAAGTTTTCAGTCTTCAGTCTGACAAACTGCGTTACGATGCTTTCTTGGAACCCTGCAGCTCACCAGCCAAATTTAAATGACACTTGCTCATGACTCCCAATGGCTCTCCTGGTGTACGGAGATCTATGTGGAAGTCCCGACTCACTGACACGCGAGCTGAAAGAGCACCAATTTTAATTTTCCGTTCCTGTGATCCTGAAGTTCTTTCCTGCAAACACTATGTTGAAGCAGCTGAATGTGAAATCACAGGACAGCGCTAACCAAATCTGCTTGCCCCGACATTAGTTTTTATGCTTATTTGGTTTGTCACAAGGATGTTAGTTGCTTCAAAGGAACTGAAATAATAGAGGGATTTGGAGTGTATGTAATAAGCTTTAACTCAAGTACATTTGGATTTTGCATTATGTTTTAAGCTGTGTTGTTTAAGAGTTTCCCTGATGTAATGTTCATCCTTACAAGCCTCAATGGTCACTTCAAATGCTTTGACAAAGTTTCATGCGTTAGTTGATGTATGTAAGGCTCCTATAAACTAATGTGAACTATCTTTCTGACAGGTATTGCAGAGTACAGTGAAGATTCAAAATCTGTAGTTATGCTTCACTGCCGCTGGAGCATCACACTTACAGCTTGGCTTGTTAAAGTCATTGAAGTTCTTTGGAGGCTTTGACATGGGTGCAGGGATCACGAGAGAGGAGTCAGGCTACATCTCCACCTCAACTACCCACCCCTGAGGGGTGTACAGGCAAAGGACATCATATAAAATGATGTCAGAGGAAATGTGTGCATTTTAGCAAGGAAGCAATGGAACATTTTTGTGAAAAGTTGAAGGAAGACCTGAAGTCGAACACTAACTGCCGCACTGCCTTAACAGTGAAGATAAAACTCACGACAGTGTTGAATTATTCCGTGTCTGGTTGCTGTCAACATGATATCAGTGAGAAATGTAACATATCTCAGAATGCTGCAAGGACCTGCATTGACCAGGTAATTAATGCAATTTATTATAGGATCAGAGCTTATTATTTTTGACACATCACCTGTGAAGATGGAGAAGTGGTTCATCACATTCCACAGAATTGCTGGTTTCCCAAATATAATCTTGCTGTCGATGGAACATATATTGCATTGAATATGCCAAGTAAGGACAGGAAGGGGTTCCATTCTTTAAATGCTATGATAGTGTGTGATACATAAATGAGAATCCTCAGCGCAAATGCAAACAACAGCCATGGACTCATTCGTCCTTGCAAACTCAGTATTACAGCTGTCCATGACAATACCACCAGGAACTACAGTATGGTTACTTGGTGATAAGGGATACCCCTGGAGAACATGGCTTTTGACCCCATTCCGGAGGACCAACAATGAAGCACAGGAACGATGCAACCATGCCCGCATCACAACATTTCAGGTGGTGGAAAGGAGAATTGGTGTTTTGAAATCACGTTTTCAATGTCTGGACAGGTCAGGGAGCACTGTTACAGTATGCACTGGAGATAGTCACAAGGATTGTTATCATGTGCTATGCAATGCACAACTTTGCCCTTCAGCATGGGCTGAGCATTTGCCCGGAAGATAGCTTGCCATCATAAATGGAGGAGCTGGGGGAGGGAAATATGGGGCCTGATGCAATCATATTTCCTGGTGGAGGTGTCCAAGTGACAGGTGATGCAAAGGCAGCTCGAGATGGCCTTGGTGCTCCTGCTTTCAAACATTGAGCTTGTAAAACTAACAATTTTGATCTGTCCAAACCCTCCCTCCCTATTCACCTTCCTCTCTTCCTTCCTTTCCCTCCATCCCTCCTTCCCTTTGCCTTTCCTCCTGACCTCCCTCCCCTCCCTTCCCCTCCATTGTGTTTGAGTGAAAAAAAATATTCAATTTCAAGAAACTTGGAACGGTTGAGGTAATTATTAAATGAAATCTCATCCAGCAGCTGCTAATGTTAAATGTTAAGTTAAATGGCATCAAAGGTTTGCATTTCTAACATTATTTTTGTTCAAAAATATTTTCTATTAAACTTCACAAGCTTCTACAAATGTCTTATTGAAAAACTAAAACATAAAATTTAATTATGTGATAATTATAAATCAAACAATAATTGGAGTGAACAAGGCAGAAAAGTAATAATGATAAACACAGATAAAAAAAAAGCAGATGTTACAGCAACAGTGACAGCGAAAAGCAAAAAGCCTTGGGGGGCAGTTTTTCAGTCATATTCCCGGGTAAGAACCATCTTGTAACAGCAATCTATGGCCTCATTTTCAGGTCTGTAAGGTGACAGTGTTATTCACATATTGTCCTGCTCAAGAATTTCCATTGTTAGTGGTCCGAGAAGTTCTGACCAACTAAATGTTCAATTGCCATATTCTAAATTAAAACATACAAATACTTTTATGTTTTATACATAAGTTGTATAACAATACAGTGCAGATTTAAATAGTTCCACAGATTTAAAACAAATGACAAAACTTACGTTCACTGATAAATATGAAATAATAATAATCTTCAATCATAAAAAATAAAATAAATATTACTTTAAAAGGACCAATATCAATAGCACTGCCCGTTTAAAAGAAAGTGCAAAATAAAGTTTTTATAAACTTCAACATACCTTTAAAACAGACGTGAATCCTGTTGCTTGTTGTCTTCAATACAAACCTGCAGTTTAAATCCCTGACCTGAATGGGTATTCCCTTAGTTCCCCCATTACAAGCAGGTATGGCTACATTTAAACTGGGCAGCGCGAGGGTCTGCAGAGACCCCAAAGCCAAAATCTACCGTGTTGTGTTTGCTGTTGTCAAAATGACTACTCTTATTCTCTGAGGCTTTGTCGAAATGCATTACTGTTCCTGAAGCACTAGAAAGTGAATTTAGCCAAAGCACATAATTAAAGATACATTGACTGAATAAGCTGCAAAAATATCGATCTCCAGGTTATGAAGCACAGCAAAGATGTTAGCAACAACATTTTCACTTGCATTAGCCAGTATTATAGAAAATTTAAAAGCTTTACAAAACAATTCTACAGCGAAATTTGGCCAATTGCAATGCTTCTCACCTTATTTATTGTCTTCATTAGTCAGAAGTGCTTGAAGCTATTGACTGTGAACTTTTCCATGTTGATCTCTAGTAATTCTTTGAGTTCTGCCAATATCTTGCACACCCGATATACTTCATCAGGATTAATTTCTTTGCAGATTGCTCCCTTTGTCTCTCTGCAGTTCATCCTAATGGTTTTAAAAAACAACATTTTCCTTTATGCTTTTTAATCTTTATTTTTCTCACGGTATTTTTGAAATAGCTGATTGGGATAAAATCTTTGCAATCCCAACTTGTTCTGTCAATGTTGATTGCAATCATTGTATTATATCAGTGTCAAAACATTAGCATAGGACCCTTGTACTGCTTTATACCTAAACTAACTATTGCATTATCTTTGTCTTCCTTTTCTCTGAACAGCAAAAGTCCACTGTATAATATTTTAGAGAATAATTAAAAGAAAGGTCATTAATTTTATGGTTCACCAATTTATTTAAAATGCTTGTTTCATAAAGATGGGTTATAGATGATGGTGCTGGAGTCCTCAGAATAAATCTGGGGCGGGATTCTCCAACCTCCCACCGGGTCGGAGAATCTCCGGGGGCCGGCATCAATCCTTCCCCTGCCGTGTCCCGAATTCTCCGGCACCGGTGATTCGGCGGGGGCGGGAATTGCGCCGCGCCAGTCGGCGCCCCCCCCCAGCAATTCTCCATCCCGCGATGGGCTGAAGTCCCGCCACTGTCATGCCTCTCCCACCAGCGTGGATCAAACCATCTACCTTACCGGCGGGAGCAGGCGTCGCGGGCGGGCTCCGGGGTCCGGGGGGGCGTGGGGCGATCTGGCCCCGGGGGGTGCACTCACGGTGGCCTGGCCCGCGATCAGGGCCCACCGATCGGCGGGCGGGCCTGTGCCGTGGGGGCACTCTTTTCCTTCTGCCTTCGCCATAGTCTTCACTATGGCGGAGGCGGAAGTGACCCCTTCCCCTGCGCATGCGCTGGAATGACGTCAGCAGCCGCTGATGCTCCAGAACATGCGCGGACTTCCGCCGGCCGGCGAAGTCCCTTCGGCCCCACCTGGCGTGGCGTCAAAGGCCTTCCATGCCAGCCGATGGAGCGCCAACCACTCCGGTGCGGGCCTAGCCCCTCAATGTTAGGGCTTGGCCCCTAAGGGTGCGGAGACCTCTGCACCTTTGGGGCGGCCCGACGCCGGAGTGGTTCACGACACTCCATCACGCCGGGACCCCCCGCCCCGCCGGGTAGGGGAGAAACCCGGCCCTGATTGCTACATTAGTGCATTTACTTCTGACTCTTTCACATTCCAAAGCTTTTCTGAAGGTTTGTTTCAATGTGGCTGTCTTATTTTGGCTGCAGTCAGGTCACATGTCAGGATGAGCTGAATTTTACAAAAGATATTGGGCGGGATTTTCTATCCAGCGACGCCGGAATCACGAAATGCGATTGGACGGAGAATCACACGTAAGATGGAAATCGTGGTCGGGGCCAGGCATCCGACAGAATGCCATAGTCCTGTCCACCGACAGCGGTGTTAATGCATTCTACTCTACACATACAGTAAATGCCATTGGCATATCGTTAATGCGACTGACCCGGTCATCTCTGGGGCTCCAGTGATGCTCAGCCTTCGCCAGGAGGAACTACCAACGGCGTGTTTCACTTGTGGTTTCCAAAATCGGGAAACAGGCACTGTGGCTGCTGAAGGGGGAAGAGGAGATGGGACATGTTCCCAGAGGTGCACCCGTGGGCTGCCAGTTCTTCTGCTGGCAGGGCTAGCTGCGGGAGGGCCTGCCAGGGCCAAGCGTGGTGGGGGTAGCGGGGGACCAACCAAGGATAGGCCAGGGGGTTTGGGAGACCACCCCAGTACCGGGGTGACCAGGCTTGGGTCGCCACTGTCGCAGCCTGCAAGGCAGCCATCTTGTTGGTGACAGCTGTGATGGGAGGTCAGTGTCGTCCCCGGACTGGTGCTCCGGGGGCTCTCAGCCTGGTGTTTGGGGGCTTGTGTCATTGTCCGTTGCCTCCTCATCACTGGAATATGCTTGGGGTTGGGGTTGGGGGGCACCAAAAGGGCCCTCCTCATCACCAGGTGATCCTGCAAGGCACAAGACATGATGCATGATTGGATTGCAGGTCGGGGTGGTGGGTGATGTTGAGGTGGTGAGGGGGTGGGGTTGACGTGATGAGGAGCTGGATTGGGGTGGTGTGGGAGTGATGAGGGGGTGGTGAAGGATGGTGAGGGAGTGTTGAAGGGTGGGATGGGGTGATGAAGGGGTGGTGAGGGGTGCGATGGGGTGGTGAGGGGTGGTATAGGGTGATGAAGGGGTGGTGAGGGGTGCGATGGGGTGGTGAGGGATGTGATGGGGTGGTGAGAGATGCGATGGGGTGATGAGGGGGTGGTGAGGGGTGCGATGGGGTGATGAGGGGGTGGTGAGGGGTGGGATGGAGTGATGAGGGGGTGGTGAGGGGTGCGATGGGGTGGTGAGAGATGCGATGGGGTGACGAGGGGGTGGTGAGGGGTGCGATGGGGTGGTGAGGGATGCGATGGGGTGATGAAGGCGTAGTGAGGGGTACAATGGGGTGGTGAGGGATGCTATAGGGTGATGGGGTGGTGAGGGGTGGGATAGGGTGATGAAGGGGTGGTGAGGGGTGCGATGGGGTGGTGAGTGATGCGATAGGGTGATGGGGTGGTGAGGGGTGCGATGGGATGATGAGGGGGTGGTGAGGGGTGGGATGGAGTGATGAAGGGGTGGTAAGGGGTGCGATTGGGTGGTGAGGGATGCAATGGGGTGATGAGGGGGTGGTGAGGGGTGCGATGGGGTGATGAGAGGGTGGTGAGGGGTGGGATGGAGTGATGAAGGGGTGGTAAGGGGTGCGATTGGGTGGTGAGGGATGCGATAGGGTGATGAGGGGGTGGTGAGGGGTGTGAGGGGGTGGTGAGTGAGGGGTGCGATGGGGTGGTGAGGGGATGGTGTGGGGTTGGTGAGGGAGTTGTGAGGGGGTTACGTGTGGTTGGTGTGGGGAGTCGTACCAATCATGCCATGGAAATACGCAATGCAGTGGGGTCTCACTTGGTTGCCCGATTCCGACTACCGCCTCAGTGACTGCCCTCTCTCTGGGCTCACCGACCAGGTCTAGTGCCCGCTGCTCTGCAGGAGTGATGGGCTGCAGGTCTGACAGTCACTATCCAATCTTTCTGTCCAATTATGCGGCACTTTCTGGGTGGGGCGAGGTTGGGGGGGGGGGGGGGGGTAGTGGAGACAGAAAGTGCACAGTGTTAGGCAGACGATGTGGGCAGCACATGGGGTGGGCAGCTGGTGGCCTTCGTGGCCAAGGTACCCGGTCATGGTGGGCGGTATTGGTTCTGGCATGTGGTTCAGGGTGTGAGTATGTGCACGCTGCTGGCAGGTGGTGTTCGGTCGCTCTCCAGGTGGGGGCATTTGTTGGGCTGTTGTCAGGTGCACAGTGCTGCCACCTCACCCTGGCCGCCCTGAGGAGGTCGTGCAGCTTCTTTCTGCACTGCTGTCAGGTCCTTGCGGGAGGGCTCATAGCGCTCATGGCCTCTGCCAGCTGCGCCCGGGCCAACTGTGCAAAGATGGGTGGCAACCTCCTTCCCACCCTGTGAAACATAGTGGCCCACCTCTCCTCCACCGCATCCAGTAAGGTCTCAAGCTCCGCATCCGTGAACCGGTGTGCCACTCTTCTTGATGCCATCTTAGTGGCTGGGATGAGTGTGCGTGGGGAGTGAAGTGCGAATATGCGGCTGCAGCTGGTCAGCCTCAAGTGTCAATCCCGACTCCGTCGAATTGGACACCATTTTCCATTGGAATCACTCGAGTTCCACGTGGCGCCGGTCCTAGCCCATCAACGGATCCTGAATTGCTCCAGGACAGGCGCTAATTTAGTTGTCACAGAAGTTCACCGATCAGTCCCGGTGCTTAGAGCTGGATTCTTCAGCTGTGCCCACCGCAAGATCGCCATGGATGGGACGCAGACCATGTAAAAGTCCATTTACCTCAGGTAGGAATTTCCGGTTGCCGGGCAGGCGAGGCTGGAGAATCCCGCCCCGAGTTTCTGGAACAGAAAATCCCACCCATTATTTTTAAAGTTATGCAGTTGTTGGTTTCTCACCCTGAGCTGACATTTTTGACAGTCGAATTGTCACTTTTTAATACTTTGGTGACTCATACCCTTTTTAAATTAAATTGGATAAATAAAGGTATTTGGGGCAATTTTTTTAATTACTTTTTTTCCTTTGCACCTGACATGTTTTGAGATTTCAGACACTGTCTGCAGCAATATGCTAAAAATATTGTTATTGAACGGAGTTGTCCAGGGGTTCAATCCGCAGACAGCAGAGCCTGTAGGTGTAAATTAGTTTCTGTTATGCAGACGAGAAATTCCATTTTGGTGATGGGCCACAAATGGATGAGAGCGGATAGGCCTCCCATAATACATGGGCCCACATTTTCACCACAACAGAGATAATAGGGGAAAGGCACAAAACGTTGTAAGTCCCATCCCGCAACATTTCCCATTTTTGTGCTGGTGAGAATGGGAGTTGGGTGCGTTTTGTACGTACATGTTTTAAGGGGGCAGCTGGCAAATTAAATCATCAGTGGCCCACAATGAAGTGGAATTTAGGTAACCTCGGAGTGTGGAAACCAAAGTGTACAAACAGACGAAGAACACGGCTGGAGTTCTCCAGCTGTTGGGATTTTCTTTTCCCACCAGCAGTGCAGCCCTGCCCACCGGTTTACCAGCGGTGTGGGGTGGCTTCAATGGAAAATCCCATTGACAAGCGGCGGGAGTATAGAGTCCAGCCACTAGCGAACGGCGCGCTGCCAAGAAACCACACGGCTGGGGGACCGGAGAATCTAGCCCCAAGTATGAACTTAGCATATTTCTTTTGATAGCCAAGCGATCCATTTGTAGAGGTGTGGAATTCACTTTTTAAAAAAAATTTAGAGTACCCAATTCATTTTTGTTAATTAAGGGGCAATTTAACGTGTTCAATCCACCTAACCTGCTCATCTTTGGATTGTGGGGGCCAAACCCACGCAAACACGGGGAGAATGTGCAAACGCCACACGGACAGCGACCCAGAGCCAGGACCGAACCTGGGACCTCGGCGCCGTGAGACAGCAGAGCTACCACTGCGCCACCGTGCTGCCCTGTGTGGAATTCACTTTAACATTTTATTCACAGCTCCAGAAGTGGCATAAAACACATTCCAACTGTCTTCCTTTGACAAAAGTAAGAGGTTATCCTCTATTGTAACCAATGCCTCTCTGTATAGTATGTCACATGATTATGTTGAGACATCATCAGAGGCTCTTGGGAGATTTCTCTCAGCTTCCATTTTGGACTGAGCAACAACACCTCTGCAATAAACTCCGGCAACTGGTAAGTGAACGGCGGTGTGACAACATGAAAAACTTTAGAAGCCCTCAAATGGAGGCATAGGACAAATACAATAGAAGCCATGTCATCATCAGAAGAACCATTGAGAAGACAATTAGGCGGCGCAGTAGCACAGTGCTTAGCACTGTTGCATCATAGTACCAGGGTCCCAGGTTCAATTCCCGGCTTGGGTCACTGCCTGTGCGGAGTCTGAACGTTCCCCCGTGTCTGCGTGGGTTTCCTCCGGGTGCTCCGATTTCCTCCCCCACCTCCTGAAAGACGTGCTGTTAGGTAATTTGGACATTCCGAATTCTCCCTCAGAGTACCCGAACAGGTCAATAATAATAATAATCTTTATTGTCAGAAGTAGGCTTACATTAATACGGAATGTGGCGACCAGGGGCTTTTCACAGTAACTTCATTGCAGTGTTAATGTACGCCTACTTGTGACAATAACATTTATTATTATTATTGGCATTTTAAAAATGCTCTTTTGAGATTCCTCAATCACTCAGGTAGAGTGTTGAAAGCAAATCCAGGAAGAAAACTTGGATTACATAAGAACATAAGAACATAAGAACTAGGAGCAGGAGTAGGCCATCTGGCCCCTTGAGCCTGCTCCGCCATACAATGAGATCATGGGTGATCTTTTGTGGACTCGGCTCCACTTTCCAGCCCGAACACCATAACCCTTAATCCCTTTATTCTTCAAAAAACTATCTATCTTTACCTTAAAAACATGTAATGAAGGAGCCTCAACTGCTTCACTGGGCAAGGAATTCCATAGATTCACAACCCTTTGGGTGAAGAAGTTCCTCCTAAACTCAGTCCTAAATCTACTTCCCCTTATTTTGAGGCTATGTCCCCTAGTTCTGCTGTCACCCGCCAGTGGAAACAACCTGCCCGCATCTATCCTATCTATTCCCTTCATAATTTTAAATGTTTCTATAAGATCCCCCCTCATCCTTCTAAATTCCAACGAGTACAGTCCCAGTCTACTCAACCTCTCCTCATAACCCAACACCTTCAGCTCTGGGATTAACCTAGTGAATCTCCTCTGCACACTCTCCAGCGCCAGTACGTCCTTTCTTAAGTAAGGAGACCAAAACTGAACACAATACTCCAGGTGTGGCCGCACTAACACCATATACAATTGCAACATAACCTCCCTAGTCTTAAACTCCATCCCTCTAGCAATGAAGGACAAAATTCCATTTGCCTTCTTAATCACCTGTTGCACTTACATAGAACATAGAACATAGAACAGCACAGAACAGGCCCTTCGGCCCTCGATGTTGTGCCGAGCAATGATCACCCTACTTAAACCCACGTAACCCGTATACCCGTAACCAAACAATCCCCCCATTAACCTTACACTACGGGCAATTTAGTATGGCCAATCCACCTAACCCGCACATCTTTGGACTGTGGGAGGAAACCGGAGCACCCGGAGGAAACCCACGCACACACGGGGAGGACGTGCAGACTCCACACAGACAGTGACCCAGCCGGGAATCGAACCTGGGACCCTGGAGCTGTGAAGCATTGATGCTAACCACCATGCTACCGTGAGGCCCAACCTTGTAAACCAACCTTCTGTGACTCATGCACTAGCACACCCAAGTCTCTCTGAACAGCGGCATGCTTTAATATTTTATCGTTTAAATAATAATCCCGTTTGCTGTTATTCCTACCAAAATGGATAACCTCACATTTGTCAACATTGTATTCCATCTGCCCGACCCGAGCCCATTCACTTAACCTATCCAAATCCCTCTGCAGACTTCCAGTATCCTCTGCACTTTTCGCTTTACCACTCATCTTAGTGTCATCTGCAAACTTGGACACATTGCCCTTGGTCCCCAACTCCAAATCATCTATGTAAATTGTGAACAATTGTGGGCCCAACACGGATCCCTGAGGGACACCACTCGCTACTGATTGCCAACCAGAGAAACACCCATTTATCCCAACTCTTTGCTTTCTATTAATTAACCAATCCTCTATCCATGCTACTACTTTACCCTTAATGCCATGCATCTTTATCTTATGCAGCAACCTTTTGTGTGGCACCTTGTCAAAGGCTTTCTGGAAATCCAGATATACCACATCCATCGGCTCCCCGTTATCTACTGCACTGGTAATGTCCTCAAAAAATTCCACTAAATTACTTAGGCATGACCTGCCTTTTACAAACCCATGCTGCGTCTGCCCAATGGGACAATTTCTATCCAGATGCCTCGCAATTTCTTCCTTGATGATAGATTCCAGCATCTTCCCTACTACCGAAGTTAAGCTCACTGGCCTATAATTTCCTGCTTTCTGCCTACCTCCTTTTTTAAACAGTGGCATCACGTTTGCTAATTTCCAATCCACCGGGACCACCCCAGAGTCTAGTGAATTTCGGTAAATTATCACTAGTGCATCTGCAATTTCCCTAGCCATCTCTTTTAGCACTCTGGGATGCATTCCATCAGGGCCAGGAGACTTGTCTACCTTTAGCCCCATTAGCTTGCCCATCACTCCCTCCTTAGTGATAACAATCCTCTCAAGGTCCTCACCTGTCATAGCCTCATTCCTATCAGTCGCTGGCATGTTATTTGTGTCTTGCACTGTGAAGACCGACACAAAAAACCTGTTCAGTTCCTCAGCCATTTCCTCATCTCCCATTATTAAAACTCCCTTCTCATCCTCTAAAGGACCAATATTTACCTTAGCCACTCTTTTTTGTCTTATATATTTGTAAAAACTTTTACTGTCTGTTTTTATATTCTGAGCAAGTTTACTCTCATACTCTATCTTACTCTTCTTTATAGCTTTTTTAGTAGCTTTCTGTTGCCCCCTAAAGATTTCCCAGTCCTCTAATCTCCCAGCAATCTTTGCCACTTTATATGCTTTTTCCTTCAATTTGATACTCTCCCTTATTTCCTTAGATATCCACGGTCGATTTTCCCTCTTTCTTCCGTCCTTCCTTTTTGTTGGTATAAACCTTTGCTGAGCACTGTGAAAAATCGCTTGGAAGGTTCTCCACTGTTCCTCAACTGTTCCACCATAAAGTCTTAGCTCCCAGTCTACCTTAGCTAGTTCTTCTCTCATCCCCTTGTAATCTCCTTTGTTTAAACACAAAACACTAGTATTTGATTTTACTTTCTCACCCTCCATCTGTATTTTAAATTCCACCATATTGTGATCGCTCCTTCCGAGAGGATCCCTAACTATGAGATCATGAATCAATCCTGTCTCATTACACAGGACAAGATCTAGGACCGCTTGTTCCCTCGTAGGTTCCATTACATACTGTTCTAGGAAACTATCGCGGATACATTCTATAAACTCCTCCTCACGGTTGCCTTGACCGACCTGCTCTCCACTGTATTTTGCAGTTTTGTATAATGTGAGGAAAGTTGTGAAGAATGGTGAAGGATGTCCCAGATGTTTTGTGATGGTTTTAAATAAAATAAATGTTCAATAAACTGGAAAACGCACAACAAAAAAGTCAACCTATAATACACTAAACTACATTAATAGCTATACCGAAATATTGAGCCGGCACTCGCCATCAGTGAGATTGGTGGCTCGGGATCACAATCCAGAGAGAATCGGAAAACGCAATTCTCTCCAGCAAGATCGGGATTTTGATTTCACCCTCTGTCACTGGTGGAGTAATGTGAAACATGCCGTGAGAGCCCGGGAATGTTATTTTAATACACTATTATGTCATTGCCGAGCACTCATTCCAAACCTTCCTCCCATCACTGAATATTCAACCGGCACAGGCGTGACATCATGCCAGTGTCGTTTACAACAGGTTTACATAAACGTGAACCTGGCGGCCTCACCCCTGAGGAGAGCTCACAGGCAGCCATGAAACTCCAGGGTGTTCACTGTTGAAGGTGAACCGGAGAGGATGCGGGGAACACAGATAGGTTCATCTCGGGGCCAGGGCTGGGGTCAATCACTCAATCTCAGGAGGAGGGGTCACCAGCAAGTGTTGTTGAAAATACAGAAAAATGTGTCATTTGAAACATGGAAGTCTGGCAATATCTGGTCTGAGAGAAACATGAGAGGATACAGGGAAAGATCCCACAAAAGGTTAATAGCAGCTGCAAAGAGCAGGATTATAAAATGCAGATTATTTCTCACAATCAGGCTTAGCAAACACACAGGATTCATGTATTAAGCTAAAAGAATGGCTCACACCTTTATTGAATGTAACTATCTTAGGAAGCATCTGGAAAAGCATGGATGAGAGTTTCAATTGAATTAAGTGACGAATGTTTAAAACAGGCAGGTCTTTCAAGTTATAACTAGGTGGATTTTTTGCATACAACCAAAAGCAAAGGTTTCACACCATCATTGAAATTAACTCTTAGTAAATAGCTGGAAAGGATGGATGATGTTCAGTTGAATTTGGTGTCAATTCTAAGTGTGAAATTCTACTAACATCAAGTAAATTAAAGAAAATTGGAGACAACCTGTCTATGAGAAACATAATTTAAAGTCAAAATCAAAGGCAAAGTTAAGAGCTGGGGACAATTGGAAAATTAAACTATTCAAATGACAGAAATTAAAAGTAACACCTATTGAAACCAAAGCATTTTTTGAATATCACAAAGGAACTTTGAACATCACAAAAGACAATGTAATCAGACCTGAGAGGTGAGGTTATGCCCAAAATGAATAATTAGTTGTATTATAATGTTTAGATCAAAGATACTTTTTAACAATCAAAGTGAAATAAGTTCATTTACAATAAGGTCATAAAAACTTAATAATTGTTAGAAAGAGAATATAAACCCAGGGAGCAGAACCAGAAGGGCAGGGGAGGAGAACTCAGAGACAGGAGAGAAGCATATTCAGCTTTCACAGCTCGGTCATGGGAAAGACAAGACGAGCAGCCGAGCTTAAACAGCTATACATCTAAGAAAGACTAGAATTTAAACAGGAAACAGAGCCAGCTGAGAGATAGCTAGCAGAGCCAGCTCTTATAGCTCAATACATGGGATCGACAAGACACAGCAACAGAGCTAACCAGCGAATATATCTCAAGAAGACCAGACTTTGAAGAAGATTGATTGTCAAGGTGGGCCTGAAGGTCCCTACAACCAACCAGCAGGATCCAGAAGCAAGATCGTTTTACCTTTCTGTAAAGAAAGTATTTGCAGCTTTTAAAAGAAAAAATATAATAATAAAATAACTTAGAAGTTTTAACCTGAAACAGTGGTTATTAGCCTACTTTACTTACTTAGCAACACAGGACCCAGGACATCGATGCTACTAAGGGGTAAATAGGTAAAATTATTCGGCGAAGGTATGGGTTATACCGGGGGATAACTTGAAAATATAGTTTGACCTGAATAGCACCCACCGAAGCCTGCATCGGAGTCAGGGAGTGAGAATCCCCGTTCACCATTTAGAATATCAACCCTTTTTTGGTATGGTGGAATTCTAAGAATAATGGTGAGATTTCAAAATCACCGACATTTCAGGGCATCTCTTGCATAAGGGGGTCTGGAGGCTGGCGTGCAGACACCGTTTCCCATGTCACTCTTGCTGGGTTTGTGCCCAAATTGCCCCTGAGGGGATGCCCATCCTTAATGGGAGCTGGAAAGTGGGTGGACGGAGGTGAATACGGAGAGTCAGCACTGGGGGTGACTGTGAGGCCTGACTGCAAGGGCAGAGTGGGGACTCAGGAAGGGTTTGTATCCCTTATTGCCTTATGAGATATGAAGACCCTCTCACTTGGGATGGATAACTACAATTTGAGTAGAATCCCACACTCAGACAGCACTGTGAGGACATAGGGATAAAGCTGTTTGGAATTTCAAACCCCACTTGTCAGGGAAGTTTGACCATCGGGAATTAGTGTTGGGCTGGAAGGCTGATGGCAAGCTTGCCATCTCTGCAGCCCTTTATGAGTTGGGAGAATGAGGGTGCCCTCTAGGTTTGTGCTTGCTATGTCAATTGCAGGTTTCACTCTAGTCAGCTGTGAATCCTCTGCCACAAGGGGCATTCATTTTACTCACCAAGCGGGACACATGGGTGGAATTCTCAGTGGTGTGGAGTGCTGAGGGTCAGGGCCCTGTCAGGGATCCTCAGCGCTCACTTTGGTGTGCTCTTCGTTTCTGTGCATGATTCTGGAAAATCATGGAGCCTGTCGGTTTGGCTTTTCTACTATTAGCAAGCGAGCAGCAGAAGAAACATCGATGTGTCGCTTTCATGGCTGGTGGAGTGGTCGCCCGAAAATTGATCTTCACCTCGAGGTCCAGGTCTGGCTGTTTTTATCCACGATAATTTCACGGGAAAAACATTCTCGTCGTCAGCTTTGTTTTTGGAGGGTTTTACTTTTACTCACAATATAGACAAAGGACAACCGGGTTGCCACACCATAGGTGACTTACTCAGTTGTCAGAGTTTATTGCAGAGGCGTTGCTTGCTCACGGTCTATGGTGAAAGAGAGGGAAATCTTCCAATTACTTTGATGATGTCACCACATCATCATGTGACGTACGAAAATAAGGAAATGGTTACAATACATAAAACCACCCAAACTGACTTTCTACAATTTCCATTTTAAAATAGTTTGTTCATCTTTAACCAAACAACCACCAGAACACATTCCCAATTAATGGAACCTTACTTTTCATTTCATCACAATGTCTGAACACAAGGGTATCATGAATAGTAGAGGTATGCTGGACAACAATGCACCAATCGATGAGGACAAAGCCATGGGCAGAGCTCCAACCTCTGAGGAGGAGGAAGGTGAGGAGGCCCCCGTCCATTCTGGTGACAGCCAAATGGATGAGGGTAAGGAGGCTGCCAATGGCAGAGTAGCTGTGGCCATGTAGCCAGGATGGTGCAGGAAGAGGTCATCACAAGAAGGGTCCTTGTGCAAACTAGATTCTTCCAATATCACAATGGCCAGTAGCCAGTTCCTGGTGACATACTTCCACCCAAGAAATCTTGTCTATTGACTCCACAATTACTTAAGAGACTACCCAACCCCACAATGGAGAAAATAAACATCAATGAGTTTGGACTCAGTCACATTCATGTAGCTGAAACCCACACTATCATAACCATGGGCCTAATCGTATTTCTAAATTTTCGAAATTGGAAGTACCCAATTCTTTTTTTTTCTCTAATTAATGGGCAATTTAGCGTGGCCAACCCATCTACCCTGCACGTCTTTGGGTTGTGGATAATCCAGTCCTGCAAAGTCGGCCCCCACTCTCGGTTCCCCGGGTGGTCCGTGCAAATTGGCATTGACTTCGGCTGGAACGGAACATCCCAACGCCAGCCAATGACGAGCCAGCTCTGCTGCGGGAGTGTAGGGGGCGGTGCTGGAATTCCGTTTCGGGGGACTGGAAAATTCTGACCTACGTAACAGTTACTAATTGCTGCAACCTCAACCCGCAGTCTCCACAAAATATATCAAATTGGTGATTAACTGCATGAAAGCTATTCCCATCCCCCCCCCCACCCTGCCGAGGTGGAATATCTAATGAAGTCTTTCAGTGGCAAATAGGCAACAGTCTGTAAGTACTGGGTTCAGGCTAGTTGCCAAAGAATGGTACAAAATTCAGATAAACAAAATGTTTTCCAGTTACATGGACTCATGAGGAAGTCAGTGCTGATCATGAAGAAGCTTAGGAAGTAATGGAGCGTAAAGGATGGGATTTTCCAGTCTCGCATGCCCAAAGACTGAAAATTCCAGCCCGTGGTCAATGGACCATTAAATTGTCCATCACATTTTCCGTCCCGTCCACAAATTTTACAGTGGATTGGGAAATTTATCCCATGATTTTTTTTTTATGCGTTCGTGGGAGCTGAGTGGTACTGGATAGGTCAACATTTATTGTCCATCCCTAACTGACTTTGAGAAAGTTATGGTGAGCTGCCTTCTTGAACCGCCTTGATCAATCAGAGTCAATCTGCCTGGTTTGAATTCAAACAAAAGCTTGGCAGTTAACTGTTCTCCAGTGCATTCCCCCTGGCAACAAATGGTAGCACAGTTGCTAGCACCGTTGCTTGACTGCACCCGGATCCCGGGTTCGATTCCCGCTTGGGTCATTGTCAGTGCAGAGTCTATACGTGCTCCCTGTGTCTGTGTGGGCTTCCTCCTAAAAGACGTGCTTGTTAGGTAAATTGGACATTCTGAATTCCCCCTCTGTGTACCTGTACAGGCTCCGGAATGTGGTGACTGGCGGATTTTCACAGTAACTTCATTGCAGTATTAATGTAAGCCTACTTGTGATACTAATAAAAATTACTATTATAATTGTACCAATGTGAAACTACTAGCCAACCAACCAGCCCTCTCTTTTGATGCACTGCAAATTTTTTAACCTTCAATTGGTATTCGTGCAAACTGTCCTGAGAATGCAAGATGAAAATGTTTGGCATTATGGGTGCGATTCAATGACCCCGCTGTGCCCAGCATAGATACAAGTGGTTTAGCTCACTCGGCTAAATCGCTGGCTTTTACAGCAGACCAAGCAGGCCAGCAGCACGGTTCGATTCCCGTACCAGCCTCCCCGGACAGGCGCCGGAATGTGGCGACTAGGGGCTTTTCACAGTAACTTCATTGAAGCCTACTCGTGACAATAAGCGATTTTCATTTTTCAAGTGCGACAGGTGACTCGCATTGGAGCTCCAAATTGGTGTCTGCGCAGGGCTGATATCAATTCACCCAACTCGTTCCACCTGGTGGGATCTGGGTCTTGCCTTCACTGCGTGTGAGCCACATTTGTATGTTTACCAGAGCCTGATGCTCATTTAAATACCCAGATTCACCCGGCACTCGGGATGAACGGCCACACATGAGAGACCTTGCCAGGGCACCATTTAATACTGTTCTACACAAGTGTGGACCAGGCGTAATGCCACCTCAGCAAGTCTTGCAGGGCAGTAGATTTCCCCAGATGGGCATGGACAGGGAAGGGTAGTACAGTGGATCTCCTGCTGACACACAGGCACTCTGGCACCCTAGCAGTGCAATCCAGGGACTCCCACGGTGCCCGGGTGGCACTACCAGGGTTCAAATTGCATGGCCAGGGTGCCAGGCTAGCAGTGTCAGGGTGCCCTCGTGACAGGTTGGCACTGTGAGGGGTCGGGCCCATGAGTGCCTTGCCAATTGGAGAGGGGTTCCCAGAAGCCCAGTCAAGTTGGGGGGCGACGGCGAGAAGTCCAGAAAGCAGGGTGGGCATGAAAGTAGACAGGTTGAAGATCAGGGCGCCAATCAAAATGGTGTCTTGATCTGTGAGCAGCCGCTCCTGCTGGTGAGATCAGCTCACCAGCAGGAATCTCTCTTAGTGCCAAGCCGCCACCCTGCCCAAAGGGCATGCAGCTGGGGGCGTTCGATCCCCTGGGAGACCAGTACCAAACGGCACTCGCCCAAGGTCTCCGTGGCGAAGGGGATAGATCCCAAAGCCTCTGGTACCTCAGGAATCTGCACATTAGAGTGAGATTAGCTGTCATGCTTTAATGTGCTGATTTGCCAAAAAACAACATCTTGCGAGATTGCATTCGATCTCACGAGGCGTTGCAAGCCGGTTAGGTCACAGGAGTGGGGTCTCCCAGCTTTTATCAGCCACTCTGCGCTGCGGAGCGCTGATTTTCAAGTGAAGTATGACAATTGAATCGCGCCCTTAGTTTTAAGTCTGCTGAATCGCGCTCTACGTATCTTTTCTCAGCAATGGAGAGTACACATCAGGAAGCATAAATTAGATATTAATTATGCACAAGTATCAAAATAGAGTGAGGGAAGACAATGTATAATTAAGAACAAGATAAAGGGTAAGCCAGAAAATAAAACAAAACACAGTTTCAAACCACTAATGTTATTCTGAAGGAATAAGACTCATAAAATTCATAAATTTAAGTTCTCAGAACCAGAATTTCTGTTTGGCAATAGTTATGACTCAATACTCCACTGAAAATTCAGTTCCACCTGAATGCGCAAGCTGTAAGTGTGACATTATAGGAAGTGTTCAGAAGACAAAGGGTTAATGTCATATCATAATTAACCATGAGATGGAGCCAGATGCAGAACTGAGAGTGGGCACTAAGATCGAAAAGAACAAAAAGATTACCAAATAAACTGAATTTGTAAAAATATTAAGGACTGTATCTCTGAAAGTAAAATTATGATGTGTAAAATACCTTCAAAGCATGAAATGTATGAAAGCATTCTCAAATATGTAAAACGAAATGTTGGAAAGAATTTGAAACATTTTCTTTCTCAAAGAAAGGGGGATGTGACATTATAGGAAATGCTCTGAAGACAAAATTATATCATAATTAACCACGAGATGGAACTAGATGCAGAACTATATAAAGCACTGACTCACAGACTTCTGAGAGAGAGCTGGAGGTGAGCTAGAGAATACAGTACAGTTATAGATACAGTGTAGAGACTAGTGTTCGTTGAGAGTAGATTGTAGATTATTGGATTATTGCTTACTATAGGAGTAAGTGGTCGAGCTTCATTAAGTAGTGTAAATAAATGTTTGCTTTGTTAATCAACCTAGCTTCGATGGTCTTTGTGAACACTACAACATCCATCCTGAGAACAAGAATCACAGAGTTGGGTTACGGGTATACGGGTTACGTGGGTTTAAAGTAGGGTGATCATTGTTCGGCACAACATTGAGGGCCGAAGGGCCTGTTCTGTGCTGTACTGTTCTATCTATCTATCACAGTAACCTTGTCTGGCATGTTTCGTGGTGAAGCAACTTTACATTTTCTATGCATTAACTTTACATTTTCCATGCATTTCAACGGTGAGGCTATTGGTGAAATACAGCTATAGAACAGCCTCTGGAGATAATTCAATCAGGACTGTCTGGCCAAAAGATAGAGAAGGAAATCTGGTACCAAAAGCCATCACCAAAGAAAGTCACATGATTAAGGCCGAGAAAGATATAAAAGGGATGTGGGAGAGCGCGGGAGAGGGGCAGTGTTAAATTGCTCCTTCGGAAAGACAGCACAGACACGATGGGCTGAATGGCCTTCTTCTGTGCTGTAATGATTCTGCCATTCAAAGTGCTTTGAAAGGTAATGTAGTGATGAGTATGGCAATTTGTGGATATTCACTACATACCTTAAGTGCTGCGGCAGTGTTTCAACTAACAACTTAAATCCAAATTAAGTCAGTCAGTCTGAATTTCTCAGATAGAGATGCTCTGCACAAAATAGTTTATAGCTGGAACAAATCCAACACATCAAAAAAGAGGGAGACCTTCCTCTCACAACATTGCCCCACAATTATTGACAAGGTAATGGCTTTTAATGAAGCAGATTTTACAATTATAAAACCAGTGTAAACTTTGATCTATGTCACTTTGAAGCAGCTTGTTTAATGCAGCATTTTGGATTCCTGACCAGCCGCACTACATGTTGTAAATCAATGCAATTTATTAACATGATTCCTCAGGCATGTAAATTTCCCACATGTGGAAAATATCTTTGAAATCCATTCATTACGCATTTGAGAAAACCCAAGGGAGCCCTGCATTTAAGAGGTTAAAGGATCTCAATTTACTTTCAACATATTTTAAATTGTCACTTCTGTAGCACACCAGGGTGCAGATAGTAGAACACAGCCATCTGTCCTTGCTTTTACTGCCAGTAAGCTGCCACTTGGCAAGAGTGCCAAGTTGTCCAGATGCAGATTTGATCATCTTGTAACCCTTTAAGCATTATGGTAGCAGTTTCACACCGGAACAATTAAGTAAGAGCTTATTTTTATTTATTTTGTCTTTTTCATCGACCACAGTGCATAACAAATAGTGGTAGAAATTAGTCCAGGTATGATTTCAACACGCACGTTGTTGCACTGCTGAATCAACATGCTAGACAAAATGGGACAAACATTTAGCAATTCCATACGCAAAGGGTCCTACGATTTTATATTTGCAATTCTGTTATTAAATTTAGAGAAAGTTTTGTTTGCAAATATTGATTTTAGTCTGGTGAAGCTACTGGAATAGAAATGAGTTGAAATTGGTATGGATGGGAGTGTAAAATGGGTGGCAAAGAATTTGTAACTTATGATACCAACCCCTAAAAAATGTGACCACTGTGTACAACGGGCTACCAATTTATACCATTGCCTGGTGTGCACAGTTCTAATTTCATCCCCAAAATCATGAATAGATTGTGTCACAAATAGGTGAGTAGGTGTTGTCTTTTAAGTTCTGTAGTTCTGTCACATCCAGTCATGAATGGTGGTGGACAATTAAACAACTCACTGGGGGGGAGGAGGCTCCACAAGTATCATCATCCCCAATGATGAAGCAGCCCAGCACATTAATGCAAAAGATAGGCGTGAAGCATTTGTTACAATCTTCAGCCAGAAGTGCCAAATGGATGATCCATCTCAGCCTCCTTCTGGGTTACCCAGCATCACAGAGGTCAGTCTTCAATCAATTCAACTCACACCACGTGACATCAAGAAATGGCTGAAGGCGGTGGATACTGCAAAGGCTATGGAGCCTGACAATATTCTGGCAAATGTTATGATCCCAGCTGATGTTGCAATTGGACACTCAGGCCCCAGAGTGGAATCCGGCTCAACAGGTCCAAACTTTTCTTTTTTGTCCAGCGATGTGGATCAACAGAGTCGCAGGACTACCAATTAACTTTTCTTACCAATTAACAAAAGAATAAAATACGTATTCATCAACAAAAAATTAACTACACTACTCCTTCAACCCACATATATCTTTATAGGTAAACTCAAATGTATAAGGATAACACAAGTTACAAACTTTATCATGTACTCTAATATTCTCAGTAAGTACACAGTCCATGTAAACAAATAGGGGAAATGTGGTCAGACTCACCACACTCTGATACCAAGATGCCACCCAAAACAACTTCTGTGGATTTCTCATCAAATTCCCCCAGGTACTTGTCAAACTGTGACTCAACTGGTCTCACTGGAACTCTGAATTCCACATGAGGGTTTCCAAACTCCACTCTTGAAGAATACACTTTAAAACCTTCTCCCGTGCAACATTTTCTCCTGGGTGCTTTCACCAAGGATCCACATCCAGGATTTCAACCTCTCGTTTCTGCATTCCTCTGCCTTAAATCAATGCATGAGTTCAAGCTTTCACGCAATCTCTCAGGTATCCAGCCATGCCAATAGATCATGACTGTATCAACAACCTTAGGATTACTTCAGACTCATGGCTTCTCGCTAGCTGACGAAACCCGGTATGCATCTTTTAGCTCTGATTTTAATTAGGAACCTCTCTCTCTGCCCCTTTCTTTAACTTCAGTGAAAAGTACGTTGTTCCTTTGACTTCAGTCTTCCTGGGACTCTTCTTTCCATGCCGTGGTTTCTGGAAATTTCTGTTCTTTAGCTTCTGGGACTTGCTCTCTACCCCTTACATTATTGTCTTTCGTGTACAGGCAGCATCTGTGAAATGTTTCTTGTTTTTTGGGTTACCTGATTCCAACTGAACTCAAATGCTTGTTAATGAACAGCTTAATTTTCTTTAAAGCCAGTAATTGTTTCTCAAGTCGTAAAACTTCAATTACAATTCAGGCAAAGTTTAAAGTGAAACTTAACTGTAGACATGCAGGCATCTTTGTTTAACATGAAGCTAACTGATGTTTTAACCTTTTCTTAGCACACAAATACAGCAACACAAATTAAGCTTAAACTTTAATTTATACCATATTCCGAATACAAACAACAGATTACTTAAACTATCTCTATTTCTTAACAGAACAGTACTGAAAACGTATGCTCTAGAACTACCCACAGACCTAGCCAAACTGTTCCAGTACAGTTACAACACAGCAATGCCCTGTCCATAGAAAGCAAGAAAAATCCAACTCAACAAATTACTGCCCCACCAGTCTACTCTTGATCATCAGCAAAGTGATGGAAGGTGCTGTTGAGTGGCATTTCATTAGTAGCAAACTGCTCACAGGCACTCATAGATTCAAAGAAGATAGGAGCAGGAGGAGGCCTTTTGGCCCTTCGAGGCTACTCCACCATTCATCACGATCATGGCTGATCATCCAACTCAATAGCCTAATCCTGCTTTCTCCCCATAGCCTCTGATTCCATTCTCCCCAACTGCTATATCTCGCCGCCTCTTGTATATATTTGATTTCACCAGGGCCACTCACTCCAAGCCTCATTACAGCCTTGGTCCAAGCATGGCCAGAAGAGCTGAACTCAGTAGGTGAGGTGAAAGGTGATGTGGTGGTGTCGTGGAATTTTCACCAGACCAGTAATCCAAAGACCCAGGGCAATGTTCTGGTGATCGAGGTTCGAATCACACCACAGCAGATGGTTAAATTTGAATTCAATAAAAATCTGGAATTAAAAAAGAGATTTCCAATCATGATCATGAAACCATTGTTGATGGTCATAAAAACCCATCTGGTTCACAGATGTCCTTTCGGGAAGGAGATCTGCCACCCTTACCTGGTCTGGACTACATGTGATTTCAGGTGCACAGAAATGTGGTTGTTTCTTAAAAGCCTTCTCCTCTTGGGGCTGCCCGGTTCCCTGTTGGTTTTCCTGATACACTGCCAAAAATATTAAAATTCTGCCCATTGTTACTGGAGGAAAGGAAGGAAAAGAACATTATGCGACATAAAGCTGTTTACAAGATAGTGTTGGGGGGATTTTCTGCACCCATTTTCAGGGTGCATAAAGTCCCAAGTCAGCCCCAAATTGGCTTTAATGTCAGTGGAATTTCCCTGATCAATATTCCCCACCTGCGTCAATGAAGGAACCAATATCATGGCATTCAACACAGCGATCCCCATTTGAAAACATTTATATTTGTCAGGACATTACACCTGATTGTTCGACACGGTAAGTTGACCAGTCACCGCGGAATGAGGACATGCCAACGTGAATCATGGCAGGTCCCTCACGATGTGTACATGGCAAGTATCACCAGCTGAAAGTACAGTCTCAGAGGAGAGAGTCATGCCCGGGCACTGCCCAGGACTGCCACCTGGCAGGGAGAAACTCTAGGGCAGTGCCAGGGGGGTGTTCTGTGGAGGTTAGGGGATTGTGAGGGGGAGGGTGTGTGTCCTATGGTGGGAGGTGGTTGCCTGAAGGAGATTGAATGGGGGATTGTTCTGTGGTGGGGAAGGTTGCTTGCATGGCAGGGGGCTCTGTATGCACGGAGGGGTGATGTCAAGGGGATACTTTCCTGGGCATTGTTGCGTGACTTTTAAAAAAATCGGGCGGTCCCAATTTTTTGAAAACCTAAATTGCTGGCTGGACACCAGAATGATGTTGTTGGACCTGCCCATCACTATTCCTCGCCCAAGTCTTTGACAATATGGTGGATGAAACCACTTTCAGACCTGGTGTTTTCCCTGCCCCCTGTGCCACTCTGCTAAATAATGAGAAAATTCTTCCCAGTCTCTCTGAGCTCTTCCATGATTGTCGAGATTTGCAAGCTTCTGTAATCTCTTGAATTATAATTTTCTTCTATCATTATTCAGAATAAATTGTTTTTGACATGTGGATTAATATTAAGATGGCTAAATTATGGGGATGATTTTGAACCCACGTTAGCAATTGGGAAAAGAGATTCTCACTGCCGAGATTCCATTTCTCGGTTTTTCACACCCCTCTGTAAGAACCCTTCCTGTGGATTCCCTTATTTTCCATTTCTTTTACTTTGCCGTTATCAGTTTTGATCCATGGATATTTAATGGACATATTGAAGTCGAGCAGCGCGAGTGAGGAACTCGAAACTTGCAAACTTCACAGTTTTGAGGTGTGTCCTGGGGAAATGGGTCACTCCCAGTGTACAAAATACATAGAGTGCACAATACACTGTGCTGTGAAGATGTAGATTTTTAACTGAATAGCTCAGACTTTATGGCACCTGAGAGATCAAAGGGATTTGGTTTGATTAGTTGGCTGGTGGTCAGTGGATTGGCCAAAGGCCATATTCTGTCCAGCAACAGACAGTGATTAGTTTCAGTCAGGTGGGAGGTTTTCAGAGGACCCAGAGGAAACAGAACTCTGCTGGAAGTTGGGAGAAGAAGCTGTGAGTTGCTCTCTCTCACTTTAAAAAAAAATGGTTTCTTGCCTGCTGTTTCTGAATCTGCAGAGGAGTCTTGAGATCCTGATTCATCCACACAGAGAACCATTACAGTGAGAAAACAAGACCTTCCAACTAATGGCCGAGACTAAAAGATGTACTGGAAGACGTCCATCTGAAACAGAGACTTGTATCCTTTTTTAGTCTTCATATTATTTTCCTTTACATCCCTCTCCCCCCCTCTGTGTTTGTCTGTCTTGTGTGTGTATCGAGGATGGGATGAGTTAAAGAGGGGGGTTAGGAATTAGATAATATTAGATAAGAATTAGATAAAGTGGGCAGCACGGTAGCATGGTGGTTAGCATAAATGCTTCCCAGCTCCAGGGTCCCAGGTTCGATTCCCGGCTGGGTCACTGTCTGTGCGGAGCCTGCACGTCCTCCCCGTGTGTGCGTGGGTTTCCTCCGGGTGCTCCAATTTCCTCCCACAGTCCAAAGATGTGCGGGTTAGGTGGATTGGCCATGCTAAATTGCCCGTAGAGTCCTAAAAAGTAAGGTTAAGGGGGGGGGGGGGGGTTGTTGGGTTACGGGTATAGGGTGGATACGTGGGTTTGAGTAGGGTGATCATTGCTCGGCACAACATCGAGGGCCGAAGGGCCTGTTCTGTGCTGTACTGTTCTATGTTCTGTTCTATGTTCTAATAATTGACCAGTTGTATTTCCTGCCTATTTAATTGTAGTTATTGTTATTAATAAAAATTGTGTTTAAATTTACAAACCTGGTCACTGTAGTTATTGGACAGCCAAAAACCAAAGATATTTCCGAAGAATTATTCGTTAATTTCAATTATGTTGCCACTCTGGGTCAAGTAATAATAACAATAATCTTTATTGTCACAAATAGGCTTACATTAACACTGCAGTGAAGTGACTGTGAAAAGCCCCGAGTCACCTGTTCGGGTACAGGGAGGGAGAATTCTGAATGTCCAATTCACCTAACAAACATGTCTTTCAGACCTTGTGGGAGGAAACCGGAGCACCCGGAGGAAACATTTTCAGACACGGGGAGAACCTGCAGACTCCGCACAGGCAGTGACCCAAGCCAGAAATCGAACCTGGGACCCTGGCGCTGTGAAACAACAGTGCTAACCACTGTGCTACCGTGCTGCCCACAGGGTTGGAATTGACCACACACTAGCCCATGATGTCGTAACACCTTATCCGTGACATAACAAAGTCCCCTTCATTTCAATAAATGTTAATGGATGTACATATCATAAAAGGGCTCCCCCTCAGTATGTTTCCTCTCACTGAATGTCTATAACTCGCCAATGTGGCTTCATGGGGAGTTTCTTTTTAGTGCAGATCGGACTGCCCTTTACAGATGACGCCCCAATCTCTGTAGAGCCGACCTTTCCGGCTCTACCAGCCCCACTCTGCCAGAATGATGGCAGAACCCCACCCCCATCCCACTCCACCTCCAGATTCAGAGAGTGCCAGAGAATCTGGAGAGAAAACTCGGCTGTGCAACTGGAGAGCGGCACATCAGTTTGTACTCCGAAACTGACATGCTAACAAATGATGGGAAGATCCTGCTAAAGCTGTATTCTGTTTTATCGTTCCTCACTTAAAATTAGATGAGAAAAGTAAAGTAAAATCCATAAGAGAGCAGTTGCTTTCTTCAAACATATTGCTTGCGCACTCAACTGTGAGAAGAGAAAACAGTTCTACCTGGATTAAAGAGCAGATAAAAGAAGCTCAAGGTCTGTGCCTTGATTTGATGGATTGTCCCGCACATTTTTCATGTCCAAGTTTTGGGTATATCCTGGGGAACCTGGGGCATTCCCAGTGTACAAGAGCAACAGGTGGCATCATGTAGGTGGGCCAGTGGCTATGAGCAGGTGGCTTGAGGAATGAACCAAGCCTTCAGTCTAATGTCCAGTGGAGTAATGAAATTCTCAATTGTACCTCGTTCCTTAGAGTGGTTTAAATATAATAATGTATTCAATTATCACTAATTAAAGCCATAACCGTTAGCAATAAGAGTAAAAAAGAACTTTGAATTTATTACAGGAACTTCAGTAAATGGACGTAAATAGTGGCAGACTGGAAAAATCCCTACAGAAATCCAACCCTTGTGTTGGAGAGAGGAATTATAATTCTCGAGTGTTGATTCCCCTGGAGACTGCGTATTTAATAAACGTACCATTAGATTTGCGATATATGGTTTTCATTAGAGTATTTCCCCTGTAATTATAATCAAGAAAACTAATGTTCAAATAATTATTGCTGTAAATATAAACAGAATGGAAAATATTCTGATATAATATCCTGACATGGTAAAGAATTCCCAGGCGTCAATGTACAGGACTTTTTTGAGGTAGGGAGATAGACTGAAATTTATGTCCACAATATCTCAGCTGGTTTTTATTGTTCCTTTATGAAATTGTTCTTGCACCTGACTTATTGTATATAGAAAATAAAAAAAAGACAAATAAATTAAAGTTAAATATTCTTTCTTTATGACATGTCTAAACTTATTGATTCGTGCAGGGAATTTGATTGAGTTCACCCTGACCTCAAGCTGACCTCAATCATAGATCACTCCATCGGACTAACAAGCTTTGTGAAATCTGTCTTGTGATCATCTTGATGAAAGTCTGCGGGCTGAACCTTGTGGCATTCGATGGCTCGTCCTGTTATCAAAAAGATGCCCTCCCCCCCGCCCCCGCCCCCGCCGCATTCAGCAATTCAGCCGGATGGCGAGGCCACCTGAAAGTAAGACCCCAGAGGCGACGAAGGTCCTGCCTGCCGAGAGCTACCAGCT
This sequence comes from Scyliorhinus canicula, assembly GCF_902713615.1. Classification (NCBI taxonomy): domain Eukaryota; kingdom Metazoa; phylum Chordata; class Chondrichthyes; order Carcharhiniformes; family Scyliorhinidae; genus Scyliorhinus; species Scyliorhinus canicula. The sequence goes on along the minus strand of NC_052154.1, from coordinate 177,446,130 downwards.
TCTGACTGGCCGGCAGTTCGCCTGCTCAGCTGCATAACTGAGCAGGCATTGGCTGTCGCTGGTTAGACATTCCCAGAATTGCAGAGGACTCAGGCTACAAGTAAGCTTTATGAGAGTGTGGGAATCTTGAGGTGGGAATGTAGATAGGTGGGTCAAGGGTGAGGGGTGGCTCTCTGCAGTCTCCCCACCCTCCACCCCACCCCCCTAAACCCCTGCTCGATGTCCAATCCCTCAATCAGACAGATTGCCTTTAATTGAAAGCCCCCTTCCCCTTCCACTCTTCCAAGACAATAATCAGATCGCAAAGGTTTACCTATAGTACACAACGCATGGTGACAGGCCTGTTTCCAATTAGGTTAATAGCAGGAGTAATGTGATGAAACCCTTACGTGGCCATTAATTGTCCACTTAAGGACCTCAATTAATGGCCGGATAGACAGTTGACCATGGCACAGCCTACCACTTAATTCTAGTGGAGTCAGGAAGGCCACCATTGTGCCTAAGTAAATGCCCATCCCACCACCGAGCTCAGTACCAGAGAGGGAGTCAAACATTCCGTCCTGTACAAATCGCTGTTTGCAAGGAAGCCTCCCCTGCCTGCCCGGACCCCATGTCCTGCTCATCGTCCCTCTCCCCTGCATCCTCCTCATCAGACGAGGACTGCCCTTCCTCCTCATCCTCCTCCCCCAGTTCACCAGCCCTCTGCTGTGCGATGATGTGGAGGATGCAGCCCACGATGCGGGCGACCCTCTCAGCATCATACTGGAGGATCCTCCAGAGTAGTCCAGGAACCTGTATTGCATCTTCAAGCTATCGAAGCACCACTCGATCACACTCCTGGTCGCTGTATGGCTGTCATTGTAGTGGGTCCCCCCGTCGGTCTGTGGCCTCCGGATAGGTGTCATCAGCCACGGCGCAGCGGATAACCCCTGTCACCCGGGAGACAACCCCTCACCCGGGGGGTACCCCTCGAACATGTCAGGAATTACTGAGTGTGCCAGGGTGAAGAAGTTGTGCATACTGCCCGGGTATCGGGCGCAGGGGTGCACGATGTGCAACTGATGGTCACAGACCAGCTGGATGTTCATTGAGTGGTACTCCCTTTGGTTAGTGTAGAGCAGCCAGTTATCCACAGGTACCTGTAGGACGACATGCATCCCGTCTATTGCCTCCTGGTTCGGGGCATCCTGGCGATGGCAGTGAACCCCGCTGCCCAGACATCCTGTGGACTTGGTCCACACGCAAATAAATGTAATGATCTGCATGGGCATTTAGGCACCTGTGCGCCGAGACCTGTGAGATCCGGACAGGTCCCCACTCGGCGACTGGAAGGACCCCGTCACACAGAAATTCAGGTCAACCATTCCCTTGACGGTCACCGGGAGCGGGTGCCCTCCCCTAGGCCCTTACGGTGCCAGATGTGCCATCATCTGGCAGATGTGTCCCGCTGTCTCTCTGCTCAGCCAAAGTCTCCGACGGCAATCCTGGTCCGGCAGGTCTTCGAATGAAAGACGGTGCTAGTATACATGAGGCCTCATGCCTCCTTGGCACCTTCTCCCACTCGCCTAATGGACACCCGGCCCTACAGCCTGTGCGGCCGCCACCCGCCCCTCTGCAGCCCAGTCCTCTGCAGCCCGGTCCACTGCAACCTGGTCCTCTGCAGCCCGTTCCACTGCAGCCTGCTCCTCTGCAGCCCGTTCCACTGCAGCCTGCTCCTCTGCAGCCCGGTCCTCTGCAGCCTGTTCCACTGAAGCCCGTTTCTCTGCAGTCCAGTCCACTGCAGCCTGGTCCTCTGCAGCCCGGTCCACTGCAGCCTGCTCCTCTGCAGCCCGTTCCACTGCAGCCTGCTCCTCTGCAGCCCGGTCCTCTGCAGCCTGTTCCACTGAAGCCCGTTTCTCTGCAGTCCAGTCCACTGCAGCCTGGTCCTCTGCAGCCCGTTCCACTGCTGGTCGTTCTGCTGCTGCCCGCTCCGCTGCTGCAGCTTCCCTTTCCTTTCCGAGCGACGCCCGCTCACGCGGCTGCAGGGCATCTCGTAGAACTGTGACTATAATCACGGTTGGCAGCATTGCTGTTTGAACGCCAACGCCATTGTCTGCAGGGGGTGGAAGGCCAACATGTTAGCATGACACATACTCCCATGCCCAGCCAGGTTCCATGGGCCACACTGTGGCCCCGGTTGGCAGTGCGGACTCCACCCATGCATGTTCCACACCCACCCCCACACCCCTGCCCTGTCAATATCCGGCACCACCAGTGCCCCCAGTTCTGGCGCCCGTCCGTGCTGCCAAAGGTACCATTGGCTGGCACTTCCCTAACTGGAGGCTGCCGTGGGTATGGCCCTGGGTGGTCTGCCAGTGGGTAGCGGCTGGTTGGGCGAAGTATTTGGGGGCAGGGAGGGCTCGCTGTGGCGGGGTGCGGGGGTGGGCGGCCGGTGTCACAGTGTCGAACCAGGGGCCGAGGTGGGTGATCAGTGGGTGCGCAGCAAGGTGGCTGCTGTAATGGCGGTCGGTCCCTGGGCAAACCCCCCCCCCCCAATACTATGGGAGGACACGCTACTTCTTGGCCCTCCCCCTACCCTGGCAGGGGGCCCCCACCACAGCCAGCATGGCCGGTATCCGGGCCGGCAGCCCGCAGTCACTCCATGCCAGTTCCCACCTCCTCTCTCTCTCACTCAGCAGCCACGACACCAGGTTCACAACGTTTGAAATCTCAAGTGAAGCACACCGTCTGGGGCGCGGGCCATTGTATGCGGTGAATCTCGGAGGCCCCAGAGAACAGGGTGTCAGGCCCGCTAATGATATGCCTACTGTACTTTAATTCGGCGTGGCGAGCAATGCATTTATGCCATTTTTGGGGTGCCGGAGCATCCCAATTTGGGGTCAAACTGGCGCCTACCCCGATTTTACCGTCGGAAGCTATTCTCCGCCCAATCGTGTTTTGCGATTTCGCCGCCGGCAAATGGACAATCGCGCCCTTACTCTCAGAAACGGAGAATCCTGCCCAATCACTTTATTTTATTTGGCATTTGATCTTCTTTCATTTTGTGGTATCTGATGCCTTGCTCACCTCCATAAAGGAAGGGCACGATTCCTCATAGGCTTCAGTCTTGCCAACAGGTTCAAACCAGCGGCCTGCAGGGTTTCAAAAATTGCCTAGAATACTGCCTCCACCACCACACCACCCCCCACAGCCCCCACTCCCACTACTTACCTTTCCAGTGGGTTACCTGGAGGTTGCCTCCAGACAGCTGGACTCTTACCTGGCACCTCAGAAGGGCGAAGGGCCATCTAGGAACTTCCGATCGGCCCCTGGCAATTAGGCCTCAATAGGCCTTTAACAGGTTCAATCAGCTACTATTAGATGTGGGCAGATAGCCCTGGCACCCCTTCTCCCACCTTCACCCACCTCCGGTACATTGTCCAGGATGGAGCCTCAACCGCCTCCACTTACCTGTTCACCCCCATCCAGCCCCATAACATTCAGTCCGATGGAGGTGAACAAGGAGGGGGTAGTGATGGTTACGGGAATTTGTGCCTCTAGCCAACATGCTGCTTTGCTGTCTCCATGGTGGAGACGAAGAGAATATTTTTTTTTTCTCTCCGGGAGTCATGAGTCTGTGGAGTTCCCTTCCCCTGAAAGCAGTGGAGGTTGGGACATTTAATCTCTTCAACGCGGAGTTGAACATATTTTTTTATGGACAAGTAAGTCAAGGGCTATGGGAGGGCAGACAGTTAAGTGGCATTGAGACCACAACCAGGTCAGTGTCTTGATCTCATTGAATGGCAGAGCAGGCTCAAAGGGCCAGGCTGGCTCCGAAATCCTCCGCTCCTGTATGTCATGAAGAGTCATACTGGACTAGAAACATTAACTTGAAACATGTTTCTCGCTCCACAGTTGCTGCCAAACCTGCTGAGTGCTTCTCGCTGGTTCTGAATGTCTTTACCCCATGACGTGTCAGGCCCTCTGATATGAGCATGCCTGGTGCCCAATATAAATTTCAACATGTGATTTGTTTAATTTTTGTAATTACAAATGGTTAATGTTTGGATGGAACTGAACCAGATCCAGTTAATATTGTTGCTAAGTTACAAACGTCTGTGGCCACATTAGCAAATGCTCACTTAATCCAGATATAGATTCTGCCGAGTTAAATTCTAATCCTGTTAGTTCCAGGAGGCGATGCAATTTACAGTAAATAAACAATTAAAGTACAGTTCCATGCAGTTTATTGACACACCATGTTGGCATACCAATGAACTGCAGGCAGCCATAAAATGTAGTCTTGCAGCCAAATTCGTGACAGGACCAGTTCCTGACAAAAGCAGGCTGTCTGTTCAGGCGGGAGAAGGGATGGTGCAATTTTGTGGCACCTCATCACCATCTTAAATGATAGACCTCTACTTCTTGGAGGTCTATCTAGAGGTGTTAGTAGCAGAATGAAGGTCAGCACGGTCTGAAAGCAAAACATGAAAACAACATACATACTGGCACTTAGGTAACAGCGATAAAAATGGAGGACATACTTCATGGTCTGAAGTTGTTGAACTCAATGTTTTTTTTGGAGTGTTTTTTTAGTTTAGAGTACCCAATTCATTTTTTCCAATTAAGGGCAACTTAGTGTGGCCAATCCACCTAACCTGTACACCTTTGGTTTGCGGGGCAAACCAAACCGCAAACACGGGGACAATGTGCAAACTCCACACAGACAGTGACCCAGAGCCGGGACCTCGGCGCCGTGAGGTGGCAGTGCTAGCCACTGCACCACCGTGCTTCCCGAGGACTCAATGTTGAGTCCACAAGGTTTTAGTGTCTAATTGGAAGGTGAGATGATGTTCCACATAGGTCTATAGTTCCCTAGAAAGGCCAGAAACCAAAGGCCAATCAGTCTGACTTCAGTAGTGTACAGATTATTGGAAACAATCCTGAGCGACAGGATAAACTGTCACTTAGAAAGGCATGGTGTTGTTCGTTCTGGGGTGAGTGTGCTTAACACTCAATTTGGCTCTGTTTCTTGTCTAAGCTCTGGAGTCGCCAGGTGCCGTTAAGACACCGCCACAAGCTTCAAGGTGAAGTTCAAAGCAATAAAAACGTACACCAATTAGTAAGTCCAAACAACCAGAGTTTATTATAATACAATTATAATAACTACCCATGCACACGCTAAAAGGATTAAACTTATTCCTACCGCTAAACAACTAATACTTATCTCGAAGGAACTGCTGGGTCAGGGAACAAGGCCTCTTGCTCTGCTCTGGTCTGCAGACTTCAGATTGGTATCAATTGAAAAGGAGGTCAGGAGTGCCTATCTCTGGTAGCGGTCGTTGGGAGGCACTTATTTGTTGGTGGCTGCTGTCCAAAGGCTGGAACAGGAGACAGGAGCCAGGAGACAAGAGACTGAACCATGTGCGGGCCCTTTCTTTTATAGGTCCCAGGGGATCCGCGCCCCTTTGGGCGGACTCCTTTACCTGCTTGGAATCGATTGGGTCTCTTTCCAATCGATTATGTTTGAACCCCCAATCATGGGGCAGTTCCTCGGTCACTGGGGCAGTTCTTGGGACTTATTGTTTTGGGCTTCTCTGGCGCCACAGGGTCTGGCCTTCCATTGAATGTATCGATCTGTGTTTAACTTGTTTCCATTGTATCTGGGGATCGCCCGGTATCGCCTCATTAGTATGTTAACTGGTTTCTTTTCACAGTGCTGTCTGGTTTCTGCAACAGTCAAAACTGGTTTCTGCAGTCGTCCCAATATACAATCGCTTTGCAAGTTGCTTGCTTTACAACATGTCCATTTTCCCTGCATTCCTTGCAATCTTCCATTTTGTGTTGGGCAGTGGCCACCCCAGGTGGCTACACTCCCTCCTTGTGATCCTCATGAGAAATCATGAAGGATCACCCAAGTTCAGTGTCTTTGTGTTCCCTGACCTCAGCGAGTTCCATGGCGTCTATTCTTTCCTCAACTATGGCAAAAATTTTTAACTAATATTTTCTGATTGCCGCTTTGTCAAAGGGGACATGCATTACCAATTCAAATTGGGAACCTCTAACTATCGCAATAAACTATTCTCATCTCACATTTAAAACATGCTATAACATTCTAAACTCTTACTCATTCATACAACAGTATCTTTACATTTCGTTTTCTGACTCGGCAGTCGAGTGCAGAACATTATAATACATCCACAATAATCTTTATTTACAGATCGTATCAAATCTAATTAAATCCTTCATTACACATCAAGGGGTTGGGGGGATTGGTGGAATCCGAAAATAGGGGATTGTCTTCTGTAAATGGTTGAGGGGCAAGAGCGGGAGGCTCTCCTTCTCCATTTTCTTAACCGGAGTGCCTGCACTATGATGCAGAGAACTGCAATCACCAAAAGTGATTCAATGACGTACGAAAGTGAGTACCAGTTCATGAATTTTGTGCACCAGGTCTGGTCCTTGCTGTTCATTACTGGGCTTTGAGAAGTCGGTGTGTGGGAAACATTAACGGCGGGGGTCATAGGGGAAAGATGGTTTGCATCCGCGCGCAAAAATACGAAAACAGTAACTAAAAGCATGTGATTCTTCAACGTGGTCTTCTTCCTTCTCTTCCTTCTGTCCTTTTGTATTGCTGATCTTGCTCTGATCCTTCTTTCGAACGTTCGAAAGCTATGGGATCAAGCACAGTATCTGTCAATAAATCGTTCAATACCAGTAATGTTAGTGTATCTGTCCTCTCATTCCAATTGTCCCTTAAATGAATGGCCAAGTCACACCCTGTGACTCCCCTCATTTTTTTAAAAAAAGCGAATTTAGGACCAGTCATACACCTAACAACTTTGCCACTGCGAGCCGTCTCGCAGGTTTTGCGATTTACCATCCAAATGTTCCTTGATGTAAATAGCATATGGGATGGCGGCCGAAGGGCTACCTTAAACAAGAATGAAACCAAAGTTTAGAAACGAAAAGGTCGAATGAGTTGCGTATGGGCCAGGATGTTGTTCCAGTGAGAACAAACCAAGTTTATTCAACCTCTCCTCAAAGCTAATGCACTCCATACCAGGCAACATCTCTAAAGCCTCCACATCCTTCTGGTAGTGTGGCGACCAGAATTGAACACAATACTCCAAGTGTGGCCGAACTTAGGTTCTATACAGCTGCAATATGACTTGCCAATTTCTATACTCAATGCCCCGGCCAATGAAGGCAAGCATGCCGTATGCCTTCTTGACTACCTTCTCCACCTGCGTTGCCCCTTTCAGTGACCTGTGGACCTGTACACCAAGATCTCTCTGACTGTCAATAATAATCTTGAGGGTTCTACCATTCACTGTATATTCCCTACCTGCATTAGACCTGCCAAAATGCACTTCGACTCCAGGAACAACACTTGGTTTCTGACCTTTTCCTTGACTTTAATTTTTTATTCTTTCATGGGATATGGGCATCACTGACAAGGCCAACATTTGTTTCTCATCCTTAATTGCCCTTGAACTTACTGGCATTTTTGGGCCATTTCAGAGGGCACTATTCTGTGGGTTTGGAGTCACTTGTAAGCCAGAGTAAGGATGCCAAATTTACATCCCGATAGGACATTAGAGAACTGGATGTTTTTGTTTACAAAAATCAGAGATAGATTTATGGTCATCATTACAGAGACTATCTTTAAATTTCAACTAATTATTGAATTTAAATTCCACCAGCAGTCATAGTGGGATTTGAACCTGTGTCCCCAGAGCATTGGCCTGAATTACACTCCAGATAATGAATTTTTTGCTTCTGGCCACAGTGAATGTAATTTCACACTGGCTGCCTGTTAACAGGAAATGCAGGTGGGCAGGGCAGGAAGAGGGTGGGTGCCAAGGAAAATGAGGGTGCGGGCTAGTGTTTCGAATGCGCTCCCTCAAGGGGCAGGCGATACAAAGCTGTCTCAGTGAGCTGCAGACCTGTAAAAAATAAATTGCTATGGTTACCTGTGCAACGACTGTCTGGGCAGCACAATGAAACACAAACCTCAGTCGCCAGACACCTTCAATCATTTTGTTTCAGCCCATAAATTTCATTCCCACTTGGATCGAGGTTCAAGCTAAGATATAAAGGACACCTGCTCAATAGACACCCTCACCAACATTAAAAGCAGGTCGGCCTCGCAAAATTCTGTCTCGTTGGTCCTTAATGAGCTAAATTGCCGGCTTGGTGGGCAGGCTTCCGACTCTCCCCCACACCCATCGGCCGAAATATGGTGCGGGTGCGTGATGACATCAGGACGTGTGCCCGATGCCTTCTTGGGCAATTTCACACTCTTTCGTGTTGGGCACACACACACCCAAACAATGTAAAATTCTATCTTGGTTACTAGTCCAGTGACAATAATATTGTTATTTAAAAAAGCCTTCATGTTCTGACATGCTTCATTCTTTTTGTAGCAAAATCTCATACCTCATAGTCACCATTATTGATTGTCATTTGGCATTCATGCACAGATCTGTTGAGATTTAGATCTGTTTTCTGGATGGCCTGCTTCCCACACACACTGAGTATTCTTTATAAATTATACTTTCTTTTTCTCTATCAATATGATTTTTAAGTGGTTTCTTCACGGGACAGTTGGCTGCTGAAGTCTTCCAACTGACACGCCTATCATTGAATACCATCTTTCTTAATAATTTATATTCATGTGAAACTTAATATTAAATTGATCACTATCGCCTTTATGCAAAGAATTTTTACTTGAATCACAAATCTTTTATGAAGTGTCTTTTCAAACCTCTGCTAAAATCTAGCATGTATATGAACCATTCCATTATCCACACTCCCCCAGTTGTTACTTCTTCAATGATTTCTAACAAAACCGTTAAGTACAACCTGCCCTTCTTACAGCAGTTGAGTTGTCATTAGTCATGTTATTTGTACTGTATGGACATCATTTTCTTCCTTCAAAGCAGATTTGAATATTTTTCCAGCCGTGCCTGTCATGCTAACAGGCCCATTATTCCTGGGAGGATAGTTCTGACTATCTCTTGAGAAAATTGAAACGGCATAAGCTGTTGTTTGATCTTTTGGTACCACGTCTGTATTTAATGGAGCGAGAGAAATTTTCAGCCAAGCTCTACCTGTTTCCACCTCATTCATTCAGTAATTCTTGGATCCATTCCACCTTGTCGCTGTTGCCTCATGAATATGCAAAAGCTCTGACTTGTTTAATGACCATGTAGCTACTAATCTCTATTTTTTTTCAAGAACTAAGGTTCATCTCCTTCCCGTATAATTATTGGAAATGATATACCACCACCGTCTACAGTGTAAAACAATAAACAATTTGATGGCTCCTTGACACCTTGCCTCTGAAGAATATACTCTGAAAAGCTCTTGTTTATTACATGAACACACTTGGATTTTTTTTTTCAATGGTCGCTTTTTACTCTGGATATAAAAATATAAGAACATCAAGAAGAGAAGCAGAAGTAGCCCACTCAGCATTTCGAGCTTTCTGCACCAGTCGATGAGATCGCAGCTGATCTTTACCACAACTCCATCATCACAGGCAGGGAAGGGGGGGGGGGGGGGGGGCGGGAAACGGTGATTAGCACTGCTGCCTCACAGCGTCAGGGACCCAGGTTCAATTCCCGCCTTGGGTCACTGTCTGTGTGGAGGTTGTATGTTCTTCCTGTATCTGCGTGGATTTCCTCCCGCTGCTCCGTTTTCCTCCCACAGTCCAAAGATGTGCAAGTTAGGTGGATTGGCAAGGCTAAATTGGCCCTTAGTGTCCAGGCATGTGCAGTTAGATTACGGGGTTATGGGGATAGGGCGGGGTGGACACGAGTAGAATGCTCATTCGAGGTGTCTGTGCAGACTCAATGGGCCGAATGGTCTCCTTCTGCCTGGTAGGGATTCTACGCTACCCACAGTCCTCTTAATTCCACGAGTATCCGGAAAAACGTTTGCTCTCTGTCTTGAAAATGCTGAATAACTGAACATCCACAATACCACTAGAGCAGAGAATTCCAAAGGTTCACAACCCCCTGGGTGAAGAGATTTCTCATCATCGCACTTCTATAGGGTTGATCCCTTGGACGGGTCTTTATGGCCCTATCGTGGCAGGGGCGAGGCAAGAAAACGCAGCAAACCCTTCAAAACTCCATTGACTTCAGTGGGAACGGAAAACCCTGCCAGTGGGAAGATCTGGAAAATTCTGTCCCTTATTTCAAGACAGTAAACTTTTGTTCGAGACTTCTCACTATGCAAGCATTCCCATCATCAATCCTGTCAAGAAAATAAATGGTTTGTTAAAATGTTCATGTTTAAATAATAAAGGTCTACAAAATATGGTGTTAAGTTCGTAGTACTTACTTTGTACAATTCCTCTCCAGAAAAAGTTTCATTTAAAACCTTGTGGCATAATTCTTCCAGGTAATAACTGGGAATGAAAATTTATTTTTGAATGCTGGCGCTTCACTCTGGAATTTCCTTAAGAAAGCAGCGGCCGCGCCATGCGCCATGGCAGACTCATGCCGCAGACCGTCATGCAGAATGTAGGCCTCCCCTGAGATTGCGCGTGCCTGCGGATTCCTGCCGCCAATTGCTCCCCTGGCCGTCTATGAGGCCCCCCATCCTCGGTGATTGATCCCCCAGCCCCCGACCAGGGTGGCCGCGGACTGCGGCCGCAACCGCCACCCAAAGTACCCGACGGCCGATACGTAGTTAGGACCACGCCGTTGGGGACTCAGCCGGTTTAGTATGGAGAATTGCGGGGAGGGCCTCTGTCAATGGCCCCCTACCCGCGCCTCGTCGATCGCGCATGAGTGGTTCCCGAGCGATTCTCCAGGAACACGATTTCGGAGTGGAGGCTCGGAGCATCCAGCCCAATATCTCCTTGAAGATTATGAACAAGCCTTTTAAGAATGTTATATTTTTCAGTGATATCATCTTTCATTCTTCCAAACTCTGATACTCCAATTCCATCATACTAAAGGTCAACATATCTGGAAGGAATTTTCAACCATTCACGTCCTGAGATAGAAATTCCTGCCCGAGGACAATATAGATTATGGTCAGGTGACCCCTTTAAGGGTGTGGGCCTGGCGGCTCAAGTTGCTTGCTCAGGGCTAACTGCGTGGGAGAGTGCGGACCCTGGCCAATAGCAAGTAAGCAGGGACACGGACAGTGTGGGCGCCGATGCCGGAGAGCTAAGACCCATTCTTGAGTCTTCTGTGCCTGTAAAAGAAACACCAGACTTTACCTTTCATTGATAAACCCCTTGTTACTACTGAAAGCCTCCAGTGTATGTCCAGAGCCACCATATTGGCGATGAGGTCAAAGGTTCGATCGCAGCTTGAAGTACTTTGTGATTCTAGGGGGCAAGGAAGGAGCATTAAAAAAAAGAAAGACCAACTAGAGTTGGGAAATATCAACCGGGACACACAAAAGGTGAGTCAAAAAGCCCATTATTGATAAGCTGGAGCTGTTTGGCCAAGGGTTTGAAGATTGGTGCCAGTGCATTGAACAGCTCCGCTATTTCTTCACTGCGTACGAGATCATGGGGGAAGGCAAGCAGAAGGTGATATTTCTGACCCTTTGTGGGCCGCACATCTGTAATTTGATAAGGAACCTCACATCCCCAGAGGCACCTGACTCAAAGACCTTTGACCAGTTAGCTAAGTTGGTCAAGGAACATTTCTACTGCCGGCCCTCGATTATTGTTCAGCGGTTCAAATTCAGGACCACTGTTAGGGACCCACAAGTGTCCATCTCAACCTCCATAGCCAGGCTTCGCCATCTCGCTGAGCACTGAGAGTTCAGAACTGCGCTTTTCAACATGGAATCATGGAATTTCTACAGTGCAGAAGGAGGCCATTCAGCCCATCAAGCCTGCACCAACTCTCTGAGAGAGTACCGTACCGAGGTTCACTCCTCTGCCCTATCGCTGCAACCCCATAACCCCAGCTAACCTGCACACCCCTGGACACCCAGGAGCAATTTAGCATAGCCAATTCACCTAACCTGCAAAACTTTGGACTGTGGGAGGAAACCAGAGCACCCGGAGTAAAGCCACGCAAACTTTCATTCAAGGCCAGAATTAAACCCAGGTCCCTGACTCTGTGAGGCAGCAGTGCTAACCACAGTGCCACCGTGCTGCATGACAGTTTAGTTTGTAGAATCCACAATCTCAACATTCAGAAGAATCTCCTGGCTGAAACATTAGAGAAAGCGATTGAGCGAGCTCAAGCAATAGAGTGGACCCAAAAAGGCGTTACTGAATTCCAAAGCAGGGCCGTAGGAGAAGTCAATCAATTGGACCGGTCTGGCCTCGAGGGGCACAGCAGGATCAACAGGCAGAGCAGAGAACCAGATACAGTCATCGGAAATGGACCAGAGTTATAGGACTAGGAAAACAATGTGTTGTCAGCCTAAGGCGAATGTGGACTGCTGTCGATGTGGGTGGGACCATTCCCAAGAGACATGCCATTGCCGAGAGTTTGTGTGTTTCCTTATTATCGTGGAGGCCATATTCAAGCATGTTGCCACGCAAGGTAGTGAGCCAACACAAAAACAAAACAGCAGCAGCAGCAATCCACAATACCACTGAACAAAATGGAGAGGATCTCTGAGGAGTAACACGCAATGTACTGTTTGAACGGAGTCCAGGTAAACAAGTCAGTCCCCATTGAAATAACCCTAATTGCGAATGGTAAACCCTTGAAAATGGAAGTCGACCTTGAAAATCGATATCAGGCCCTCAGTGACAGTTGTGGGGGAGAAGACCCTCAATTATATGCGTGAAAGAGTTTAAAATTTACATTTGAGCAGCTCTACAGCCACGCTTTTCACTTACACTTACACTGAAAATCCTTGAAACCACCAACACACCAGTAGCTTAGAAAGAGCAAGAGACCCACCTGTCCCTGGTTGTCATGGGCGGGCACAGACCCAACCTAATGGACAGGGACTGGATGACATTTTAAAAAATTTACAACAATGTCCTTTAAGATTTCTTGTGAAGATACGAGGACGCCTTTCACAGTGAGCTTGGCAGGATCATCGGGGTAGAACATCACTTCTGGCATCCATTGGAGGAGGTTTTCCATCGTACGCTGTAAAATAGTGTTGGCTGGCGCTGTGTCAAATGGTAGCCTTGTATACTGAAATAGGCCCTTATGTGTATTTAGCCTGATTTATAGTTAATTTGTAGTTGCTACAGCTTCTGATAAACCGATCAAGCTTGAGGACAGGGACTGTGGGGGCTGCCCACTTAGAAAACTGAACTGAACAAGGGGGTGAAAGCTAAAATTTGTGCTACGCTCGATTCGGCACCCGAGTTTTTTTAGAGCCAGACCAGTCTGATAATCAGAAGGTCGGAGCTGAGCTGAAGCGATTAGAAGAACTGGGCATTATGAGGCCAGTTCAGTTTTCTCAGTGTGCAGCCGGGGGTTGGGAGAATCGCGGGGGGTGCCAGGGCGGCGTGGCGTGATTCGCCCTGCCCTCCCGCGATCCCCCCCCACCGGCGTGGGGAGCGGAGAATCGCGGCCATTGTGTCCGACATTGGTGCGCTTTTAACAGGGGACGACTTCCAAAATTTCATTCAAACGAGCGGCATTTGCCACACCAGGATGGCCAATGCATCCAATGGGTTGGCAAAGAGGGCCACACAGACTTTTAAAAATGCCACAACTAAACAATCAAAGTGACTGCTGCGCCAGCGGCTTGCTAATTTTCTGTTATCATACAACACAAACCCCCACATCACCACGGGGATCACACCTGCTTAGTTGATGTTGAGCCATCACCTCAGAACACATATAGGATTGGTGCTTCCAAAGTGGGCGGGGTGGGTTGAGACACATCAGGCCTTCCGGAGAAGTAGACAATCTGTACAAAGGGATGACCAGTCATTCCGGGTGGGGAACCCGGTATTGAATAGTTGGAATGGTTAGCCGGGCAGATTGTGCCTCAGTCTGGGCCTGTGTCATGCGTGGTGAATGTAAGTGGCAGGACCATCAAAAAGCATTTGACCATTTGAGGAGCCTTGTGTGCTCAAACCCCAGGAATAGCAATTAATTGTGGGAACGTGGGAGCAGGGGCCTGCGCAGTGTGGACCCCAGAGGTACAGAGCTAAGACCCATTGTTCAGTGTTCTGTGCCGTTATATATACCAGCCTTTGCCTTTCGTTAATAAACCACCTGGTTACTAATGGAATCCTCTGGAGTGTTGACTCCATTTACCATGTTGTTGCCCGCACACTTGTCTCCTTTAGGGAAGGAAATCTGTCGTCCTTACCTAGTCTGGCTTAAGTGTGACACCAGCTCCACAGCAATGCCCTCAGGGATGGCCAATAAATGCTGGGCCAGCCAGCGATGCTCTTACCCCATGAATAAATAAGAAAAATATTAACCAGTCTGTATTTCTTTGCATTCTCCTCAGTGTACTTTTCCACCTAACTTTTCATCATCAGCAAACTTGGATATATTACATTCTATCTCCTCATTCAAGTTTTTGCTATAGATTGTTAATCACTGGTATCTGACTAGCTATAGCCAGCCATCCTGAAAATGACAGGTTTATTTCTATTCTCTGTCTTCTCTTCGCAACTCAAATCTTTTTTTCTTAATTTAAGAGTATCCAATTCTTTCTTTTTCAATTAACGGGCAATTTAGTGCGGCAAATCCACCTACCCTGCACAACTATTTTTGGATTGTGGGGGTGAGACCCACGCAGACACGGGGAGAATGTGCAAACTCCACATGGACAGTAACCCGGTGCCGGGATCGGATCAGGGTCCTCGACGCCATGAGGCAGCAGTGCTAACCATGGCGCCGCCCTAGTGCTTGCCCTAGTAACTCAAATCTTAAGACATAGTAATATATGACTTCCGATCTCATGAGTCTGTACACGCACAGCCCCCTTCTTGTCTATCCTGCTTGAATTAAATTTTTGATGTGTCCTGTCACCATTTCACAAGCAACAGATTCTGGCGTCAGGTGACCTGACCGGTAAATTGTTTACTGTCTCCCTTCCTCCTTGAGGTTTTTAATTCTTTGGGATATGGGTGTTACTGGCTAGACCAGCATTTCTTTCCATTTCTAATTGGCCTTTGAGAAGGTGCTTGAGCTGCCTTCTTGAACCGCTGTAGGCCATGTGGTGTAGGGGCAGCCATGGTATTGTTCGGAAGGACCTTCCAGAATATTGACCCAGAGGCAAAAGAGAAATGGCGATTTAGTTCCAAATAAGGATGGTGTGTGACTTGGAGGGGAAACTTACAGGTTGTGTTGTTCTAAGCAGCTGCTGCCTTTATCTTGCTAGGTAATAGAAGTTGCAGCTGTGGAACGTGATGTTGAAGAAGCCTCGGTGAGTTGCTGCACTGCGTCTTGTATAGTATATACATTGTGTTTTGAAGATGGTGGATGGGGTGCCAATCTAACAGGCCTGGAATGTGTCGAGCTTCTGGAATGTTGTTGGAGCTGCCCTCATCCAGACGAGTGAAGGGTATTCCATCACACTCCTGACTTGTGCCATGCAGATGGTCATCAGGCTTTTGGGTGTCAGGGATAAGTTACTCAGCACAGAATCCGTAGCCTCTAGCCCGCTCTTGCAGCAACAGTATTTATGGACTGGTTCAGTTCAATTTCTGGTCAATGGTAAACCCAGGATGTTGATGGTATGGGATTCAGCAATGGTAATGCCACTGGGCAGTGTGATGGTACAGTAAGTATCACTGCTGCTTCATAGCACATGGGATCCAGGTTCTATTCCAGCCTTGGGTGACTGTCTGTATGGACTTTGTATATTCTCCCTGTGTCCGCGTGGGGTTCCTCTTGGTGCTCGCATTTCCTCCCACCATCCAAAGATGTGCAGGTTAGGTGCATTAGCCATGCTAAAATTTCCCCTTAGTGTTAATAGTGCAGGTTAAGTGAGATTACGGGATGGGGAGTGGGCCGAGGTAGGGTGCTGTTTCAGAGGGCCGGTGCAGACGTGATGGGCCGAATGGCCTTCTCTGCACCATTGGGATTCTATGATTAATGTCAAACGGAATTGTTCAGATTCTTTCTTGCTGAAGATAGACATTGCCTGTCAGTTGTGTTGTACAAGTGTCAATTGCCACTTATCAGCGTAAGTCTGAATGTTGTCCAGGTTTTGTTGCGGAGGGACGCTGTTCAGTCTGCTTCAGTTCTGAGGAGTCGTGAATGGAGCTGAACATTGTGCAATCATCAGCAGACATCCCCACTTCTGACCTGATGGTGGAGGGAAGGACATTGATGGCATCAGTGATCGCGTGGAAAGTCATTTCCTGTGGCATATGTAACCTCAAGATGAAATAAATTGTCATTGGTGCAGTTGTACGAGCAGGTGCGATGGGGTGAACTGGCTCCCCTACATTCAAACTCCTTGGTTGATCACAACAACGGTTTAATTTTCTTTTTCATGAAAACATTCCAAATCGGAGTGTATTTAACTATTTAATCTGTGAGCAATAAGGAACAATCAAGCAGGGTTTCCTTGAGTCAAAGAAATATCAAATTTATTAACCATTAAACCCGAGGAAAATCATAAAAACACAGCATCAAGCATCCGGCCCTCTTACAATCATTCAGACTCACACACTCATCCACACTCACACTCACCCACACACACTCACTCACACACACTCACCCACAACACACTCACTCACACACACACTCACCCACACACACTCACCCACACACACACTCACCCACACACACTCACTCACACACACTCACCCACACACACTCACTCACACACACTCACCCACAACACACTCACCCACACACACACACCCACGCTCACCCACGCACACACACACACACACAAACACACATGCACTCGCGCGCATGCACACAAACACACTCATGCACACACACAGACACACATCTATGCTCACATCTACACACAAACACACTGAAGCCCACACACGCACTCATGCACACACAATGCACGAGTACACTCACAGACATACTCACGCACACAAACAGACACGTACTCATACCAAGCACACACAGACTCGCTCGTGCAGATACACACTCTCACCCAAACTCACACTCAGGCACATTCACACACACAAACACACACACAGCATAAATAAAGGAAGTTAGGCTCCAATACAAAAAGATAAAATAATATACAGATGAGTGTGTTGTGAATGTAAGAAACATTCATATGTATATATTGTGTAATATATCTGTCGCAGTAATATTGTTTAAAATCCTGGTTTAATATACAGGCAGCTGATGTGTCTGCTCGGGCTGTAATTAAAGTATCATGAATGTGAGATAATCCTTCATTCCAACCATGTACTTGTATAGCTATATGGGGTTAATGGAATATTGTGTATTTTGGAATGTTCCCTAGGGTGTAGGTATTTGATGGGTTGTGTTTACCCTTAGTTAAGGTTATCATGAAACAATCAGGAGGATAGAGATGATGTAATTAATGGGAAGAGCCAGGTCTGTAGCAAGCAGTTTAGCTGTAGGATGTTTTAGCCTGACAAGGAGATAAACATTTTCAGATAGTGTCTGAAAGTATCTCTCTCTCCTTTTCTGAAAGAAAATCTCTGCACGATTGTACAGCAAATATCCTTGCGTTTACTAACTTTATTTACAAGTGATTTCTGACCTGCAATGGGCTTTGCTTAATTGGCGACAGAGAAGGTATAAGTTAGGAGTCAAAGTGTTTCCTTTCATTTTAAGAATTGTTTAATTGTTAATTATAAAATTATTTTCTGTGATGTTAATATATTTAATCCTGTGTTAACAATAAAGTTTAATATAAAATATTCCTTTTTGTCAGTGGAATCGTTCCTGGGGATTGAAGTACCTTTCCTCACAGTTCACAAATTGCAAAATTGTTTGGGTTTCTCGTCTAGTTTCCTTGCATATATTGATGTCTGGTCCTGCACCAAAACAAGTGGCCTTTGATTGTCCATTATGAGTAGATTTTAAAGATTGCGGTTAGAACCATAGAAAAGTTATGGTGCAGTAGGAGGATATTTTTTCCATCAAATTGGGTCAGCTGGTTTAGTTTGATTAGCTCTTTTTTGGAAACAGTCAGATGTAGAATATGTTTCATGAATTCCTACTGGGGTGGCTTCTTGTATGTAGCAACAAATTTATTCCAAATGAGAGTGAAGGAAAGATAGCAGCCTTCAGCCTGTTGGCCACAACTGTGTCAATCGCAATTTCGGTCTAGTGTCTGGGCAGCCCATTGTGTATTTCCAAGATGTTTTGGGTGGTCTGTCTGTGGCAGCCATTGTTTCAACAACCAGTACTTTATAAAAGTATTTTTAATTATTCTTCATTAGACAGTTACCAGTTTCAATGACAAAGGGTCATCTGGACTCGAATTGTTAGCTCTTTTCTCTCCCTACAGATGCTGTTGAGATTTTCCAGCATTTTCGCTTTGGTACCATTTTCAATGGTTGTCTGGATTATGAGATGTCTCTCTCTTCACAATGGTCTATAATTCCTTGTTTTTGCCAAGCCTCCCTTTTGAAATGGTGGGGTTACATTAGCCACTCTCCAATCTGCGGAAACTGTTCCAGAGTCTATATAATTATGGAATGTGACCATCCATTATTTCTGGGGCCACTTCTTTAAGTACTCTGAGATGTAGATTATCAGGTCCTGGGGATTTATTGGCCGTCAAGCCCATCAACTGCACCATTTCCCTCCTAATACTGATTTCATTCAGTTCCTCCCTCTCACTAACCCCAGGCAGCATTCTCCGTCCCGCCAGCCCTGTTTTCCAGTGCAGCCCACCCCCGCAGGCAGTGGGATTCTCCGTTCCTGCAGCCAGCCAATAGGATTTACCATTGTGGCCACCCTCATGCTGCCTGTAAACCCACGGGCATGGGTGCAATGCCGACGAAGCAGAGGATCCCGCCGACGGAACATCCCTCAGCCTGTGTTCCGCAACATTTCTGGCAGGTTATTTGTGTCCTCCTTTGTGAGGACCTAACTCCTGAGCTGGAAATCTTCAATTGAGGTACTCTCTAGCTTCAAATCTCCAGTACTGCTACAACTTCCTTTGGTAGTATTCTTCAAATTATCCAATTTATGACCAGTGCTTTCATCAATAATTTTACTGACTTCAACTCACCCATTTTAAGCTTCAGCATTTTTAACCTGAACTTTCTTGCTCTTATATTGTTATATCAGCTGTTAAGATTATTGGAGATCAAGTGAGTCACTATTTTAATATGTTTCATGATTTTAGACTAAAGGTAAACAAAGACTTGAGCAATAGTGATCATAATACAGTTGGGAGCAAGAAAACATTGATAAGTATTATATTGTCTTTCTAACTCCAGTTTTATTATTTTATGTTAATACATGTACTGTGATCAGCTCTATGAACTGGCATTGCATCATTGTTACTGGTCAGACAGATTTCAGACTGATGGGAAACAGGGACAGGTTTTTGGATTCACTTAGATGGGGAAATATGTATTTAACCTTTAGCTTTGAAATTTTTGTCACTTTTTGTCCAGATACCCCAATACTGCAGCTTTTCAGAACAGGTTCAACTGCTCTGCTGTAAAACCTGTGGCTAGGAATGGTTTCAGCCCCAAAGAGGCAAATGGGCCGGGATTCTCCAATCCGGCGGCCAAGTTCTGCCGCCGGCGGGAAAAGCGGCGCGAGCCACACCGGCGTCAATGGTCCTCAAGTGGCAGATATGCACACCTTCCTAGGGGGCTAGTGTGGCGCCAGAGTCATGTCCGCAGCTCTGGTGCCTGAAAGCCGGCACGCCACGGCCGGCGCAAATTCACGCATGTGCGTGGGTTCCAGTCTCCACGCCGGCCCCCGGGAAATACGGCCCTATAGGGGCCCGGTGTGGAGGAAGATAGGCCCCCCCATGGAACTAGCCCGCCTGCCGATCGATAGGCCCCGGTCACGGGCCAGGCCACTATGGAGCCCCCCCCCCCCCGGGTTGGATCTTCCCCCACACCTCACACCCTCCCCCCCAACACCAGAACAACCCTTGCAGCCAGAACTCCGAGGTGGGAACATACGCAACCCACGCCAGCGGGTCTCGGCCGAACACGGTGGGCTTTCGGCCTATTGAGGCCTGGAGAATCGCCGGGGGGCCACTTTCAACAGGCCCTGACTGGCACAGCAGCGATCCCGCGGGTGCCGGAGAATCGGCGGGCCGGTGTCGGGGTGGCGTGGCGCGATTCTCAAGCCCCCCCCCCCCCCCCCCGCCGATTCGCCGACCCGGCGCGGGGTCGGAGAATCCCGGCCATGGTATTGAGTTTTGGCCTAATCGCAATGTTATTATTATATTATATTCCAGTATTCACTTGGAACAAGGCAAGGTAGCAATCAAAGTCTAAAATAAGAAAATTCAAGAAAAAAAAGCCTAACTGGTCTCAGTTAAATAATTGCAAAATATTTCAAACCGATGTATTTTCCTGTGAGGTTTCATTTCCATTACTTTTTGGGATTATGGTCAGCCGTGTTTCAAACACAAGTGCACAACTGGGGAAAAAAATGGAACATGTTGAAAAGGGCCATCACGACTGGCAGCATCCGTGGAGAGAGAAACAGAGCTAACATTTCAAATCAGAGCTCTGAAGGAGAGTCATACGTACTCGAAAGGTTTCTCCGTTTCCCTCTCCACAGTTGTTGCCCGACCTGCTGAGTCTATCCAGCACTTTTTGTTTTAATTTCAGATTTCCAGCATCTGCCGCACTTCGTTTTTAAACAAACACGCATCTGTTATTTTCTAATGGAACTCGTTCTTGATGAGGGAGAATTGTTTGGGACAACAAATCAAGGTAAATATCTTCCGCTAATCTGATCGACATCACATGCTCCTTCCGTTAACATTTGACGTGGCTGATGCAATCTGTATTAAGGTCATGCTGCAACCTAACTTCAGTTTACAGAAAAAAGGGAAAGAGGCTGCCACAGAAAACATCAATCTTTTAAAAGCATTGTGCCTAACCATGAGAATTATGATGCCACAACAGCAGATATTTATAGCCAGGAGATTCAGAGAGAGATAAAATAAAATTTGCGGCTATAATATTTTGGCACATGTGATGTGAGTTTTTGTCCATCACAGCAGCAGATAACTGATGTCACCAGGAAGTGCTTTTGGGTAACTTCTGCCACCCAAAACATTGAAATAAGCTTGCTGATGACAGAACCATCTAAACATCATATAGACAATGACAATATATCACAGGCACTGGGCAATTTGTATGTCATGTTTTTAAAACAAAAATTTACAAGCACATCCAACATCCTTTTGCATGCAAACCCAATTAATAATGTCAAACACCTTGGCAGCTTATGCCAATAGGAATTCACTATCCCATTGTCAAAAGATAAAAATGTATAAACAGGTAAGGGTGGTCGAGGAACATTTATCTGGGGTTAATGAGATATCAATACTTCATCAAAAGGGCAGAACCATGATTTTGGAAAACATTAACTTGATATCTATGATTGGAAGTATATTAATTTCTGTAATATAAGGCAACAGCTCAGGAGTTCAGTCCAAAGGTAGTGATTGAGACAGGACAGTGGAACACATCATCAGAGTTTATGTGTCATGGTGCCGAGGACCAGGGTTCGATCCCTGTCCCGGGTCACTGTCCGTGTGGAGTTTGCACATTCTCCCCGTATCTGCGTGGATCTCACCCCCACAACCCAAAGATGAGCAGGTAGGTAGATTGGTCACGCTAAAACTTGCCCCTTAATTGGAAAAATTAAAAAAATAAAGTAAAAAGAGTTTGTGTGGTTGACCCAAGAACTGACATCACTCAAGCTCTGGATGATGCAGATAGCTCAGCCGGTGTGTCAGGGTTCACAGGAATAGGCTGAATGGGTGGTGAGTGTTCATCATGGGTATTAGAAACACAGCAGGAAGTGACTCAGATCACAGTTGCAGTACATAAGGCTAAGACCTTGTAAAATTCACATTTGTTGATTCTGCCTTCCTGAACCGCAGCAGTCCCTGTCGTGTAGGTACACCCACTGTGCTGTTAGAGAGGGAGTTCTAGGATTTTGACCCAGTGACAGTGAAGGATGGTGTATTGAAGGAGCCTTGGTGAGTTGCTGCATATAATCTTATAGATAAATTATGCAATGTGGGAAATGTGGTGGGCAATGTATACAGCTCCTATAGTCAGCTGTGCGATAATGATCAGTTATCAGTATAAATAATGACCAGAATATCCTTGATATTGTGTCTGTCTGAGAACAGGCGTTTACTCAGAGAGTGGTTAGAGAGTGGAATGGATTGCCTGCTGTGATAGTGGAGCCGGACACTTTAGGAACTTTCAAGCGGTTATTGGATAGGCACATGGAGCACACCAGAATGATACGGAGTGGGATAGCTTGATCTTGGTTTCGGACAAAGCTTGGTACAACATCGAGGGTCGAAGGGCCTGTTCTGTGCTGTACTGTTCTATGTTCTATATTCTATGATAAGTTGCGTAACGGAGCTGGGAACTTCAGTCAGAGAGAGAGTCTTCTCTCTGCAGCCTTGAACTCCTTTGTTGTATCTACCAGCCTGTTAACATCAAAGATTTAAAAACATTGAAAATAGGAGTTGGAGCCAGCCATTCAGCCCTTCAAGTCTGCGCCGCCATTCACTATGGCCCATCATGCACTTTAATCGACTGTTTCCACCTTGCCCCCCCATCCCCCATATAATTGACCCCTTTCACCATGAGCTACATCTAACTCCTTCTCAGATTTCCTTCCCTCAAGGACATCAATAAACCAGATGGGTTTTTATGACAATCGACAATGGTTTCATGGGCATCATTTGCCTTTTAATTCCAGAGTTTTATTAAATTCAATTGTCACCATCTGCCATGGTGGGATTTGAACCCAGGTCCCCAGAGCTTTATCCTAGATCTCTGAAATACTAGCCCAGAAAAAAGACCACTACGTTATTGCCTTCCAACTTGATTGAAACATAAAAGATCCTGAGGGGTCTTGACAGTATGGTCGTGGAGGTGGGTTTCCTCATTTCGGAGAATCTAGAACTGGAGGTCCCTGTTTAAAAATAAGGGGCTGGATTCTCCGGTCGCCAACGCCGAAATCGCGTTCGGTGATCGGCCAGAGAACCCCAGTTCCCAACCAAATCGGGGGCGTGCTGCTTTTTCGATGCCCCGCCCCCGACCGGCCGAGTTCCCAACGCCGTCGGTCGCGTGTGTTTTCATCTGTCGGGATCTCGGCGTGGCGGCTGCTGACTCAGATCAGCGCCGCCACAGCTGGGGGAGGGCCGATCCGCGGGCAGGGAGGACTTTATCAGGGGCTGGGGGCACTGTTGGGGAGGTGGTCCGGGGCCTGCGGGCCGGGCAGTGTGGGGGGGACTATTTCACAGGCCGGGTCTGCGAGCGGTCGCCACCATGTAGCACGGCGCTGCAGCTGCAGGCTGCCGCCGTGTGCATGCGTGGCCATGGACCCGGCAATTCTCTGGGCCGTATCGGTAGCTAGAGCCGGGTGATTTATGCTGCAGGCATGCTAGCACCCAGCTACATGGAGGATCGGTGGCCTTTTCACACCATTTGTGTGTTGTAAAAAGCCACCGTTCCCTCGCCGACGTGGGGACTTCGCCTCAAATTCGGCGAGTCCAGCCCATGGGGTCACTCATTTGAAATAGAGAATAGGCAAAGTTTTTTCACTCAGAGGGTTGTGAGTCTGTGGAACTCTTCTCCTGAAAAGGTGGTGGCAGAATCTTTCGAAGGCAGACGTGGATAGATTCTTGGTGAGCACGAGGGTAATAGATCAATGGGGGTAGGTGTGGCGCAGATTTGAGGTTATTATCAGATCAACCATGATCTTATTAAATGGTTCAAGGGGCTGATGTCCTACTTCTGTTCCTTGGTTGAATGTTTTGATGTAAATCCCCCAACCAGATTGCTATTGATCTTGAGGGAGCACCAAGTGCATGGACTTGTCTGAATTCTCCCTCAGTGTACCTGAACAGATGGCATAGTGTGGCGACTAGGGGATTTTCACAGTAACTTCATTGCAGCGTTAATGTAAGCCTATTTGTGACACTAAGAAAGGTTATTATTATTGTTATTAAATGGAGAATGGAGGACCACCTTCTGAATTGTAGTGATGATGATGAGGTACATTAATGACCTGGCATGCCCAACAGGTGCTGCATTTTCTCCCCCAATAAATTTAGAGTATGAAATTTTGTTTTTTTCCAAGGAAGTGGCAATTTAGCATGGCCAATCCACCTACCCTGCACATCTTTGGGTTTTGGAGGTGTGACCCACACAAACACAGGGGACAATGTGCAAACTCCACACGGACAGCGACCCGTGGCCAGGATCGAACTGAGGTCCACAGCGCCCGGAGGCAGCCGTGCTAACCACTGTGCCGCTCTCGCTCAAATGCATTCTCTGCCTGTGAGAATACATGAAAAAAACAATTTGTCTCAACTGGTCGTGTCATTCAAGCACAAGACTGCTACTCTGTGGCCGCAACCTCATAGTGGAAACGTTCTGAGGCTTCAGGGGAATCCAAGCTGGTACCTTGCGTGGATCTGCACTTGAGCTGCTATGTGGTACAGGGTGGTCCATTCTGGGAGCATCCAGCAAGCTGTGAATATCATGATGATGTCATGTGAGGGTCCCTTTAAGAAAAGCGTGTTTTATCAAATGGCTGCAGTGATGTCACTGTGTGGGTGGAGCTGGGCTGTGATTCTGTCGTTTACTTTCGTTTTGAGCTGGAAGCTGCTTTGTGGCTCTGTGTTTTTTGGTTTTGTTTTCATTTGGGAGCTGCATTCAAACAAAGAAGGTGTATTTTTGGTCTCTCTCTCTCTCTGCATGCTAAAGGATGTCTCCAGACCACTTGATAACTTCAAAGTAATACCTGTTTTTCTGTGAAGATTTTAAACCTACTGATTTGTAGGGAAAAAAAAGTGTTTGGCTTATGGATGTTGTCAGGAAAGTGATTGAGGGGGATATCTGTGCTAGTAGTTGATAAGGTGTTTATTGTGTGTCTATAAAATGTTAACTGGATTCATGGAATAAACATTGTTTTGTTTAAAAATACTCAAGGGGCGCGATTCTCCTCAAATGCGGAGAGTCGTAAAGGCCGTGTTTCATGGCAGCCTCTGCGCCCCCTCCCGGGACCCGATTCTCCCCCCAGTCGGGGCGAGCAGCGCGGCCCCGCGAAGCACGGCATCGCAGGCTTAGCGACCGTCGCTAAGCCCGCGGGCCAAGGGTCACGGCAGCTGACGCGCACGATGACGTCAGCCGCGCATGCGCGGATTGGACGGCTCCAACCCGCGCATGCGCGACATCATCGCGCAGATGACGTCATCACGCATATGCGTCAAACCCACGCATGCGCGGGCCGTCATGCCCCTCAGCCGCCCCGTGGACTGATCCTGCAGGGCGGCAGAGGAACAAAGAGTGCGCGGGTTTCAGACCCGCTGCCCGCGATCGGTGGGCACCGATTGCGGGCCCATGCCACCCTTGGCACGGCCTGGTGCGGCTGTGCCAATCGGTGCCATGGTTGTCGGGAACAGCACTTTGCGGCCGTTTTCACGAACGGTGAGAGCAGGTGTGTTTGCGTTCGTGAAAACAGCCGTAAAGGCCTGGGAACCCGGCCCATCGGCTAGGGGAGAATCGCTGTTCGCCGTAAAAAATGGCGAGCAGCGATTCGTGTCGTGGGGCGGCCGTGGGGTGGGGGGGGAGAATAGCGGGAGGTCGGGAAAAATGTCGGGAAGGCCCTCCCGCTATTCTCCGACCCGTCGTGGGCAGCGGAGAATCGTGCCCAAGATCTCTGTTGCATAACACCTGGAAAGTGGGCCCTTGTGCTCCCCATAACCAAAATCTATTAAACCCTGGCCCATACCAATGACAACTGCCAAACAAATAGCCATGAATGACCTAAAGCCAAGGGGAGCCACGAGAATAAGTAATGACATAGCATGAACAAGATTGCACCATTCTATCCCGAATCAATTGGGCAGAGTCACTGCTCTGACTCAAATCATTTTCACATTTAAAGGCCAGGGACAAAGCTCTATGGTCCCCATCGTTCTGGATCGGGTGAGAGAATCTTTCAAATGATTCCACATTACTCTGCCCCAATCACCTAAACAAATATCACCCATGCGATTAAGTAGCCTAACACAGTGTGGGATGCTATTCACGGATGCTAAGCTTCCTTACCACGCTTGGAAAATAACTTTTCTGGGAACACTAGATTTTCTGAAATCGGCCCTGCCATCAGATGGTGATTGGATTTACATCCCGTTCCAGCCTCCACGAACAGGCACCGGAATGCGGCGACTAGGGACTTTTCACAGTAACTTCAATTGAAGCCTACTTGTGACAATAAGCGATTTTCATTTCATTTTAAATTCATTCCAATGGGGGAGGCAGTGGTGTTTTGGCAGGCTACTGTCCCTGGACTTGTCACCAGGGATAATGCTCCAGGGATGCAGAAACCAGGGATAATGCTCGACTGACCCAGGTTTTAATCCCACCATGGTGGATGGTGATATTTGAATTTAATAAGAAACTGGAACTAAATGTTTAATGATGACGAAGAAACCATTGTCGATTGTTGTAGAAGCCGTAGGTTTATAAAACCTGACAGCATGTTTAGCCATCCTATCCACGTGCTTGATGGAAATTAGCGCAACATCCCATAGCATCCCAAAATATTCTCCTGACCCATCAATGGCTGGATGCTTAATGATGATAAGAGAATATTTGTTAATGCCACAAGCATTGATAAC
Source organism: Scyliorhinus canicula (assembly GCF_902713615.1). NCBI lineage: Eukaryota > Metazoa > Chordata > Chondrichthyes > Carcharhiniformes > Scyliorhinidae > Scyliorhinus > Scyliorhinus canicula. The sequence goes on along the minus strand of NC_052154.1, from coordinate 177,419,409 downwards.
TCCTATAATAGGGGGACAATTCAGACTTAAGTGGATGACAAAAAAAAATGATGAAACGCAATTGATTTCTGACAAAAGAATGAGGTCATTAAAAAGACAGGTTAAAAAATACTTTAAAAGGCAGGCCATTTGAGTCTGAAAATGGAGACACAGCATTGACACTGGATAATGGAACAACAGCACAAATATTTGTATCGAAAAGGAAAAAATCCATTTCCTACTGTAAACACTGCAACTGCAGCCAAGTATCTAATCAATAATCAGGCAGAACGAAACAGAAAGGAAAAGGCCAGTAGACAATTACTTTAATAATGATGGAGAATTAGGCCATTCAGCCCATCAGGTCTGCTCCGCCATTCAGTCATGGCTGATGTGTTTCTCATGCCCATTCTATTGCCACTGGACTAGTAATCCAGAGGCACAGGATAATCCCATCACGTCAGATGGTTAAATGTGAATTCAATAAAAGTCTCGAACCAAAAGTTTAACGGTGACCATGAAACCATTGTCGATTGTCGTTAAAAACCCATCTGGTTCACTAATGTCATTCAGGGAAGGAAATCTGCCTTCCTTACCTGGTCTTGCCTACATGGGACTCCAGACCCACAGCAAGGTGGTTGACTCTTAACTGGCCCCCTCTGAAATGGCTTAGAAAGCCACTTGGTTCAAGGGCAATTAGGGATGGGCAACAAATGCTGACTCAGCCAGCGCCATCCACATCAAGAATAAATTTTTTAAAAGTTGGGTACTCCTGTATTTGATATCAAATTGAGTTGTATTAGATTTGGCTGATGTAACATTATCATGACATTTATATGATGGACATTATTATGAAATGTGGCTATATTTTGCACCATAAATTGCACCACTTTAAACAAGATGGCAGAAGGAAATGGCGAAGAGTTGAGTGACGCTCAAGACAAGATTCGCAGGAAGGCCACCACTGTTGGTTGAATTCCAATATCCATTGTCTGCAGGGGTGAAAGGCCGACAAGTTAGCATGGTGCGTACCTCCATGCCTGACCAAGTCCACTGGGCTACATGGTGGCCCCGGTTGGCACTGCGGATCCTGCTCCTGCATGTTCCCCCTGTACCCATCCCCACACCCCATCAGGGCCTGGCACCATGGTGGCATCTGGCCCTGGTGTCCCTGCTGCCTGGAGTACCATCGGCTGTCACTACACTTGCCAGTAGTAGTAGGCTCCGCAGCCCCTGTCCGGCGCACCTCTATACGGGCTATTGTCCTTGGGTGGGCCACGTGATGTCCCGCTGCTGGGTGACAGTTAATGGGGGGGTCTGGTATAGCGGAGGGTGGAGTGCTGGGATGGTGGGGTGGTAGAGTGGAGGCTACAGTGTGGGGCTGGTGGGGTGGGGACACCCACACGGCCGGTGTCACTTTGCAGAACCAGAGGGCAAGGTGAGTGGTCAATAAGGCGAACAACATGGTTCCTTCCTTGCAGACCATGGCAATGGCAGTCTATGCCTGGACACTGCCCAGTCCCGTGGGAGGGTCACCCTGGCCCCATGGCCTGTTTCCAGGTCACCCCTACTCCCCCGGCCCTGGCAGCCCCCCCCCCCCCCCCCCCCCCGTGTCCAGCCCGCCAGCCTACGATCATGCCTTTGAATGTCCTACCTCCTCTTTCTCCCTTGTCAGCCACACTGCCTCTGCATCGAATTTTAAAAGCACAAGAGAACCTCACTGTCGGGAATTCCCCCAGTGTGGGCCCAGAAGCGTGGAGTCCCCAGAGAATTCCGGGTCTGCCCCACTAATGATATGCCAATGGTGTTCACTGTACATGTGGAGTGGACACTGGAGAATTACGATTAGGCGTGAACCCAGCGCCAAAACGGATTCTCCGCCCAATCGCGTTTGCCGATTCTGGCGTCGGCTGACAGAGAATCCCGCCCACAGTCTTTTGAGCACGGTTCTATTCTGGAACCTTCCTGTCCAGGTGTCACATCAACTGGGGACGTAACACAATGTGAAGAGTTGCAGGTTGAAGGGTGAAGTTATAAACTGGTGAATTAATTAGCGAGATATAATGAAACAGAAGATAGTTATCAATTGCAGTAGTTTTATTTGTGCAGCTGTGTACAGCAAGGTTCCCAGGGGTTGATGTGGGTCACTGTTATCCATAATATATCTTAATAACTTTCAGAGTGTTATAATTCGAACATCTGTGTTTGTGAGTGAGACTAAATTGTGTAAACATGCAGGTTTTCTGAAGAAATAGACACAGTTCTAAAAGATCAGCAGAGTTTATTTCATTGGGAAAAATACAAACGATAACCAGGCACTACTTGTTACTGCTTGAAGGACTTATTACGAAATCAAACAAGAAACAGGATGTTGCTGAGGTGCAAGTTTAACAACATATCCAAATCCTTTATTGCAGCATATGCTGATGCTTCCCAAGGCTAATAGATTGTTATCACTTCAAGGTGGATTTACAGTATATGAATCAAATGAATTGACGCTTTAATGAAACAGTGATGATTCATTTGTGAAGTATCATATCCAGCTGTATAAAATGAAACATGGAGCCACTGGATATGTTCCAAAGTAGGGCAACACAGATGGTCCTCAGCCTTAAGTTATCACCCTATAAAGTTCATTTTGTGGTGCATCAATTATCTGCCAGGGTGTAACCATATTCCGGGGTAGGCATAATTGGCATGTAATCATTTTAGACACACTAAATTATTTCGGTGATTATTTAAATGTCAGGTTTGGAATGCAAGTCTTACTCCAAGAGTGTTCAATTGTAGTATTTCTCAACTAGCCTACAGGAACCTGGCAGATTCTGATTTCGACAATGAATAATGAGGTTTTGTAGGAATAAGAGTTGACAGATGGGTGGAATTAAATCAGCCTGTGTAACCCGTGAGTGAGAAAGTTAAGGTTAAAAACTATGATCGCCGATTGACACGATGCATAAGAATACAAATATGGATTTATCAAATTCATTTCTGGACAAAGTTTGATTGACTGAACCACCTTTGCTTTCAGCGAATTTATATTTCAACAAAATGCAACTGACGTTTCATCACCTGAACACATAACTTTGATTCTCTATCCACAGGCTCTGATGGACCTTCGGAGTATTCCCAGCATTATCTGAGTTTATGTCGGATTTCCAGCAACCATGGTATTTTGGTTTGATATTTCAACATTTCACTTGCAAATATACAAGCACATTTTACTGAGAGAGAAGGGGCGGGATTCTCCGTCCCCCCTCCAGGTCGGAAATGGCCGGGGACCGGCGTGAATCCCGCCCCCCGCCACCTCCCGATGTCTCCGGCACCAGAGATTTGGCAGGGGCAGGAATTGTGCCGCGTCTGTCGCCCCCCCCCCCCCCCCACCCCCGGCGATTCTCCGGCCCGCGATAGGCCGAAGTCCCGCCAATGTCATGCCGGTCCCGCCGGCAAGAATCAAACCACCTACCTTACCGGCGGGACCAGGCGGCGCAGGCGGGCTCTGGGGTCCTAGGGAGGGGGCGCAGGGCGATCTGGCCCTGGGGGTTGCCCCCACGGTGGCCTGGCTGGCAATCGGGGCCCACCGATCGACGGGCAGGCCTGTGCCGTGGGGGCACTCTTTTCCTTCCGCATTCGCCATAGTCTTCACAATGGCGGAGACGGAAGTGACCCCCCTCCCCTGCACATGCACGTGGATGACGTCAGCAGCCGCTGACGCTCCGGCGCATGCGTGGACTTCTGCCGGCCTGCCAAGTCCCTTCGGTCCCGGCTGGCATGGCGCCAAAGGGCGTTCCCTCCGGTCGGCAGGGCGCGGGCCTAGCCCCTCATGGTTAGGGCTTGGCCCCTAAAGGTGCGGAGACTTCCACACCTTTGGGACGGCCCGATACCGGAGTGGTTCACGCCACTCCATCCCACCGGTGACTCCATCCCACCGGCTCCAATTTACAGCACGTCCCCACCGGCAATGGGATTCTTCATTCCCACAGCTGACCAGTGGGGTTTTCATTGTGGCCACCCCACGCCGGGAAATTTCATAGAATTTACAGTGCAGAAGGAGGCCATTCAGCCCATCAAGTCTGCACCGGCCCTTACAAAGAGCAACCCACTCAAGCTCACGTATCTACCCTATCCCTGCAAGCCCCGCTTAGCCTTTTTGGACACTAAGGGCAATTTAGTATGGCCAATCCATCTAACCCGCACATCTTTGGATTGTGGGAGGAAACCGGAGCACCCGGAAGAAACCCACGCACACGCGGGGAGGACGTGCAGACTCCGCACAGGCAGTGACCCAAGCCGGGAATCGAACCTGGGACCCTGGAGCTGTGAAGCAATTGTGCTAACCACCATGCTACCGTGCTGCCCAGGGTAGTGGAGAGGATCCCGCCGATGGAGAATCCCACAACTTGAATTTGTTTAAGTAGATCAAGCTATGTTTGTCACAATTTAATGAAAAAATGTCGAAACTGCAGCCAACAGTTGTTTTCCTTGCCAATTTCCTTATTGATTAAATAATAAGTTGCCTAACTATCAGCTCCATGATGACTTGTGAAATTTAACAATACTGTCATTTTTAATATTATCACTCAGGATAAGAAACCAATGAGGGGAAGAGATGCAAATATTTCATTGAGCAGCAGGTTCAATAAAAATAGACACGCTATGCTCCAAATTAAGCTACGATTTAAAAAAAAAACTCAGATTAGGAACTAAAGTCGTGTTTTGTTATCTCTTCATTCCGCTTTCTACATAGTTGATTGAGACAACAGTCTGTTTCACTGAAAAAGGGATTCTGGCGAGGTCAAACAGCTAAAAACATCACTGCAGCTGGGACAGGTGATGGCTCACTGCAGGAGCTCAATTATACAGGTTTTGCTAGATAAATGGAATGTTTGAATAAAAATTGGCAGCAAATGGTTATTCTGCATGACTCGCTCAGTACAACAGTATAATAAAGCAGGAGCAAGACAAGTGGTGTCAGATACATTGTTTGGAACACCACAGGGGTGTGTTGTCTCTGTCTCGTACATCTTAAACCCTGCAATGTACCACCATAAATATTCCCAAGAAAAAAAAGTACAAAAGAAGTTTCTTTCATGAAATGTTAAGTGTAGTGAATTAAAGTATTTAGGTGTATGTATCTTTGGTGTGTGCTATTGTAATTCTGATTTTTAAAAATTTAAGATTGTGGGGTGCGAGTGCCACTGGCTCGGCCAGTGTCCATTGCCCGTCCGTCATTGCCCTTACGAAGGTGGTGGTCAGTTTCCTTCTTGAACAGCAGCAGTCCATGAGGTGTAGGTACACCCAGAGTACGATTAGGGAGGGAGATCCTGGATTTTAACCTAATGACATTAAAGGACTGGTGATATATTTCCAAGTCAGAATGGTGAGTGCATTGGAGGGGATCTTCAAGCTGATAGTGTTCCCATGTGTCTGCTGCCCTTGCCCTTTTAGATGTAAATGCTCATGAGTTTGGAAGGTGCTGTCGAAGGAGCCTGGGTGAGTACCTGCAAAGCATTTTGTAGATGGTACACACTGCTGCTATTGTGCATCGGTGGTGGAGGGAGTGATTGTTTGTGGAAGGGATGCCAATTAAGTGCGCTGCTTTGTCCTGGATGGTGTTGAGCTTCTTGAGTGCTGTTGGAACTTCACTCATCCAGGCAAGTATGGTAGCACAGTGATTAGCACTGTTGCTTCACAGCTCCAGGGTACTAGGTTCAATTCCTGGCTTGGGTTGCTGTCTGTGTCGAGTCTGCACGTTCTCCCCGTGTCTGCGTGGGTTTCCTCTGGGTACTCCGGTTTCATCCTACAAGTTCTGAAAGAAGTGCTGTTGGGTAATTTGGGCATTCTGAATTCTCCCTCTGTGTACCCGAACAGGCGCCGCATTCATTGCAGTGTCAATGTAAGCCTACTGGTGTCAATAAAGATGATTATTATTATAAGTATTGAGTATTCCATCACACTCCTGACTTGTGACTTATAGATAATGGACAAACTTTGGGGACTCAGGAGGTGAGTTACCCATCACAAGATTCATAGCCCCTGACCTCTTGTAGACACAATACTAATATGGCCAATTCAGTTCAGTTTCTGATCAATAGTAACCCCGTCAAAGCTGATAGCGGAGGGATTCAGTGATGATAATGGCGTTGAATGTCAAGGGTGATGGTTAGATTCTTGGAGATGGCCCTTCCTTGGCACTTGTCAGCCCAAGACTGGATATTGTCCAGGGCGCCGGAATGTGGCAACTAGGGGCTTTTCACAGTAACTTCATTTGAAGCCTACTTGTGACAATAAGCAATTTTCATTTCATTTCCTGCTGCATTTGGACATGAACCGCTTCAGTATCTGGGGATTTTTAAATGGTGCTGAACATCGTGAAATCATCAGCAAACATCCTCACTTCTCGCCTTATGATGGGAGGAAGGTTATTGATGAAGCAGCAGATGGTTGAGCCTAGGCACTACCCTGAGGAACTTCTGCAGTCCAGGAGTTGAGCTAATTGACCTCCAACTATCTTTGTTTGTGCCAGGTATGATTTCAACCTGTGGGGAGTCCTCCCCCTGAATCCCGTTGACTCCAGTTTTGCTCGGGTTCCTTGATACCAGATTCAGTAAAATACTGCTTTGATGTCAAGGGCAGTCATGTTCCCTCACCTCTGGAGTTCAGTTCTATTTTCCCTGTTTGAATCAAAGCTGTGATGTGGTCAGGTGCCCCGTGGCCCTGATAGAACCGAAACTGCATGTCTGTGAGCAGGTTTTTGCTGAATACGTGCTGCTTGATAACACTGTTGATGATTCCTTCCATTGCTTCACTGATGATAGAAAGTAGACTGATGGAATGGTCATTTGTCAGGTTGGATTTCTCCTGTTGTTTGTGTTCTGGGCAATTTTCCACATTGCCGGGTAGATGCCAGCGATGTAGCTATACCAGAAAAGCATTCCTTGGAGTGCGGCAACTCCTGGAGCACAAGTCTTCAGTATTCTTGCTAAAATGGTGTCAGGGATCATAGCCTTTGCAGTATCCAGTGTCTTCAGTTGTTTCTGGACATTACATGGAGTGAATCAAATTTGTTGCTGACATCTGTCATGCTGGGGACCGGTGGAGGAGGCTGAGGTAGATCATCCACTCGGCACATCCGGATGAAGATTGTAGTGAATGCTTATCTTTTACACTGATGTGTTGAACTCCCTCATCATCGCAGATGGAGATATTTGTGGAGCCTCCTCATCCAGTGAGTTGTTGAATTGTGCACCGCTATTTTAAAAAATATATATTTTATTGAAGCATTTATATATTTACACATCAAACACAATCACAAAACAAAACAAGCCAACATGACTGCAAATAACCAAATCAGCTAAATACCTAACACCCCACCATCCCGCCCCCCCCCCCCACTCCCCAGCTCCCCTACCACCCCATCACCCCACCCCCTCTCCTCCCCCACCTACCCCCACTGCTGACATATTAACAGTTCTCAAAGAAGTCGATGAACGGCTGCCATCTCTGGGCAAACCCCTCTTTGGGGGCCCTGAGTCCCTCCATTTTAATAATATCTGTCTCTGGGCTACCAGGGAGGCAAAGGCCAAAACATCGGCCTCTCTCACCCCCTGGTCACCCGGGTCTTCTGACAGTCCAAAGATTGCCATTTCCGGACTCGGCACCACCTTCACCTACAGGACCTCCGACATTACACGGTAGCATTGTGGATAGCAAAAATGCTTCACAGCTTCAGGGTCCCAGGTTCGATTCTGGCTTGGGTCACTGTCTGTTCGGAGTCTGCACATCCTCCCCGTGTGTGTGTGGGTTTCCTCCGGGTGCTCTGGTTTCCTCCCACAGTCCAAAGATGTGCGGGTTAGGTGGATTGGCCATGATAAATTGCCCTTAGTGTCCAAAATTGCCCTCAGTGTTGGGTGGGGTTACTGGGTTATGGGGATAGGGTTGAGGTGTTGATCTTGGGTAGGGTGCTCTTTCCAAGAGCTGGTGCAGACTCGATGGGCCGAATGGTCTCCTTCTGCACTGTAAATTCTAAAATTCTATAACATCGGTAAACCCCTGCCTGAATCCCCCAAACTTTGGACAGGCTCAAAACATATGGACATGATTCACGGGCCCACCCGCACACCTCCCACACCTATTTTCCACCCCTTCAAAAAACTTGGCTCATCCTGGCCATCATGATGTGCGCCCTGTGGACCACCTTACACTGAATAAGGCTAAGCAAGGATGTATTCGCCCTCCTCAGAGCCTCATCCCGCAGCCCAGCCTCCAACTCCGTACCCAGCCCTTCCTCCCACTTGTGTTTCAGTACCCCTGTTGGGGCTCCCTCCCAATCCATCAACGCCTTGTAATTTTCTGACACATTATTCTCCCCGACCCCTGTTCTTGACACCATCTTGTCCTGCAGCCTCTGGGATGGCAGGTGAGGAAAGGACAGTACCTGCCTCCGGACAAAATCCCTCACCTGCAAATACCGGAACTCGTTCATGGTGGCAGCTTCAACTCCTCCAACAACCCCTCCAAGCTCGGAAAGCTGCCTGCAACGAATAGATCCCCAAACCGCTCAATCCCCACCTGTTGCCATTCCCGAAACCCCCTATCCAGACTCCCCGGGACAAACCGGCGATTTCCACAAATCAGTGCCCAAACCAAGGCCCCCTCCAGCCTCAGGTGCTGTCCCCACTGTCCCCACACCTTCAGGGCCGCCAACACTACCGGGCTTGTGGAGTACCTGCCTGGTACAGCACCCCCAAACTCGTGTCTTTACAAAAGGCTGCCTCCATCCGCTCCCACGCCAACCCCTCCCACACTACCCACTTCCTCACCCTGGCTACATTTGCCGCCCAATAGTAGTTCATTAAATTCGGAAGCGCAAACCCGTCCCCCCTCGACCTCGCTCCAGCAGCACCAGCAGCGGGGCCTTACCCACCCAAACGAACTCTGAAATTAGCACATTCACCCTCCTGAAAAAAGCCTTCGGAAAGAAGATTGGGAGATTCTGAAACACAAACCAAAACCTCGGGAGAACCGTCATCTTCACCGACTGTACCCGTCCCACCAGCGACAACGGAAGCACACTCCACCTCCTAAAATCCCCCTTCATCTGTTCCACCAACCGAGCCAAATTCAGCTTGTGCAGCTGCACCCACCCCGTGCCACCTGAATACCCAAATATCGAAAGTTCCCCACCACTCTAAACGGCAGCTCCCCAGCCTCTTCTCCTGCCCCCTTGCTTGAATCAGAAAAACCTCGCTCTTCCCCATATTCAATTTTTACCCCGAGAACTGGCCAAATTCCTCCAAAATGATGATAATCCCCCCTAATACCTTCCAACGGGTTTGAAATATAAAGTAGCAAGTCGTCCGTGTTCAGCGAAATGCTATGGTCCACGCCCCCCTGTACTATCCCCTGCCAGCCCCTTGACGCTCTCAGCGCCATTTCCAGTGGCTCTATAGCCAAGGCAAGGAGCAATGAGGAGAGTGATCATCCCCACCTTGTCCCCGATGTAGTCTGAAATATTCCGAGCTCACCGGTCCGTTCACACACTCGCTACCGATTCCCGGTACAACAGCCGGATCTAATCCACAAACCCCTGCCCAAACCCAAACCGCCCCAGTGCCTCCCACAGATAGTCCCACTCCACCCGGTGGGAGGCCTTCTCCGCATCCATGGCGACCACACCACCACACTTCGTCCCTCCGGAGGCATCATTATAACATTCAACAGCTGCCTGATGTTGGCCAACAAATTATCCCCTTAACAAACCCCGTGTGGTCCCCCACTATCATCCCCAGCACACAGTCCTCAATCCTTGAGGCCAAGATCTTGGCCAGTAACTTGGCCTCCACATTTAACAGCGAAATTGGCCTGTAGGACCCACAATGCTTGGGATCCTCGTCCCTCTTTAAAATTAAGGAGATCGAGGCCTGCGACAGTGTCGAGGGGAGAACCCCCTGCTCCCTTGCCTCATTAAACGTCCTTACCAGCAGGGGCCCCAGGTCCCTGTAAATCTTTTGTAAAATTCCACCGAAAACCCTTCTGGGACCAGCGTCTTCCCTGCCTGCATCGCCCCCATATCCTCCAACACTTCCACCAGCCTAATGGGGGCTCCCTGTCTCTCCACCAGGTACTCCTCCACCCTCGGAAACTCCAACCCCTACAAAAAAACACCTTATTCCCCCCCGGCTGGACTTTCCGACTCATTCAGTCTCTTATAACAATCCCCAAACACCCATTCACCCCCACCGGGTCCCAGATCACGTTCCCTCCCCTATCCTTCACTTTCCCAATCTCCCTCACTGCCTCCTGCTTCCTCAATTGATGTGCTAACATCCTACTCGCCTTTTCCCCATATTCATAGACCGCCCCTTTAGCTCTCTTCAACTCCCACTGCCTTATCCATGGATATCAGCCCAAACTCCATCTGTAGTTTCTGCCGTTCCCTCAGTAACCCTGTCTCTGAGGCCTCTGAATACCTCGATTCACCTGCAAAATCTCATCCACTAACCTTGTCATCTCCGCCCGCTCTGTCTTATCCCTGTGTGCCCGTTTCAAAATAAACTCCCCCCTTACTTCTGCCTTCAATGCCGTTCAAAGACACCCTCTACCAGCAACTGCTTAAACATCCTGGCCATGTATAAGACCGCATCCGCTCCCTCACTGCCTTCTGGCAGCCCCACGACCCTCAGGTTCTGTCTCTGGGACCGGTTCTCCAAATCCTCCACCTTCTCTTGCAGCCACTTCTGGATATCCCGCATGACCACCATCTGACTGCCATTGAAGCAAGCTGCTCTTCATGCTCCTCCCACCTTCTCCTTCACCTTCTGGATCGCCTGGCTCTGAGACTCCAATCTCATCTCCACGCAATCAATCCCCGCCTTTATCGGATCCACCGTTCTCCCCAAGTCCTCCAGAGTCCCCTTTCTCTGCTGGGTTAACTTTTCATTCAGGAAGCCCACCAGCTGCTCCATAGACCACTGAGATGCTGGGACCGGTCCCTTACCCTCCGCCATCTTCCTCTGTGTCCCATGCACAGTTTCTCACTCCAACAGCTCCTTTCGCCTAAAACCACTTCTGGTCCACGAATCCATCCACCGATGGAACACACTCTTCTTCCCCCACTCCTGCACATATTTCCATCAACAAGTCCTCTCGTTAGCTGGGGAAATGGTCCACAAGCAGAACTATCAAATGTACGACCACTCACACCATGGCCACCACCGGAATTCAATTGTGCATCACTATTAATGGTTGGATGTAGCAGGACTTCAAAGTTTAGATTTAATTCATTGGTTGTGGGATTGCTTAGCTCTGTCTACTACACACTGCTTATGCTGCTTGGCACCCAAGTAATCCAGTGTTGTAGCTTCTCAACATTGACACCTCTTTTTTTTGGCATGCCTGGTGCTGATTCCAGCACCAAACACAATCTGTAACCCCATGTCCTGGCATCTCCCCCAGTCTAACATTTACCACCAAGCCAGGGAATCAACCCTGGTTCAATGCTTCAGTGTCTGAAGAGTCATGAATGGTGCTGAACATTACGTAATCATCGCTGAACATTCCCACATCTGATTTTGCAACACCCTGGGCTAATGCGCGGTCAATTCAGCCTCACATGTCCCGGAATCGCAACACAATAGAACTAACCAATAATTCATAGAAAAATATTCAAAGCCTTTTTTCCTTGGCTGCCCAATAATTACAATCACCAGGTTTGTAAATTGAAAGGCAATTACCTTTTATAACAAGAACTATAACGAGAAATGCAGCAAATACAATTGGTTAAGTATAATCTAATTCCTAATTCACCACTTTGACTGGCCCCACACTCTACATGCTTATACAAGACTGACAAACACAGAGGGGCGGAGAGGGGTGAAAATAATCAGGATGAAAGTCAAAAGATAACAGTCTTTGTTTCAGATGTTTCTTTCTGGCATCTTTCTCCTCTTCAAACTTTGCTTTCAGTTTGACGTTTTCACTGTAGATTCATTCGGTTCTCTATAGATTCAGCAATACACAGCCTTTCTGGAAAGAGAGAGAGAAAAGAGAGGGAACAGGCCCCAGTCCCTGTGGATATCCAGGATTCAACTCTGCTTTCCTTTGGTCTCTGGAAATCGTCACACTCAGGCTGGATCCAATCCCCACAGGTTACCAGGCAAAAACTGCCTTATGGTCAATTCATTATCTACCAGCCAACCAATCAAACCGAGTCCCACCCCATCTCTCGGGTGTCGAAAAATCTAGGTCTTGAAATCCAAAGCTAGCAGCACCATATACTATGTTGCAACTACTTGAATTCCTCAAACTCTCTGTTGCTTGACTTAATGATACATGTCTATTAAGCATCTATATGTCAAAAATTATAACGGCAAAAGTAAAGAAAGAGGAAATAAGGGAATCAGCAGGAAGGACCCTTACACCTGATGTTGGGAGGAGGGTCATCGATGAAACAGCTGAAGATGGTTGGGCCGAGGGCACTACCCTGAGGAACTCCTGCAGTAATGTCCTGGGGCTGTGATGACTAGCCTCCAACAACCACAATCATCTTCCTTTGTGCCAGATATGACTCCAATCAATGGAGGGTTTTCCTCCTGATTCTCATTGATTGCAGTTTTGCTTGGGCTCCTTGACTTTACACTGGTCAAATCATGCCTTGATGTCAAGGTAAGGTAATGGATGTTATCCATCTGGATTTCACAGGGCATGATGTCCTACATCTAAGAGTAATTCACAAGTTGTTTGTCTATGGGGTGAATAATGAAGTATTGGACTAGATTGATTTGTAGGTGACCAATAGACAGTGGAGAGTGAGGTTGTCACCGATTAAGGGCCTATAGTCAAATATCTTTGTACCTGGCTTTTCAAGATGAACAGGATGGCCTCAAAGTTTCATGAGAAAAAAAGGCCCACCTTATTTTCTGCATTTAGTGTCTGAGTATTATTCAGAAATGTTCAGTCAGGAAGTCTTTTTGTTAGATATAACATTGAAATAAACAACTATGCCTGTTTACATGAATAGAATGTCTTCAAAGGTCACCATCAGTGTCATGAGGTCTTATCTGTGACTTGCACCTTTGATATGAACAAAATAAGGTGCATAAAAGGGAATGATTTTCAAAAGTTCTTCAGTAGATTCAAAAGATTGAACTAGAAACTGAAAGCCACTCATTGTGTATGATATAGATTGATCATATATGCTGCTCATGAATAAAATCTGTTTCATCAAGTGTTTAATGTTTACTGGCTGGACAGCTGGTTTGTGATGCAGAGCAAGGCCAACAATGTGGGTACTATTCCCGGACCGGCTGTGGTGATTCATGAAGGCCCCCACACTCTCAACCTTGCCTCTGTCCTGTGGTGTGGCGATCCTCAGGTTAAATCACCCCCAGTCAGCCCTCGCCCTCAAGGCGAAGCAGCCTATGGTTGGCTGGGACTATGGCGATTTTACATACTAATGTTTATTCTAAAAATGCTATTGTGTGCCACATGGTGGAATTTTAGCGTTCCTCCATTGGTGGGCTTGCAGGAGCTAGTGGGGATGTGCAATAACATTCTTTGCATAGTTTTCCTGCCACACCCCCATTCCGCATGACCTGTTTGCAATTTCATGTGGGGAGGCCGAGGCTCTGGGTTGCCCTCTCTCACTCCAGTTGAGGCCCTTAACAGACACCCTGCCAGGTCTCAATTTGAGTTCGCCGTGAGAAGTTTAGGGGTGGGAGGAAGCCTGGCAGGTCACCCTTCCTCGGCCTTGTGTAGGAAAGGGATGGCGCCTCCCTCAAGGGTCCTCATTTCATATCGGGGGCCCCCCTCGAAGGTCCCCCCATCTATGCTACCATTTCATCAAGACCCCCAAATATCTTCTCCCCCCCCCCCCCCCCCCCCCATTCCCGGCATTGCTTCCTGATGTCAGACATCACAAAACTGCCTAGTTGTGGGACTCTGGGATTAGAACCTGGGGTCCGCATCTAACCCCAGTCCTGGTTACTGCTGCCACAGGCGCTACTGGGACTACAGAGATTTAAATGGCGGTGGGGCTGCCAAGACCAGGTAGCATGGTGGAAAACCGCACACTGGCATTTGAGAAAACTTGCCCACATAGAAGGACCACAGTAGCACAGTGGTTAACACTGCTGCCTCACAGCTCCCGGGTGTCCCGGGTTCACTTCCGGCCTGGGGCGACTGTGTGGAGTTTGAACTTTCTCCCCGTGTCTGCGCGGGTTTCCTCCGGGTGACCCGGTCTCCTCCCACAGTCCAAAGATGTGCAGGTTAGGTGGATTTAAATTGCCCCTTCGTGTCCAAAAGGTTACGTGGGGTTACTGGGTTATGGGGATATGGTGGAGGCATGGACTTGGGTAGGGTGCTCCAAGGGCTGGTGCAGACTCGATGGGCCGAATGGCCTCTTTCTGCACTCATGATTCTATACCAGCAGCTGAGCATTAACAGGTTCATGTTAGAGTTGCTTTTGCTGGTAGTTTCTAAAAATGACAGACTACAAAACTGATATCAAATTTTGCAGATCATGTGAAACTGGGTCAGGCATCCAATTTTGCTCACCAATTCATTGTAATCTCGGAGGATTTGGCAGAATGGGTCAACATGCATACAGGGGTCAGATGAAATCCTGTACAATTGAACATTCCTATTTTTATCATCATTGGGCTGTAGATTATCTATTAAAAGCAAGCAGATTGGAGATGTGTCAGAAGTGCAAAGAATTTGGAACAGAACTCACCTTTAACCAACCTACTTGTCGGGCTAGTAAGAACAGGAGGAAGGATGGTCACCCGAACTGCTTGCAGGAAGTGGGTTTGTCACTCTTATCTCATAGTTTAATGGTCAAACTACCTTTAGCTGCAAATAGCTGAGTTTTCTGTATCTCAGGAAACTCAACAGATTACAAAAGGCTGAGAGGGCTGAACGCTCAGACGCAAATTATGAGTCAGGAGTGTAATGGACTAATCTCTATTTTACTAGATGAGTTCAGCTCCAATAATACTTAAGAAGCTCAACATCATCCAGAGCAAAGCAGCTCGCTTGATTGGCACCCAATACACCACCTTAAATATCCACTCCATACTCCACCAACACACAATGGCAGCACTGTGTGTCATCTACAAGATGCACTGCAAGAACTCACTGTGAAGAGCCCGGAAGCCGACAGGTAGGGTAAAATCAGTTCATTTACGGTCACGAAAGGTCTGCCTATGTTACTAAAAACATACAGAGTAAAGTCACATTGGGACAACCAACATGCCGGACCCAGGTCTGGCCTGCCGACCTTTATGCTATGTTCTTATGAGCACAGTGGTTAGCACAGTTGTTTCACCACGCCAGGGACCTGGGTTCGATTCCCCGCTGGGTCACTGTCTGTGTGGAGTCTGCATGTTCTCCTTGTGTCTGCGTGGGTTTCCTCCGGCTGCTCCGGTTTCCTCTCACAGTCCAAAGATGTGCAGGTTAGGTGGATTGGCCCTACTAAATTGCCCTTAGTGTTTCAAAATGGTGAGGTGGGGTTACTGGGTTAGGGCGATGGGGTGAAGGTGTGGGCTTAAGTGGGATGCTCTTTCCAAGGGCCGGTGCAGACTTGATGGGCCGAATGGTCTCCTTCTGCACTGTAAATTCTATGAGTCTATAACTTTATGAGCCCCACCTGGGTGAGGCCCCCGCCCACTGGGGAAGTTCACATTCCATGAGCCCCACGGTGGGATAAATCAGGGTATACTCAATAGAGTTATTACACTCACCAAGATTCCTTTGACAGCACCTTACAAACCCATGATCTCAACCATTGTAGAAGGACAAAGGCAGCAGAAAGCTGGGGAAACCACCATCTGCTGGACCCCCTCCAAGCTACGTACCATTCTGATTTGGAAATATATCACCATTCCTTCACTGTCCTTGGGTCAAAATCCTGGAACCTCCCTTACAACATCATGTATGTACCTCTACAACGTGGACTGCAGTGGTTCAAAAGGAGACTCACCACTGCCTTCTCAAGTACAATTAGGGATCCACAATAAATGCTGGCCTCACCCTTGGCACACATATCCCAGTAATGAATAAAGAAATTCATGGAACAAAAGTAAAAGAGAGTGACAATGGCAGTTATAAAGGAATAAAACATTGCTCTAGAGTAGGTGTAAATAGCAGAATAAAAGTTAGTGCTGTTTGAAAGGAAAACTTGAGAATAAGATGCAGATTGGCTCTGGGGCCAAGATAAATACAAAATGGAGGACAGAGTTCATGATCTGAAGCCATCGAGTTCAATATTTATCCTGACGGCTGTAATCGGAAGATGAAGTGTTGTTCCTCCAGCTTGCATTGGGCTCCACTGGAACATTGCAGCAGGTCGAAGATCGTAATATGAGCATGATAGGAAGATATCGAATGGCAATGACAAGCGACCAGGAGGTTGGGGGTCATGCTAGCAGACTGAATTGAGGTGTTCCGCAAAGCAGTCACCCAGGCTAATGGGGAATACAAAGGATGTACTCGCCCGCTTTGAGCAGGCCTGTGAGCCACTACTTTGGAAAAGTTAACATCTTCTCCAAACCAAAACAAAGTTGTATTTGTATTTCTCTAATCAACCTGGCAAATTTCAATGTGTGCAAAAGGGATGATTTTCAAAGTTTGCGCTAGTAGTGGGATCCTCAGATGCTGAGAGTAAGCTGTTTTTATGACACTCTGGGCTAGGGCACAGTCAATTCCAGCCCCACTTGACCCAGAGTTGCAATGCAATTTAATTAACCAATAATTCTTAGAAAAATACCTGAAGTCTTTGGCCTTCGGCTACCAATAATTACAGTCACCAGGTTTGTAAGTTTCATTACAATTATTTGTTATTTGCAACAAGAATTGTAATGAAATATTCAGCAAATGCAGCTGATTAACTCTTATCTACTTCCTAACTCCCCCCCCCCTTGATTTGGCACCTACCCTCTATGCACATACACACGGACAGACACACACAAGATATAGATGCTGGTTTAGCACAGTGGGCTAAACAGCTGGCTTGTAACGCAGGACAAGGCCAGCAGCGCGGGTTCAATTCCCGTACCACCATCCCCAAACAGACACCAGAATGTGGCAAGTAGGGGCTTTTCACAGTAACTTCATTGAAGCCTACTTGTGACAATAAGCGATTATTATTATTACAAGACAGACAAAAGGGAGAAGAGGGGTAAAATTCATTTTTGTTTCAGATGGTTATCTTTAAGGTGTTGTTCCTTCAAAGTTAGCTTTTAGATCCAGGTCTCTGTTTGCAGCCTGTAATGGTTTTCAGTGTAGATTCACTCAGGTCTCTGCAGTTTCAGAAATACAACACGAATAGCCCTTCTGGAGAGAGAGATAGGAGAGAAAGGGGTCCTTCCCCCGAGTGTCTAGGATTCAAACTGAACTCCTTGGGTCTCTGAAAATCATTCCACTCAGGCAGAATCCAATCACTACCTTTTACCGGGCAGAATACGGTCTTTTGGCCAATTCATTGGCCACCGGCCAATCAATCAAAACGATTCCCACCCCATCTCTCACGTGCTGAAAAGTCTGGCTCTTGCTGTCCAAAGCTAGCAGCACCACATACTATGTTGCATTTCTTTAATTCCTCATTCTCTCTGCTGCTTGACGAAAAGATACATGTCCATTCAGCATCCATGGATCAAAAATGATAATGACAAAAATAAAGAAAGGGGAAATAAGGGAATCACCAGGAAGGACCCTTACACTGTCCATGTATTTTTTGATGTATGCAGCTCATAAACTCGTAAAGTTGCTCCTGGGGTGTTTTCTTATAAATTTGATTATCAACATTTTTCGATGCTCCTTTACGTGTCTTCTTTCTTCAGGCTGAAACCAATGGCAACAACAATTTAACCACCCACCCCCCCCCTCAACTTCTCAGAAGGGGGACACCATAATAAAAACGGGTGACATGCTCAAATCATAAAATTCAGGTTGGTAAAAGGCCCAGGCGAATGATTTGAGGACCTAGGCCCAAATTCCATCATGGCAGCTGGTGGAACTTAAATTCAATAAATAAATCTGAAATATAAAGCTAGTTTCAGTAACGGTGACCAAGCAATCCTTGCCGAATTTTGTATAGACCCATCTGGTTTAATAATGTGCCCTGGGGAAGGAAGTCTACCACCCTTACCCAGTCTGGCCTGCTCCAGACCCACAATGAGGCGGGATGGCTCTTAATTGCTCTCTGCAATTCTCAGTTCAACAAGGAATGGACAGCAAATCGAGACTTTGCCAACCCTGCCTGCATCCCATGAAGGAGCAAGGAAAAATGTATTTAACGATTAAAGTCTTAATGATTGTTAAATAGGGTGGCATGGTAGCACAGTGGTTAGCATGATTTCTCCACAGCACCAGCGACCCGCTTTCGATTCCCGGCTTGGGTCACTGTCTGTGTAGAGTCTGCACGTTCTCCCCGTGTCTGCATGGGTTTCCTCCGGGTGCTCTGGTTTCCTCCCACAAGTTAAGTGAATTGGACATTCTGAATTCTCACTCTGTGTACCCGAACAGTTTTTCACAATAATTTCATTGCAGTGTTAATGTGAGCCTACTCCATCGAATCATAGAATTTACAGTGCAGAAGGAGGCCATTCGGCCCATCGAGTCTGCACCGGCTCTTTGAAAGAGCACCCTAACCAATCCCACACCCCCACCCTATCCCCATAACCCAGTAACCCGACCCAACACTAAGGGCAATTTTGGACATTAAGGGCAATTTTAGCACGACCAATCCACCGAACCTGCACATCTTTGGACTGTGGGAGGAAACCGGAGCACCCGGAGGAAACCCATTTGTGACACTAATAAAGATTATTATTATTATTTGGATCAGTAAAACATTTCGTATCCTACCCCCATATACACTGGTTCGAACTGTTAATATTTCAATTACGCAACAGGCAGTCATGTAGCAGTGAGCTGCAAAATGTAAATTTCTTTTCAAGTGCAATAAATCTAATTGTTTTCCTTTGTCATTCAGTATTGGTTTTTTAGGCTGACTAGCAAAGAGGAGATGTGCTTCTCACTTTGCCATGACTGCAGGGGCTGACTGCTGCACCAGCTAGTATTTCAGCTCATCCGATTATCTTTTAATAAACGTTTGACCTGGTGAACTCCAGTTGACCTGGCTAGACTCAGCGAGGTTTGATCTGCCGCAGTCACTCCTCTCAGCTCCGCTCCTGATTACCTCGTCCTTCTCTGCTTCTTGCGCAAGCACAAAGCGCATTTGCCACACTGACACGAGATTACTGTCAGTATTACTGTCGCTGCAGCAACATAGCTCCCACTCAGCTCATGTGGGAGATAGAAAAAAAAAGCTGGCAGATTGGAGCTGGAATAGATTTTTCACTGTGCTGCTTCATGCCAGATGGGATTCATTACAGGTTTATTTGGACATGAGCAAAACAGACATCCTCCATCCCTCAGACTGGCTTTGGTGATTAATCTACTGACTGCTGCCTGTATCGCCTGGCAGTGTTCTGTTGTTCCCTGACTATCCTCAGCTGCTACCTACAGGAGCTGAGTACCTCTTTCTTCCCCGTCGGGCATTCCCAAAGTCCCCCATATTCCTCACGGACACTGGGATACAAGAAGAAGCCACATGCTCCTCACGGGTTGTGCTGCTGTCCTTTTATAATTCTTTTTTCCCCTGACAAATTGCTTGTGGATCGCTTTTTCTTGATGTGAAAAGCATCACGTGGGTTTAGAAAAGAAAAAGAAGGCACGTCAGGAAGGAGCTGCTGCAATTCTCTTCATCAGATTCATTCCCCTCATGCAGGTTGGGGTAGCAGAATAAAGATATAAACCTAACTTGCAACATGCCCAAATTCACTGCGAGCTGGATCGAGAACAGCCAAACTCATTTAAATTAGAATCCTTCTGAGCTTCAGAAAGCAGATGCCTGATGCAGATTTTAATTGGAGTTTCAGATGTAAAAGAGCAGTGTGACACGCTGTGTTCATTAGGGATAAACATTTGGATAAATTTGCGCCTGAGGTTCAGATTAGGAGATGCTGCAATTCAGACTCTCTGGAAACCATGTCCAGTGTAAGCATTAATGAGAACATTGCTCAAATGTGCAAGGACTCAGTTGCATAAAACTACAAGATTATCAAGGAACTTAACGTAGATCAGTGTATCCTTTATTAGGACAAGTGTACTGATTTAAATAATGATCATAAAAGCAACGAGGATGCCCAGCGTAATTTTAAAATGCATACAAATCAGGATACATTTATGGCTCGAAACTTCCTCAGGTTGGCAATCTCCGGCAGATTACCATTCTCAACAGATTTGCCCACGATATTTCAAAGCCCTGGTCTTGACCAACCTTCCTCACTCAGGCGGATGAGACGGCAACAGCGATGTGTGCCCCGGTAACATCCGCATGGAGTAACCGAGGAGAAAGAGGAAACAAAACTCAATTTTACAGCTGTAGCTGCTGTAAAGAAAATGAAACGAAAATCGCTTATTGCCAAAAGTAGGCTTCAAATGAAGTTACTGTGAAAAGCCCCTCGTCGCCACAGGAGGTGTTTAAAAGGACAATTTAAATGGAGAAGGTAAGTTTCAAAGGTTAGTGGGTCTATTTAAAAAATAATAAATTTAGAGTATCCAATTCTTTGCTTTTCCAATTAAGGGACAATTTTGAGTGGCCAATTCGCCTACCCTGCATATCTTTTGGGTTGTGAGGGTGAGATCCAAACAGGCACGGGGAGAATGTGAAATGAAATTAAATGAAAATTGCTTATTGTCACAAGTAGGCTTCAAATGAAGTTACTGTGAAAAGTCCCTAGTCACCACATTCCGGCGCCTGTTCGGGGAGGCTGGTACGGGAACTGAACCGTGCTGCTGGCCTGCCTTGGTCTGCTTTAAAACTCCACATGGACAGTGACCCGCGGCCGGGATCGAACCCGGGTCCTCGCCGCCATGAAGCAGCAGTGCTAACCACTGCGCCACCGTGCCACCCTTTTTTCCGTTGTTTTTGAATGTAACAGCATAAATATATAATGGTAGAGAAGCTTCTCTTATTCGCTCCACTTCACTCCTTATTCTGCTGATATATGTTGGCTACAGGGATATATATTGTCCAAGTTATCCTTCAGGTGGAAAGTTTGTGCACTATTGCAAACTATTCAGTCAACCACAACTGAGATTGATATTCCCCTCAGCCTGGTCCAGGGCCAGCGAGAGAAACCAGAGGCCCAGGTGCTTCTGGGCTTTCCGCTGCGTCTGTGCAACAGAACGTTTACAAGCCCAGAGAACAACGGTTGAATGGTTAGGGTTACTCTTGACCAGGTTGTTATTGTAAATGACTGGTCCTCAATTGATTCATTGATTGATATTTATTGTCACATGTACCGAAGTACAGTGAAAAGTATTTTTCTGCGGCCAAGGGAACATACACATTACATACATAGTAGACAAAAGGATAATCAACATAGTACATTGACAATGGTACATCAACAAATAGTGATTGGTTACAGTGCGAAACAAGGCCAAACAAGAGAAGCAATTGAACGAACTGGATAAATAAAGGGAAAATAAATAAAATACAATTAAGTTGAAAGGCTGTGGGTTCAAGTCCGACAAAATTCAAATTCAAAAATCAAAGCTGACAATCCATATAGTACTGAGGGAGTGCCTCATTGTCAGAAGTGATGAACGTACTGCCAAGGTTCCTCTTCCTGTTTAGATCCACACCGATCTTCATCCCCAAGGCCTTTTTCCAAAATATAGACAGGCTAATCGTGGCATTTGTGTGGGGGGTTGGGGGGAGGGGGGGGGGGGGGGGTGCAAGAACCCGAGATTTCCCAAACCGACACTGCAAAGAAGAAAAATTGAAGGGTACTTGGCTTTACAAAACCTACAATACTACCACTAGGCAGCTACGGCAGAAAGAGTGAGGGGATGGGTACAAGAACCCGGCACAGATTGGGTACAAATGGAGGAGGTCTCCTGTAAAGGAACGACCCTCCAAGCCCTGGCCACAGCAGCACTCCCATCCTCCTCAACAAGATACACAATGAGCCCAGTGGTAGCGGCCACGCTGAGAACGTGGACCCAGCTGAGACAACACTTTGGGATAACTAAAATATCCCCCATGGCCCCTATCTGCAGCAATCACAGATTCCCTCCAGCCATGCTGGATACCACCTTCAAAAGATGGAGGCGGGACGGCAGCACACTGACGATCGGTGACTTCTACATAGCTACATAGGGCACAGACTGGCGAGGCTGGACGAACTGACGAGAAAGTGGAAACTAGCTAAAGGACAGGAAATGAGACACCTCCAGATAAAACACTTCCTCCGGAAATAGACAGCAGGGCACCCCGGGGCTCCGGAAACCACATTACGAGAGGACCTGATAGGCACAAGCAGCAAGAAGTGCGGGCTATGTGGGAAAACATGCGGACAGTTACTGGACAGAGCTCAAACACCACTTGACGAGAACAGGGAGGATGAACTGGGAACAGAGGTGGGAAAGGGACTCTGGAGCAAAGCACTAAGCAGAGCTTACTCTACCCACTCCTGCACAAGGCTCAGCCTACTGCAGCTCAAAGTGGTGCACAGAGCGCACCTGACCAGAACCCGAATGAGCAGGTTCTTCCCAGAGGTGGAGGATAAATGTGAACGGTGCCAGAGGGGCCCGGCCAACCATACCCACATGTTCTGGGCTTATCCCAAACTTGCTGGGTTCTGGACAGCCGAGGCAATGTCCAAGATTATGGTGGTGGGGGTGAAGCCATGCCCGATAGTGGAAATCTTTGGGGTATTGGAGCAGCCAGAGTTACACATGGGGAAGGGGGGGGGGGGGGGGGGGGGGGGGAGGTGGGAGGAGAGGAAGACGGAAGGAAGGTGGGGAAACTGCAAAAGAAGAGGGGGGGGGGGGTGGGTTCCCTGAAAATAAAAGCAAAACACAGCCGAAGCCAAGGGGGAGGGGGAGGAAGGGGGGGGGGGGGGGGGGGGGGGGGAAGGGGGAGGGGGAGGAACTGATCCAGAGGGCGGCAAAATGTATATAGGGTCAATTAAATGAAAGACACAATAAACCTTTCTCTTTAATAAAGTAAGGTAACGCGGGTAAGTAAAATGTGATGTATATATGTACAATTGTTTAGAAATATGAGAAGTTCCAATCAAAAGATTTTTTTTTAAAGTTCTGCCTAACAGATGAGATGTTAAACTGAGAGCCAGTCTATTCTTTCAGGATGGAAATAATCCCAGGGCCTGATTCTAATGAAGTGGCAATCAACAGTTATCCATTGCGTAAAGGGTTATGAGGAAAATGTGGGTAAAATGCATTGAAGTGTCCAATCAGACACCATCGTATTGAATGGCGGAGCAGGTTCGATGGGCTGAATGGCCTACTCCTGTTCTGATGTTCCTGTCCCTCAATCAACGTACAGAAGCAGATTATCTTGTCATCAGCACATTATTGCTTATGGGAGTTTACTTGTGTGTAAATTGGCCGCTGTGTTTCCTCCATTGACTGCGCTGCAGAAGTGCTTCATTAGCTGGACAGGACACTTAGACAACTGGTGGTTGTCAAATGTTTTTTAACTCGTTCCAATTTCTCCTTCATCTCGAAACATGAAGGCTAATTTGAGTGCATGCTGACCACATATTGAGACTGGCACCTTCCCAACTTTGTAACACAGCACCACACAATGGATTTACCAGGCCAGCTATTGGGCCCGGAGAGACACTGGTGCACAGAACACTGAATGAAGGTGATGTGGTATTCCTTTAACCCCTGGCTGCTTCCCATAAAATAAAAAGCTTGGCATATCATTTTCTGTGTGTTGAAAACCAAATTCCTGCGGCGGTTACCCAGAAGCTAAAAGTTTCTAATTCTCTTTACTCATTGAATCTTTCTGATGGTGATCCTTTTCATAAATTATCAATGCGCTTTCAACACTTTACTGATCGTGCTGGTGCCGTCTGTTGCTGAATGCAGAGGTCTAGTGCACTCTGCATCCTGAATGTGTGCCCAGAAAGCTGTCGGCAGCCAGAGGTCGTGTAAAACTGTGCAGAAGACTCATTGGGCAGAATTTTCCCATAACTTGTCAAGGTGCACTGCCGAGTTTTCAGATCAGACCTTGAGCCACTCAGAAAAAAAATCAGCGGGCATGGTTTACGCCGTCAGTCTGGCGGGGCGGCACCTAATGGAGTCAACAAGGTCGCTCAACAGAGCTCGGGCCCAATCTTCAAAGGGCGCCTGAAGCAGAACTGACATTAAACCCTCCCCAGCAACCTGCACCTCCACACCACAAAGGGATCGGGGGCTCTCCCCACCCACCACGTGTTATTAAGATCACCCACCCCCCCCCACCCCACAATTGGGCTCCTTCCCTTGGCACTGTGCCCTGGTACAGGTTGGCACAGGCTGACACTGCTAACCTAGCAGTGCCAGCCTGTGCCAGGGCAATACCAGGGGGTAGTGTCCAGGTATGCCCCTCTTCCCCCTGGGGGCTATAGTGGCTTTGACACCCCCAGAGGGAACTCCGGGACTGTTTCTCGCTTTCATAATGCAGTCAGGAACATGGGGCTGGATTTCCTGTTGGTGGGATTCTCAACTTTGCCGGCAGTGCACTCAGGCCCACGGATTTCCCGACGGTGTCGGGTGGCCACAACAGGAAATCCCATTGGCCGGCTGCCTGGACGGAGGACGGGGGGGGGGGGGGTGTGTGGACAGTCTGGGTAATGTTGACATTGAAAAGGAGGAGGTATTGGGTCTTTTAAAAGACATTAAGGTCACCTGACCCCAGAATAATGAGGGAAGCAAGGGAGGAAATTGTAGCGGCCTTAACTGACATCTTTGTATCCTCATTGGCTTTGGGTGAGATCCCAGAGGACTAGAGAATAGCTAAAGCGGGACTGCTGTTTGAGGAAGGTAGCAGGGATAATCCAGGAAACTATAGGCTGGTGAGCCTCACGTTGGTAGTAGGTAATTTATTGGAGAGGATTCTCAGGGACAGGATTTATACCTATTTGGAAACAAATGGACTTGTTAGCGATAAACAGAAAGGTTTTGTGAAGGGAGGTCGTGCCTCACTAACTTGATCAGGTTTTTTGAGGAGGTGACAAAGATGATTGATGAGGGGAGGGCGATGGATGTTGGTTACATGGACTTCAGTAAAGCCTTTGACAAGGTGCCTCATGACAGACTGGTACAAAATGTGAAGTCACACAGGATCAGAGGTGAGGTGGCAAGATGGATACAGAACTGGCTCGGTCACAGAAGGCAAAGGCTGGTAGTAGAAGGGTGTCCTTCTGAATGGTAGGCTGTGACTAGTGGTGTTCCACAGGGATCTGTGCTGGGCCTCTATTGTTTGTAGTATATATAAACGATTTGTAGGAAAATGTAGCTGGTCTAATTAGTAAGTTCGTAGGTGACACAATGTTGCTGGAGTGGCAGATAGTTTTGAGGATTGTCAGAGGATACAGCAATACATAGATAGGTTAGAGACTTGGGCAAAGAAATTGCAAATGGAGTTTAATCCACACAAATGTGAGGTTATACATTTTGGTATGTCTGACAATGAGGGTAAATGTACCGTAAATGGCAAAAATCTTAGGAATATAGAAAGTCAGAGAGATTGGGCATGCAGTTCCACAGATCTTTGAAAGTGGCAACACAAGTGGACAAGGTAGTCAAGAAAGCATATGGAATGCTTGCCTTCATTGGATGGGGCATCGAGTATAAAAACTGGCAAGTCATGCTACAGTTTTATAGAATCTTGGTAAGGCTGCACTTGGAATATTGCGCACAATTCTGGTCTCCACACTACCAGAAGGATCTGAAAGCTTTGGTGAGGGTGCAGAGGAGATTTACCAGGATGTTGCCTGGTCTGGAGGGTGTTAGCTATGCGGAGAGGCTGAATAGACTCAGGCTGTTTTCATCAGAATGTCGGAGGTTGAGGGGTGACCTGATAGAGGTCTACAAAGCTATGAGGGACACGGATAGAATGGATGGGCAGGCACTCTTTCCCAGGGTGGAGGGGTCAGTCACCAGGGGGTATAGGTTTAAGGTCTATGGGGTAAAGTTTAGAGGAGATGTGCGAGGCAGGTTTTTTACACAGAGGGTGGCGAGTGCCAGGAACTTGCTGCCACGGGAGGTTGTGGAAGTAGATACATTAACAGCATTCAAAAGGCATCTCAACAAATGCATGGGTAGAAAGGATATAGAGGAGTAGAGGGATTCCTATACCGGCCTCCCCGAACAGGCGCCGGAATGTGGTGACTAGGTGCTTTTCACAGCAACTTCATTTGAAGCCTACTTGTGACAATAAGCGATTTAATTTCATTTAATTTCAATTCATGTGGCACAAGGAAGTGCTGAGGGCTTTGGTATCAAGACCAAGGCTTAGAGGGCCGAAAAGCCTGTTCCTGTGCTGTTTTGTTCTTTGCTCATGTGGCCTGCGGATTCTTTAATAATATGCAAATTTGGTAAAGTGTTTCTAAATGAGGTTTGTAGGCAGGAAGCTTTCTATGCCACCGGCGAGGAGCAGGGAAAATCCGGAAATAAGAATCTCATTGCACTCTCATCGCCATTCACGTGGACGTGAACGTGGGCATGCAATCTCCCCTATTAAGGGCTCAAAGTCTATTTTAAGGAGGGCCAAACCTTATAGAACATATAGAATATAGAACAGTACAGCACAGAACAGGCCCTTTGGCCCTCGATGTTGTGCCGAGCCATGATCACCCTACTCAAACCCACGTATCCACCCTATACCCGTAACCCAACAACCCCCCCCTTAACCTTACTTTTTAGGACACTACAGGCAATTTAGCATGGCCAATCCACCTAACCCGCACATCTTTGGACTGTGGGAGGAAACCGGAGCACCCGGAGGAAACCCATGCACACACAGGGAGGACGTGCAGACTCCGCACAGACAGTGACCCAGCCAGGAATCGAACCTGGGTCCCTGGAGCTGTGAAGCATTTATGCAAACCACCATGCTACCGTGCTGCCCACTGCACGGTAATGCAATATGTTGGCTGGGATACTAGAGAGAGCTCGGCTACTTACTGTTGAAGCCCTTAAAAACTACCCTTGCCACAAGGACACTGAAGAAGTGGGCCAGAATTTTTTTTAAAAACCCTCAGTGGCCCAAACGTTGCCCTGGAGGCAAAGTTTGAAATGGTTGGGCTTTGAAAAGTAAATTATGATTAGGCTCCAGCCTTGCTTCCATTCCTCTGGAAACACTTTCCGAATTTGTAGGCGCCATCAGCTTGTCGCATTCGATAAATTTATTTGAGCAACCTGTTTTTTCCTTCTCTAATCTTGGTGCTTTTGCCCAATGTTTCTTTCTTTTCAACAGGCAAAAGTACTACTGCCTTGGGAACAGCTCAAATACAAACACATTGTTTTCAATCTCCAGTAAAGTACGGTGAGCATTTTCCAAGCTGCTGCATTTCAGATGAGACATTATAACCCAGCTTCTCTCCCAGGTGGACATGAAAAGTCTCAATGTACTTCTTTCAACAGTAAGTAGCCGAGCTCTCTCTAGTATCCCAGCCAACACTCATCTCTCAACAACCATCACAAAAGCAGATTACCTGGTCATTATCACATTATTGCTTGTGGGACCTTGCTGCCCACAAATTGACCACAATGTTTATTTTTTCTTTATTCATCCTTGGGATATGAGAATTTCTGAGCATCTTTTGCCCATTCCTAATTGCCCTTAAGAAGGTGCAGTGAGTCGCCTCCTTGAACCACTGCAGTCCATGCGTTGAAGCTACATTCTGATCATTTGAGTTTTCTGCAGTGTTGGATACACATCTGAGTGACTTGCTGGACCATTTCAGAGGCAAAGAGAGAGGCAAGCGTATTGCCTTAGGCCTGGAGTCACTTATCGGCCAGACCGAGTAAGAATGGCCGGTTTCCTTCAGAGAAGGGCATTAGTGAACCAGATGGGGTTTTTTCAGACAAAATGCGAGCTTCATGATCGTCATTAATGAGACCAGCATTTTATTCCAGAGGCTGGATTTAATTTGAATTTGAATCACGCCGGCCACTGGTGGGATTTGAAGATTAGCCTGCAGCGCCTCTGGATTACCAGTGACAATACCACAATGCTACCAATCTGTGGCGATTATGGTGATTGTCCCCATCAGGGCAACGCAACAGAAGAGGGTCACCTGGCTTGTGGGACCAATCGGGACTGAGAGCGGGCAATCATCCCAGGGGGTGCAGTCCTGTCTCACATAGGTTTGTAGAAGACACATCGGGACTGGGACAGCTGATGGGTTTCAGCCGTATAGTTTTTTTTTTATTGATAAATACCTTTCGTGTTTCGAATGAAACCAGTGAAGGTGCATCATCACATAATTCCAGATAGTTTCACTTCAAAAAGTACTCCAGTGTCCGCGATTCACTTTTGGACATCCTGAGGGCACAAAAGGTGCCATACAAATGTGAATTCTTTCTTTCTTTTATAAATAGTATTGAAAATGATGTGCCCTGCTTCTGCAATGGGCTGTATAGACAGCATGATGGTATTAATTCCCTGGACCAATTTTACAATGTCTGATGGCTTATTATGCCATAATAAGGCAATCTACTTCAGGCAATTATTTTTTACATTAGCTCTGTCTCTGTTGGGGTTATTCAGTTTGCCTGATTAAGCTTTTTTGAGATTGGTGTTTAAACTCCATTGACCTTCCTCCACCATTTGAAGCAATTTCATTTGTATAGTTTGGTTAGATGACAATTACGAAAGGTTTATTTCTGTCCCGGTGAAAATGACAGTGCTCTGGTTGATTGATCAGTATCTGGAATTGCCGTTGTCTTTTCCACTGTCACCTCATGCCAAAGAATTGACCTTGGTCTGAAAATGTTTTGGTTATGATTGGATTCGCCAACACTAAAAGATTAACATTTCACAGGAAGAGCTATATGCATCTTTTGAGCCTGAATGGAAAGATAATGGGCCGGATTCTCCGTCCAGCGACGCCGGAATCACGAATCCCGAGAACCTGCCGGACCGGGCATGCAGAGGGAGACTGCGGATGAGCAGATGGACTGTGAGGCGCATATGCCAGATGATGGCACACCTGGCACCGCGGGGGTATGGGGGAAGGCACCCACTCCCGGTGACCATGAAGGTGACGGTCGCCCTGAACGTCTGTGCCACGGGTCGTTCCAGTCGTCAAGTCGGGACCTGTCCGGGATCTCGCAGACATCGGCGCACAGGTACATTTGCGCCATCATGGATGCCCTATTTGCACATGCAGACCAGTACATCCAGCACCCTGTGGACTGAACCCACCAGGATGCCCGGGCAGCGGGGTTCACTGCCATCACCGGGATGCCCCGGGTCCAGGGGGTGATCGATGACATGCATGTCATCCTACGGCCAACTGCAGATAACAGGCCGCTCGCTATACACTAACAGAAAGGGCTTCCACTCCATGAATATTCAGCTGGTCTGCGACCAACAGATGTGCATCATGCATGTCTGCACCCGATACCTGGGCAGCGTGCAGACGCATTCATCTTTTCATGCTCGATGATCCCCAACATGTTTGAGGAGCAAACCTCTCCCCCTCTCCCCCCCCCCCCCCCCCCCCCCCCCCAGCTACGGAGCTGGCTGCTGGGCGACAGGAGTTACCCGCTGCGGTCGTGGCTGATGATGCCTACCCAGAGGTCACTGACCGACGTGGAGACCCAATACAATGACGCCCAAACACCAATCAGGGGTGTGGTCGAACGGTGCTTCGGAGTCCTGGAGAAGCTCTTCAGGTGCCTTGATCGCTCTGGAGGGGCCCTCCAGTACAAGGATAGGAGGGTCGCCTGCATCGTGATGGCCTGCTGCGTCCTCCACAATATAGCCCAGCAGAGAGGCGATGTGCTGGAGGAGGATGAGGCTGAAGGGCAGGCCTTGTCCAACGAGGAGGATGCGGAGGAGGTGTCTCTGGCTGGACTGGCCCCATCTCCGGCAGGTCCTGTAAGACACAAGGCGACATGTATAGTTAGACAGTGGGCCAGGGAAGGGGGGAAGATGAAGGGGATGACGGGGGGGTGAGGCGTATGTGCGGGGATTAGGAGGCTGAGGGTGTGAGGGGTGTGGAGGGTGAGGGGTGTGGGGGGGGCCGTGCCCATACATGTGTCATGGGGATCCGCAACTAAGCGGGGTCTCACTTGCTCGCCTGTCGTCTTCCTCCGGGTCGCAATCTCCCTTTCCTCCGGGCCACCAACCATGTCTAGAGCCCTCTACTCGGGACGGTGAGGGGCCGCAGGTCTGGTGGTCCCCCGCCGGTCTTCACCCGCTCTTGGCGGTTGTGCATGTCTCTCAGTGGGGCAAACACAAACAATGACACTGTTAGATGTTCCGACGTATGCAGCCTGGGGGTTGGGTTGATAATGGCATCAGTGGTCAGGGAACCCGGCTATTATGGCTGGCGTGGGTGCTGCCATGTGGGGCAGGGTGAGAGTTTGCCCGTCCCCTGGAGGAGGGCTGGGTTTCGGGTGTGTGTGGGGCAGGGTTAGTGCCAGGGGCAGAGTGCTGCCGACTCGCCCAGGCCATCCTGAAGAGGTTGTGCCGTTTCTTCCTGCACAGGATGCCAGTCCGGACGACTTTGCCCACAATGCTGACCACCTCTGCCACCTGTGCACCCAGGCACGGCGAACGGCGGTGCCTGGTGCCTTTCTCCCGGGCCAGGGGACAGGATCATCTGCCTCGCTTCTACGGCATCCAGGAGGGTGTCCAGCTCAGCATCCCTAAACCATAGCACTGCTCTCCTTCCAGCCATCTTGTTAACTGAGACGGTGTGTGTGGGTCGATGGATCGTTTAAGTGCGGCTGCAGCCTATGAGCCTCATATGCGTCAATCACGGACCTGGTGAATTCGGCGCGGTTTTGCATGGAACCAGTTACGTTCCATGTGGTGATGGTGCTAGCCCATTTAGAGTTGCTGAATCGGTGCACCTGTTGCGCCGTTTTTGCTGTCGTAAAACACCACTGTTTCCACGCTGGCGTCAGCACTTAGTCACAAAAGCGGAGAATCCAATCCCAAACGTTGACGCCAACGCAGAATTCAGGGATTTTCACAACAGCAAACTGGAGCCGAACCTGGACCGATTCAGCAACTGTGGAGGGGCTACCACTGGCACCACTTGAAACACAATCGATTCCAATGAAAAATGTTGCGGGATTTGCCGGGTTCATAATTGTCATTCGGGAGCTGACAAGCTGCAGCCGCATATATACATTACACTCCCCAGATACACTCATCCCAGCCAACAAGATTGCACTGGTTGTGCTTGAGCATGCCCAGAGAGCTGATGGGTCAGCTGGGGCCAAAAGGCACCTGGAGGGGAGGTGGCCTGGGGGGGATACCTTGGCTCTAAGTTCACAATGGACTGTTAGCAATGTTTGCAGCTGCATGGGTGCCTTCCCGGCTGTGGCAATGGTGTTCCATGCCCGTCCACCCCGACCCCACAGCCCAACTTCTTGCTACCCCCAGATATTACATAGAACAGTACAGCACAGAACAGGCCCTTCGGCCCTCGATGTTGTGCCGAGCAATGATCACCCTACTCAAACCCACGTAGCCACCCTATACCCAACAACCCCCCCCTAACCTTACTATTAGGACACTACGGGCAATTTAGCATGGCCAATCCACCTAACCCGCACATCTGTGGACTGTGGGAGGAAACCGGAGCACCCGGAGGAAACCCACGCACACACGGGGAGGACGTGCAGACTCCGCACAGACAGTGACCCAGCCGGGAACCGAACCTGGGACCCTGGAGCTGTGAAGCATTTATGCTAACCACCATGCTACCGTGCTGCCCTTACTCCCCCCGACCATAGCAGAAGCCCCCCGGGCAGTGGCACAACTGTCAGCAAACTATGGCGATGCTGGACACTTTCCGTACCCCCTCTCTCTCCCTCAGCAGCCACGACACCGGTTTCACGATTTTTAAAAACACAAGTGAACTACGCCATCGGGAACTCGGCCCATTGAAGGCGGAGAATCGCAGAGGCCCTGGAGAATTCTGAGTTGTGCCTGCTAATGACATGCAAACGGTGTTTACTGTACATGAGTTCCGGACCGCATTGACGCCGCTGCTGAGGTGACAGAGATTTGCAATTTTAGCGTCGGAACCTATTCGCCGCCCGATCGCTTTCGCGATTTTATAATCTACCAATGGAGAATCCGGCCCGTTATCTTTATTTCTCTCTTTCCCGGATGTTGCCTGACCTTCTGAGTGTTCTACCTTTTCTGTTTCTATTTTACACATATGCCTCATTATAACTCCCTCTTTTGGTCAGGTTTATGACCTTTGTTATTGAAGTTAGGATTACTCTTTCAGGTCATTCTTTAGGTCACGCGAGCATGAGACAGCAGCATTAAATACATATATTTTGCCTCAAAGTGTCACCTATTGCTTTTCCTCTCTGTAACATCTTGGCTAAGGCACAATTTATGATGATACGAGTGATGTAGCTGGAGTCAGTGAGATGGCACACACATCTCCATTATCATTTTGAAAATCAAACATCACTTTGAAACTGAGAAGACATATTTCTTGTTAAAATAGGCATGTCCACTTGGAATCGAAGGATGCATGGACAGCATATACAGTCGCTATCATCTGAAGTACACAAGAATAATGCAGCGAAAATCGGCATCTTCATCTGGTACTGTGTGATATGGAAGCTACTGTTCCGAACAATATAACAATTTGAGAATTTACTTTGCGTAGATCTTCTGACAGGAAGTGAAAAGTGCTGGGAGAATAGAGAGGAGTAACAGTGAACATATTGATTATCACCAGCCTTCGCTAATTTGTAGGTCAATGATACTTCAAATGCACCTGGAAAAGAAAGGGAAAATATTATTTATTTCTGTTGTGTGTACGTCCCTCATCTCGAAGAGCGTAAAACAGGTTTAATTTACCAGACATGAGGGAGTAGACATTTGTCACAGGTCCGTTTTCAGGCACATCGCTCAAGGCGCACAAAGTGGGGGATCTGAGGCGCGATGGAAGTTGAGCCGGTGTAATTATAAGGATATCTGTAAGCATCTGTCACATCTCCAAAGGAAAATTTACCAATTCAAAAGCTAATTGGGCTGGTGGTCCTATCAGGAGCAGCTCTTGTGTATGTCCCGGTGGGTCAGTGAGGGAAGGGGGGAAAGAGGAAAACATGGAGGAGAGATTGGGAGCTGGCAGCTAGGGGCCACATTAAATTCTGGGAGATGTTGGGGGGGGGGGAGGTCAGGGTGAACAACAGGAGGTGATTCAGAGCTTTTTCCGAGTTGTTGCCAGAAGCCCAGCACCAGCAATTTCTGAATTACCATGGACTTATTTGAATTCCAAAAAAATTAAACAGGTCATATACAACCAGTTGGTCCGAACTTTAAAAATAAAGCGTACCTATGAAGCGATAAGGTATTTGGTACTGTTGGAGTTGAAAGCTTCCCTCCATCATAATATAAACATGCACCCCAAGGAACAGAGGGTTACTCAGCAACAGTAGAAAGTTATGGCTGAGGTCTATGAACTGACTCATGAACCATTGACCCAGAGCAGGCCAGGTCCAGATAGTGTAGCCACCTGGGTTGGCCACTTCCTCAAACAAAATGGAAGAACGCAAAGGTTACAAGGAAAAACGGACATTGGCAAAGAGACAAGCAGTTTGCAGAATCCCCTGTATTCTAGCTGCTAAAGAAACCAGACAGCATTGTAACTAACGAGCTGCGCATATTAAGTGAGCGATTCGCAGTGATTCCCAGGCACAATGGACACAACAGTTAACTGCAATCGCTACATTCTATAGAACGTCAGACATCCCGGCGCCAGTGGAGTCTGAAACAAAGGATACAAATAAAGTGAAAGGAACCGCCCAGTGATCGAGGAACAGCCCCGTTATTGGGGAAATTCAAATCAATCGATTGGGAAGAGACCCAATCGATTGCAAGTTTATAGAGGGTCCGCCCAGAAGGACGCAAAGCCCCTGGGACCTATAAAAGTCAGGTCCCAGGACTGATTCTTTTTTCTTGACCAGCCGGCCCTCCCAGCAGAACACCTTTGCAGCAGAAGACCTTGAGAAGGAGAGGCCTGGTCAGCAGCTGCCATCAAGTAAGTGTCATACAACGCACGCTACGAGAGTAGACACTCCTGACCCCTTTAGTCCACACCAACTGGAAGCCTACGGATCCAGGACAAAGCAAGAGGCCATTGTTTCCTGATCCGGCAGTTCCCTTATTCCAGATAAGTATTGGCCTGTTAGCGGTAGGAATAGCCTAGTCTTTTAGTGTTATATGCATAAATGGTAAATAACTGTATTATAATAAACGTGTCATGTTTGAACTTACTAACTGGTGTATTGAGTTATTGGTCTGAACTTGAACTTGAATCTTGTGGCGGTATAACGATACCTGGCGACTCTAGAGCTAAGGAATAAAACAGAGACAAATTGAGTGTAAAGCACACTCACCGAGAACGAGCAACAATAGTTCATATCAGCAAAGAAGCGATGAAAGGGAAATAAACGGGGCATAAATAGGTTCCAAGGGAAAGGATAGTGGGAACAGCAGTTATAACTGGACAGGAAGATCCCAGAATGGAACCTTGGCTCAAAAGACCATAGTATTTAGTTTTCTTTATAAAACATGGAGTAACAGAGTCACAAGACCGCTAATTAGTCTTAACAGGAAGAAAATGCATTAAACATGAAAAGTTGGTTTATGATACAGTACTCCTCTACTCCCCCCTTATCTTCACAAATGTGCTTAGATTTTAAGATTAACATGGATTACAAAGAGCATCCTAAGGTACAATGGTCTCAGCAACATAAAGGTAGCAGGGCAAGTGGATACAGTGGTTAAGAAGGCATAATAATCACTTATTGTCACAAGTAGGCGTCAATGAAGTTACTGTGAAAAGCCCCGAGTCGCCACATTCCAGCACCTGTTCAGGGAGGCTGGAACAGGAGTTGAACCTGCGCTGCTGGCCTTGTTCTGCATTACAAGCCAGCTGTCTTAGGCCACTGTGCTAAACCAACATATGGTATTCTTCCCTTTATTAGGCGAGGCATAGAGTTCAATACCAGGGAGGTTATGCTGGAACTGTATAAAACGTTGGTTAGGCCACAACTAAAGTATTGTATGCAATTCTGGAATCCATATTATTGGAGGCATGTGATAGCACTAGAAAGGGTGCAAAAGGAGATTTGCCAGGATGTTGTCTGGGCTGGAGAATGTTAGTTATGAAAAGAGATTGGATAGATTGGGATTGTTTTCCTTGGAGCAGACTGAGTGGAGACATGACTGAGATTTATACAATTATGAGGGGCATAGATAGAGTAGACAGGAAGAAACCTTTCGCCTTGCTGGAGGGATCACTGACCAGGGAGGCATAGATTTAAGTTAAGGTGCAGGACGTTTAGAGGAGTAGGGAAGAAAAATGTTTTCACCCAGAGGGTAGTGGGAGTCTGGAACTCACTGACTGAAAGGGTAATGGAGGCAGAGACCCTCATAACATTTAATAAGTATTTGGATGTGCACTTCTGATGTCAAGGCATGCAGGTCAATGGGCCAAGTGGTGGAAAGTAGGATTAGAATAGTTTGATGGTTATTTTTGACCGGCACAAAAATGATGGGCTGAAGGGCTTTTTCTGTGCTGTAGACCTCGATGATTCAATGATTACGACTCCAACTATAGGTTTTACCCTTCCTTACACAGAAACCCACTTAATGTTATATCTTCTTTCTCAAGTTTCCCAAGAGAAATCTAAGTCCCTTACAATTCCCCTTCTGTCTGTTTTCTGAACAGTCTGTCGTCATGGAAATTGCCAGTCTCTGTGCAAATGGTACAGAGGGTGCGGATACCTATCAAGATTTTGTATTCAAGGGGAAGATGGCCCCTAGTGTTTCCAAGGAACTGGAAAAAAATTAAATTAAAACTGTTCAAGATGCCAGGTGCTTGCAGATGATGCTAATGTGAAACAGTGGTTTCTCATGCAGATGCTGAACAAAATACAGTGCATTAGCCAAAGGACGCACTGGAGCATTAGCACAAATTCACATAAGCAGTGAGTGTGTTCCTGGGCTGGTAACTGTGGGTGTAATCTCAAGCGTCTCTGCAATGGGTGGACTTTTTATTGGGGAGTGACCCGCGCAGGGGCACATAAGATGAAAAGTTACAGAAACCTGCAATTCGCGGATTGCGATCAATTTCGCGAAGACTGAAGTGACTCAAGAGAAGCCTATTGAGTCAAAAGATGTGAGAGTCACCTCACCAAGTTGAGGAGTCGCAGGCAGGGCAGCAGAGGTTAGCCAGCCACATATAAATAGGGGCATCCAAAAATTGCCGACTGGGGAGCAACCCCATCCCATAGGGGCTGGTTTAGCACAGTGGGCTAAACAGCTGACTTGCAATGCAGAACAAGGCTGCAGTGCGGGTTCAATTCCCGGACTGGCCTCCCCGAACAGGCATCAGAATGTAGCGAATAGGGGCTTTTTACAGCAACTTCATTGAAGCCTGCTTGTGACAATAAGCTATTATTACTATAGTAACCAAACACAGGAAACCATTACCCTGTGAGACAAATTATGCGTGTAACAGCCAAAAAGAAAATTCAAGTGTTGCTGAAAACTCCCAAGGGGGCAAAACAGATGTACCCACTCGGCCACCCCAGAAATTAAAATCCTCCCTGAAGCGACAGGTTCATGAATTTCCTCAGGTATGTCCGGTCCACAAAAATCAGGACAAGTCCAACCCAGCCAATTCCCGCCATTTCAGCTTTCTCTCATTCATCATCAAAGTGATGCAAGGGGTCATCAAAAGTGCTATCAAGCACCACTTACTCAGAAATAACCTGCTCACTTATGCTCATTTTGGGTTTAGCTCCTAACAACATCAAAGCCTTGGACAACTAAGGACAAAGGAGCTGAACTCAAGGGATGAGGTAAGAGTGGCTGCCCTTGATATCAAGGCAGGATTTGACCGAATATGGCATCAAGGAGCTCCAGCAAAACTAGTCCATAAGACCATGCAGGATTCTCCCTTATGGGGACTAAGTCCCCACGCCGGCGGGAGAACCAGCGCCAACCACTCCGGCGTCAACAGCCCCCGAAAATGTGGAATTCTCCACACTTCCACTACGTGGACGCCGGAGGGGTTGGTGCCACTCCAACTGGCGCCGAAGGGACTGCACGAGTTCACGCATGCACCAAAGAGCCGTAGTGATCTCGCGCATGGGTGGAACCGCTGGTGTGATTCCTGCGCATTCGCAGATCAGCCTGTGTATTCTGGCGCATGCGCAGGAGGTTGTCTTCTCCACCCCGGCCATGGCGGAGCCCAACAGGGGCTGGCGCGGAAGTAGGAGTGCCGCCACGGCACAGGCCTGCCCACAGAACGTTGGGCCCCGATCGCGGGCCTGTCACCATGGGGGCATCTCAGTGGGACATCACTGCAGGAGTTCTTCAGTGTGGGGTCCTAAGTCGAACCTCTTCAGTTGTTTCATCAATGGCCTTCCTTCCATCTTAAGATCAGAAGTGGGGATGTTTGCTGATGACAGCACAATGTTCAGCACCATTTGTAACTCCTTAGATACTGCAGCAGTGTATGCAGTGGCAAGTAACATTCACATCACATACATGCCAGGCAATCACCATCTAAAACAAGAGAGAATCAAACTATCGCCCCTTCACATTCAATGGCAGTACCATCACTGAATCCTACTCCCCCCATCCCACTATCAACATGCTGGAGGTTAGGGCAGCATGGTGGCACAGTGGTTAGCATTGCTGCCTCACGGCACCGAGGTCCCAGGTTCAACCCCAGCTCTGGGTCACTGCCCATGTGGAGTTTGCACATTATTCCCATGTTTGCGTGGGTTTCACCCCCACAACACAAAGATGTGCAGGTTAGGTGGATTGGTCACGCTAAATTATCCCTTAATTGGAAAAAAAATGAATTGGGCACTCTAAATTTAAAAAAAGCATGCTGGAGGCTACCATGGGTCAGAGAGTAAACTGGATCAGCCATATATACTATATACTGCGGCTACAAGAGTAGGTCAGAGGCTAGAAATCCTGTGGCAAGTTCACTTCCTAACTCCTAACTTCCACCATACAAGGCACAAATCAGGAGAATGATGGAATACTCTCCACTTGCCTGGGTGAGTGCAGCTCCAACATTCAAAAAGCCTGGCATCATCCAGGACAATGCAGCCCACTTGATTGGCATCCCATCCACCACCTTCAACATTCTCTCCAACTCACCAAGGCTGCTTTGACAGTACCTTCCAAACTCACGACTTCTAACACCTAGAAGGACAAGGTCAGCAACTGCTGGGAACACCACCACCTGGGTGTCCCCCTCCATGTCACTCATCATCCTGACTTGGAAATGCATCAACATTCCTCCACTGTTCGCTGGGTCAATATCCTGCAACTCCCTTCCTAACAGCACTGTGGCTGTCCGTACACTGCATGGACTGTGATGATTCAAGAAGGCAGCTCACCACCACCATTGGAATGGTAATTAGAGATAGGCAATAAAATGCTGGCATATCCAATGAATTACAAAAACATGGAATGTGACTTGGCATTGTGGTACAGGTCACATGGTGATGGTGGCCATCTTGCCATACCTGAAAGATGCATTGAAAGGGGCAGGAAACTGGTATACCCATCGAGAAAAAGTCTTCAACTCAGAGAAAGATAGAGAAAGGCATCTAAAACAGCCACAGTTTCTGCTGTAACCCAACTAGGCAGCTGAAAGTGCCACAAGGACAGATGTATGGAACCTTCTCTCCTCCTTGTAAACCCTGATTCCACCTACTGCAATCACCTTTTAAATTGGCAGTTTGATATTTGAAACCGTCACAACTACAGGGACAATTCTACAATCTCAAGATCTTCACTTCAGACAACGCAACACCTTGGCTTCACCTGTACCAAATATGGACTCATCTTGATTTATGTTTATAAGTATTGTTTTATCTCCATTTGTAATTAATCTTTTTGTGTGTATGTTTTCGTAACTTTATCTCTTCTTAGAAAACTTCGAGAATACTGGAGTTAAATAAACTAACCTTTTAATTTTTAAGTGAAAAGGCTTTGCTGCTGGATTTTTTAAACTGAGTTTATCACTCCCCGTGTTGGAAACTACACACGGGGACACAAGTACATTCTGGGAAACTTTGGGGGCCTTTAAAGTGTCGATGGCAGAGACATCATTAATAAGTTTGCAGATAATCCAAAAAATAGCTGTGCATTTGGCAACGAGGAGGGAAGCTGTAGACTGCAGGAAGTAACCGAAGGATTGGTTAGGTGGGCCGAAGCATGACAAATGGAATTCAATCCAAAGATTTGTGAGGCAGAACATTTTGAGAAGGGGAACAGGGCAAAAGGGTACGCAATAAATGGTGCGAGTCTACATACTGTAGTCGAACAGCGGGAGTCGGAGTGCACCTCCACATATCTCCGAATGTAGCAGGACAGGTAGATGAGGTGGTCAAGAAGGCAGACAAAAATATCCTGCCCTCCATTGTACGAGGCTGAGAGCAGAAGAGCAGAGAGGTTATGCACGAATTATATGAAATATTAGATGGCCCACAGCTGGAATACTGCACACAGTTCTGGTCACTGCATCACATGATGGGATAGCAGGTACAGGGGGTACGGAGGAGACTTACAGGGATGTTTCCAGGAATGGAGAATTTTAACAATGAGGAATGGTTGGATGGGCTGGGATTGTTCTCTTTGGAGCAGAGGGGGCTGACGGGGATAATATTATGATGGGCTGTTACAAAATTTACTCATTTAATGTGGAATCTAAAATGTTAAGATTCTAATTGCTACTTGGTATTAATGGGCATACATAATTGGAAATAAAAATTTGGCATAAAGGTGGAAATATGATTGAAGTATTTGGCCCATAGCCAGAGAGCCAGCTAACACTGAAGACCTTGAGGTAACTTACAGTTGGAAGCGCGCCATACAGCTGGTACTTTTCTAGACATAAACAAGTGTACTTCAAAATGA
The DNA here is from genome assembly GCF_902713615.1 of Scyliorhinus canicula. NCBI lineage: Eukaryota > Metazoa > Chordata > Chondrichthyes > Carcharhiniformes > Scyliorhinidae > Scyliorhinus > Scyliorhinus canicula. Next base: position 177,379,397 of record NC_052154.1, on the reverse strand, counting down.
CCATACATTTGCTGAGAAATAAGTTTTGCTGAGGAAACAGAAGTATAATGAAATCTTGTTTTGGATTCAGTTGAGTTTTCTCATCAAAAATGCATATGGGTAGCAGACAGTCAGTCGGCCATCTTTCAGCTTTGGACATAGGTTGAGTCCCAGTTTAGATCAGACTCCCTGGACGGGATTCTCTGATCCTGGGGCTAAGTGTTGACGCCATCATAAACAGGCCCACCTAGGATCAGCGATTCTGCGCCGCACAGGGGGCCAGCATGGCACGGGAGCGACTCACGCAGGTCCAGCTGCCGATACTGGCATCAGAATGGGCGTCGCAGGTCCGTGCATGCATGGCACGGCCGGCGTGAGTTCACGCATGCACGCCATGGCTGGCATGAAGGTTTCCTTCTCCGTGCTGGCCCCGACACAACATGGCAGAGAGCTACACGTGCCCGGTGCGGAGGAACATAGGCCCCCCCCCACTGGGATAAGCCCGCCCGCCGATCGGTAGGTCCCGATCATGGGGACCGCCACCGTGGAGGCCCCCCACCCCCCCCGGAGTCGGATACCCCCTCCACCCACCAGGCCGCCCGCCGCAACATGAACACTAAGGTCCCGCCGGGTAGGACCATACGAGAATGGCGCTGGCGGGACTCGGCCCATCGCGTGTGGAGAATCGTCGGGGGGAGGGCGTGTTTAGCGGTCCCCAACCGGCGCTGTGCCGGCGCCAATGGCACCAATTCTCCGGTCGCCGGAGAATTGGCAGATCGGCGTCAGAGCGGCGTCGCGTGATTCGCGCCCCTGACGATTCTCCGACCCAACGCAGGGTCGGAGAATCCTGCCCCCTGTCTTCTTGAGATAGGGACATATTGAATGAAGCAATCATATTGGATTGTGAGTATAATCTTTTAAAATCAATATTAGTTTGATTATCAAATAATACTGCTGACTGCAGTGGATTCAAAAAAGGATTTATTTTATGACCTTAATGGCATATTATGATTGGCTTTACAGCCCCATGTAAAAGCTGCACGATTAGCTTCAATAAAATAATATTAATATAGCATAAAAGAGGCTAAAGTTTCAAATCTACATTATCTCGAGGACCGACATATTCGCACAACTCGAGGAGTCTCATTTTGAACAAACAAAGAAAAGTACAGCACAGGAGCAGGCCCTTCGGCCCTCCAAGCCTTCACAAATCATGCTGCCCATCTAAAACTAAAATCTTCGACATTTCCGGGGTCCTTATCCCTCCATTGCCATCCTATTCATGTATTTATCAAACGTCACTATCGTCCCTGCTTCCACCACCTCCTCCGGTAGCGAGTTCCAGGCACCCACTACCCTCTGTGCAAAAATCTTGCCTCGTACATCTCCTCTAAACCTTGCCCCTCGCACCTTAAACCTGTGCCCACTGGTAATTGACCCCTCTACACTGGGAAAAAGTCTCTGACCATCCACTCTGTCTATGCCCCTCATAATTTTTAGACCTCTATCAGGTCGCCCCTCCACCTCCGTCATTCCAGTGAGAACAAGCAGAGTTTATTCAACCTCTTGTCATAGCTAATGCCCTCCATACCAGGCAACATTCTGGTAAATCTCTTCTGCACCCTCTCTGAAGCCTCCACACCCTTCTGGTAGTGTGATGACCAGAATTGAACACTATACTCCACGTGTGGCCTAACTAAGCTTCTATACAGCTTATAATCCTACCCGCTGGGATTGGTAAACCTTTGGTCTGCTGTGTGATGTCTGTTCCACCCGAAGATAAATTTGTAAGGTTAGAGACGCCACATGGAAGGATCTTTTATTTGAGGACCCAGTCGAGAATCACTCTGGAGACTGTGCCCATTTAACACTTAGAATTTTTTTTCCGTTGAGATTCTAAGCTGACAGTATGTTCGAGGGAATAAACTCACCTTGCTGGGGGTAAAGACAGTAGAAATATTAACAATGCTTAGATAGAGTGGAGTGGAAGGACCTATTTCCTTTCGCAGTGAGGCCAATAACCAGAAGCATAGATTTAAAGTCATTGGTAAACGGATTAGAGGAAAGTTGAGAAATAATTTTTTCACCCGTGGATGGTGGGATCTGGAACACCGCCTGAAAAATGTTGATGAAACTCTCATCACATTTAAAATATACTCAGACATAGACTTGAAGGGTCATAACCTACAGGGCCACACAGCAAGAGGTGGAAGGTGGAATTTAGCTGGGTAGTCTTGATGCACAATGGGCTGAATGGCCTCCTTCTCTGCCATAAACCTTTCCATGTTTCTGTGCCTAGAATTATCACCGTCTGTTAAAACGATCAAAAATCTGAGCTGTCACAAATGTGCAAGAAGTCCAAGGGAGGAAGTAAAAAATGCTCAACCGTAAAAATCATTGTGAAAGCACTGTAAAGCAAAGTGCAAGGAAGACAGCTTTAGCATATGGTACGAAGAAGGTCACAAAGATGTGGCATTTTGGATGAGTAGCTGTCGATAGATGGAGCATCGCCTGAAATGGATAAAACAAATGCACCTTGAGATCTGAGTTCCATCACTTACCTAAACAGCCCAGAGTGCAGGCAGCCCAGAGTCTGATCCATATTTTTGCTGCAAAATCCCATGAGAAAATCTGCAGTGAGTGAAGTCAAAAGCCCAAAATGCTACCTGCGCGCTGTAGAGAGTCTCAAATAATTTACCCTGGCAAATAAATACTTTCAAATGTGTTCCTTTTCATGTCAGCAGTAAAAAAGCATGAGCTAAATGATGAGAACAGGTGTATAAAACATTGATGATCCTTATGTTCCCTGGCTGCGTACACCCAGTCATAATTGAATATTGTATGAATAGAGGAAACGGAGTTGCAATCAGTGAATCTGAATTACTTCATCGAAGTAAACCATTGAGCAATCTGTAACTAAGGAAATGTTTTGCTGTTAGCCAATGTGCCATCTAGTGTTCTCAACAGGAACTGATGCAAGGCAGGTGCAGGGCAGCAAATATCACAAGTAAAGACCCACAGACAAACATATGAAATAGGAAAAGAAATAGGCCATTTGGCCCCTCGCCATTCAATAAGCTCACGGCTGATCTACTTGTGTTCCGAATTCCACATTCCCCATCTACCTCCATGCAATTAAATGAAATGTAATCACGTCTGTGTAAAGTGCCCCCGATACAATGTGGCTAAACTGTACAGCTCCACTGAAAATGGATGCACGGATCACAGTGCGCGGTTAAACTGTGCCCGTTAATTGAAGTGCAGGCAGCACCCCAGCTTCATGCTGTCTGCCCATTATAATAAATGCTGCATGCAGCCAGTACGACTGCATGTATCACAAGGGCCCAAAATGGCAACGCCCCGGCACCGCTTAAAAACTATCGGCGACTGGGAAAGGGGAGGTGCATTGTGGCTGAAGCAGGCGGTAGGAGTTATGCGGGAGGTGAATCCATCCTGGGACACAGTGAACAGTGGCACTACATAAAAGAAGAAAGGTGCCAAGGTTTTTGAATGCTGCAGGTCTTAGGGGACAAGGTGGAGGTGGAAAGATATCCTGTATCCAGAGCTGTCGGTGCCTGTGTTATCTCCGTCGACAGAACACGCAATTTAAGTTGATCATACTGACACAGTTTGTCTCAACAGCAGCCGGGAAGGGGAGCTGGACAGCAAGAGGGAGGCAAGCACAATGCAATTGTTGAATCCACGGCAAGCGGAACGCATAGACGATATGTAGAAATAAGTGAACAAGGTTTATTGCAATACAATTCCAAAACTCCGCCATTCCCCTAAGGGTCTCCATTCCTGGTCTATAAACAGGCCAGGGTTTTTATACAAGGTTGGGATCTCGTTGTTAAGGGGAAGCCCTGCCCCTTAAAGCAGTAGTCCATATTCCTAGGAGGTCATGGGTAACCGTACGGTCCTGGACCTCCATTGGGGTTATAACATTCTTCCCCCCTCCGGCCACACCCCAAGCCCAGAGCAACGTCCACATCCATGGATAATTGTGCTCCCTCCATGCTCCCTCTAGTGTCTAGCTAGTCTATGTGCATTTACATGAACCCCTTGTGTATTTACAGTGATGCATATCACCACATCCCCCCTTTTTTCATGTTACATATTTTCTATATAGTGTTAAAGAAAATTGAACAAACTAGGTAGATAAGTGATGATATGTACAAATCATGATAACAGTGATCATTAAACAATAAGTCCAAATCATATGTATGAGTCCACAATTCATTAATTATTATGGTCGAGTGTCTTTCTTGTTGGGTTGATGAGGTGGTGATGTTGATGGTGGCATTGCTTTGTAAAAGCTGTCAGTGTCCCTGAGCGTAAGGAACCAAGAAGTGGTCAAATCACTTTGTTGTCTGATTTGGAGTCTATTTTTTCCCCGATACTTGTGGTAGCGATGTATGCAATCTGTGTCGCCCTGCCATGGTATGTCATTGTACTGAGCTGACCAGTAACAGTGTCCCTCATGGGCAAAGTTGTACCAGTCATTGTTCCATTGGCGTTGTTTTTGTCATGCTGGTTGTCGACGTTGTTGCCTTTGGTACGCTTCTTGTTATTGTTTTTGATGTTGTTGTTGTGTTTGGTGGTTTTGTTGTCGTATTTGCTGAGCTCAAGGATCACACTCTGTTGATAATACGAGTCCTTCACACAGTTACTTGTGTCAGTGTGCTTTGTGGCATCTGCTGTTTCCCTGAGCGTGCCATCACTGAGTTTGTGGTGCTCCCCATCTGGAGTCATGTCCGGCTTACTTGAATTAGCTTTGGCTTGCCGATTCTCCCCGCCTGGAGTCTGGTCTGTTTCACCTGAGTCAGTTTTGGCTTGTCAATGCTCCACGTCTGGAGTCTGGTCTGTTTCACCTGAGTCTGTTTTCGCTGAGTTGTAACTATATGGATTTAACAGTCACTCCTGGGTACCATGTTTTGTTATGTCTTGGCGTAGCATAAGCTGCTTCCTTGATGTGCACTCTGACAAAGGAAGGTTCAGACTTGGAGATAGCTTTACCACATTTATTAAACTGTTAACGATTCTCCTACTTGGATTCAACTCTCCTGTTAATCCTGCTACAGCTACTCAGACTGACGAACCAGTCTGCTACAATCCACGTGGTGGGTGTGATGCGTTTCAAATCAACCCTGTGTACTCACTGAGTGTCTCCACTGGAAAGAGAAAGATCATGTATGCTGTGTCCTTTTATATGAGTTGGTGTAATGCCCTCCTGTGGTAGTGTCACCTCTGTGTGGTCATGAATGCCCATTGGTCATGTCCTATCTTACTGGCCTATTGGTTGAATGTCTGTGTGTCATGTCTCTGGTGCTCCCTATAGTGTATAGCTAGTCTCCGTGTATTTACATTAATCCCTTGTGTATTTACAGTAATGCATATCACCACAGTTGGCAGAACGTCCAACTCCATTTCTGAGTCAGAGCTAAGCTCCTCGAATGCCGATGGAGCTGGGGGCAGCAGCGGAAACAGGTGAGGCAGGGGCAGCAGCAAAGATGGCGGATCTAGGACATCCGAATCATTGGCTGGTATGGCTGGAGCATCCAACACGTGGCTTTGGAGGCGACCAATTAAGCGATTAGACTCGTTGCCCTGTGTCCATATTCGGTGGGAAATTGGTCCCGTTTTTGCCAACATGTGTCCAGGATCCAAACAGCTTCATCACCAAAATTCTGGCCATGTACCACGTCTCCTGCGGTGATCCCACGCAGTGGCTTATAGGCGCTTGCATCCGGCTCAGTTGGTCCTGAGCGCAGAGGGCTTTCCTGCCAATATCTTGAAGGTCGAGATTCAAAGATGCGCGGAGGCTGCAACCCAACCACATCTCGGCAGGCGCGATGCCTGTTGTGGCATACGGTGCTGTCCAGTAGCAGAATAAGAACCTGGCCAAGCGGGTCACTCAGAAACCCCGACGTCACCTTCTTCATTCCGACCTTGAAAGTTTGTACTGACTGCTCGGGCAAACCTTTGAAGCCGGATGGAATGGGGCGGTCCTCACGTGCCGAACCCTGCTGCTGGACACGAACACCGCCAATTCCGGACTGGTAAACGCCGTACCATTGTCTGATACCAACACCTCGGGAATGCTGTACATGCTAAAAATGTGCCGGAGTTCCTCTAAAGTGACCCTGGCCATCGTTGCCAGCATCTTGAGGACTTCAATGAGTGGCATTGACAAGGATGAGGAACAGTACGCCCTGAAAGGGGCACCCAAATTCTATATGAAGTCTGGATGAGCACTTCTGTGGTCAGCGTTCAGGTGCAGTGGGAATTCCCGGCTTTGCAGAGAGAATTCTTTTATTTTATAAATCTAGTGTAGACAATTATTTTTCTTTTCCAATTAAGATGCAATTTAGCATGGTCAATTCACCTAATATGCACATCTTTGGGTTGTGGGGGGTGAAACCCACGCAGACACGGGGAGAATGTGCAAACTTCACACGGACAGTGACCCAGGGCCGGGATGTGAGCCCGGGTCCTCAGCGCCGCAGTCCCATTGCTATCCACTGCCCCACATGCCGCTCCAGAATTCTTTTCTAATCTTGCCTTCTGGTGGCCTTTCTTTCCTAGGGTGCAGTGAATTCTGTGAGTGGGGTGGACTCAGCTTCTGCTCACCTTTTCACTATTCAATATCCCAGTGGAGGCACAGAATGGAGTTCGGCTTTTGATTTGCACATGTGAAGGTCCAACCATATAAGCAGCCACCAGTGATGCTTTGAGGATTACCTGATATTTTTTTTTATAAATATTTTTTTATTGAGTTTTCATATTTTATATATGACAAATTACAAGTTATTAGAGAGAGAGAAAAAAAAAAGGGAAAACACAAAAATTTAACATGAATATTTACAGGTAAGCATCTTCATAACATTACCTGATATGTGGTTGGATGTCTCTCGGATATCCTGGCAACACAGGCTATCATTCCTTCTAATTGACATTGATTGAGCCCACGTTACACCATATAATGGGTGGAATATGTACAACTTTACTCCAGGAATGATAAATGCCATAAACATTTGCATGCCCCTCAGGGATTGATTTTTTGAAATGGTAAAAGTCCATTTTAAATAGTAACATGTGCCTATAATACTCATGTCTTCAGGGTTAATTTATTTGTATTATTATTCACAGCTCCAAATGCAGAAATACATAGAAATCCAGGAAATACACACGAGGTGGAAGAAGATAAATGCTGCTGGTGAAAGACTCCAAAGACATTGACAATGGATGGGACAGTTTGATCTGTGGTTCTCTATTGACCGAGAACCCATGAAAGACAGTTCCCTGTGCTTTGATACCAGGTAGGTGTGTCAGGGCCTGCAGAAATAGTTGGAAGCATTTAATGAATATTGACCACAATGAAAATCATGTTGTTATGATCCCAGATGATATCGATACTAGAGGGAAACCTGGCTTGACAATCCTAATTTATTTTTAAACCGCGGAGGGTAGTTACTGAATATATTCACAGAAGTCTGTTGTTATACTGTTGACATAAAGACTAAAACGTTCATTGAGCAAGAAAAATTAACTTTATTACACGAGGCAAAAAAAGGTTGGAAAGATTTCAATACAAACATGAGTAAATGAGTCAAATCATACTATTGCCAGTGAGGCTGGCACTAGCTGGTGCCAGTGAGGATCGGAATAGGAAGATAGTGCAGTTGAATATGTGGCTAAAGAGCTGATGTAGGAGGGAGGGCATAGGAGGGAGGGAGGGTTTCAGATATCTAGATCATTGGGATCTTTCCCAGGGCAGGTAGGACCTGTACAAGAAGGACAGGTTGCACCGAAACTGGAGGGGCACCAATATCATGGCCGGGAGGTTTGCTAGTGTCACATAGGAGGGTTTAAACTCATGTGGCGGTGGGGGTGAAGGGGGTGAGGGCAGGATCCAGAGCAGCAGGACTAAGAGGAAGAGCAGGCAGGGAGAAGTTGCTGAACACATTGGACGAGTGATCACAAGTAGGGTTACATTAACACTGCAATTAAGTTACTGTCATTACCCATTGGCTGTGCCACCACCTTCTGGGTCTGTGTCATATTAGCCAGTGACTGTGCCATCGCCCTCTGGGACTGGACCACCTTCCTCTATCTACACCTCATTGGCCAGCGCCTGGGCAATGCTGCTGACGATCCCAGCCATGTCCCACTGTGACTGGGCCACGCTCAGGAACGCCGCTGCAATTTCCAAGTGGCTCTGTGAGGCGGCAACCCTGTCCTGGGCCTTGACCAGTACCTGCACAGAATGCTCCAGGCCTTGGACATGCTGTTCCACAGCCAAAGCCATTGCCCCTAATGACTCCAACGCAGATGCCACCCATGCGGTGTTGGCCTGGGTGGCATGCACGGTCGGCACTACCTCCTGCTCCTGCACATGGATGGAGTCCTCCAACTGCACCTGCAGGGATCGGATGTTCGCCAACAACCCCTCATTTAGTCCCTGTCTCTGTGACTGCATGCACATGATAGATGGGACCATCCATTCCAGAAGTTTGAAACCCATCTGGACAGCAGCTAGTTCCTGGGGTCATCCCGCACTCCGATCATCTGCCCCCTCGGGTGCCCCCTGATGTGCCGGAGCAGCTGTGTGCACCAGATAGTGTCCCAGGACCCTTTTCACTAACATGCCCAACTGAGGTGAGTGTCTCTGAGACGGTGGAGGTTGTTAGATGGGAAATCAGTGTCATCCTCGGACTCGAGCTCCGGGCTGTCCTGGGTCTCTTTTCGAGGGCTACCTTCCATGATGCTCTCCTTATCACTGTTTGGCACACGGGGGGCTCCGGCTGTGGCACTTGGGGCCGTGGATGGACACGCCCCATCACCAAGACACAAGACAAGGTGCATGATTTCACCGTAGGCCAGGGGGAGTGGGCTTTTTGAGGGTCAGGGTGGGAGTGAGGGTGGGGGTGGAGGTGGGTGTGTGGATGAGTTGAGTGTGGGTGGTATGGGGGTGAGGTTGGGGTGAGGGTGGGGTTGAGGGTGGGAGTAGAGGTGGTGTGGGCATGACTGATACACATGGCATTGGGAACCGCAACTCAGCAGGGTCTCAATTCCGATCTCCACGCCGGCAACTGCGCTTTCCTCTGGGCTGTTGACCACATCCAGGGTCCTCGACTCAGCCACAGTGAGGGGCCGCAGGTCCGGCGGTTCCCCCTCCAGTTTTCTCCCGCTCCCGCCGGTTAAAGGCCGCATTCAACTCGGGGAGGGGGAGGGGAGAGGGGTGGAAACAGAAAACGTCAGTGTTAGCCCGAGGCATGCAGCCCAGGAGGTGGGTTGCTGGTGGCCTCAGTGGCCAGGGCACACGGCTATGGCAGTCGGTATGGTGCCAGCAGGTGGTGCAGGGTGGGGGTTCGGCTGGGTGTGGGGGGGGGGGTGGTTTGATGTGTGGGACAGGGGTTGGAGCTAGGCGCACAGTGTTGCCTACTTACCCTGGTCGCACTGAGGAGGTTGTGCATTTTCGTACGGCGCTGCATGCTGGTCTGGATGGTGTTCAGTTTGGAAAACTGTAAGTCGTGAGGTGCCACATGGATCAGTGCTGAGGCAAGTTACGATCCATATTAATGACTGGGATTGCGGCGGAAGAGTGTGTTGCAGCCAAATTTAGCAACAATACGAAAATAAGTGGGAAAGCATGTACGGTGGAGAAAAAGGAAAGTCTACAAAGAAATATAGAAAGGTTAAGTGAGCGGACAAACATTTGGCAGGTGGAGAACAATATGGGAAAATGTGATGTTGTCCACCTTAGTGAGAAGAGTAGAAAAGCAGGACATTATTTAAATGGCGAGAGAGACCAAAGAATACAGATGTATTGAGAGATCTGTGTGTCCTTGTACATGGATCACAGAAGATTGGCCTGCAGGTACAGCAAGTGAAATGGCAAATTAAATGTTCACCTTCATCTCAAGGTGAATAGGGTGTAAACATAGAGAAGCCTTATTTCAAACGCCCAGGACATTAGTGAGACTGTCCCTAAAATACTGCGCATAGTTCTGGTCTCATTATTTAAGGATGGCCGTCCCTAAAATACTGCGCACAGTTCTGGTCTCGTTATTTAAGGATGGATATACTTGCATCGGAAGCAGCTCAGAGAAAGTTCGCTGGACTGATTCCTGGGATAAAGGTTTTCTTATGAGGAAAAGATGAGCAGGTCGTGCGTCTAATCATTGTGTCATGGTATTGTCCATTAAACACCATAAGACCATAAGACATAAGAGCAGGATTAGGCCACTCAGCCCATCGAGTCTGCTCCGCCATTCAATCATGGCTGATATTTTCTCATCCCCATCTTCCTGCCTTCTCCCCATGACCCCTGATCCCCTTATTAATCAAGAACTTACCTATCTCTGTCTTAAAGATACTCAGTGATTTGGCCCCCACAACCTTCTGCGGCAAAGAGTTCCACAGATTCACCACCCTCTGGCTGAAGAAATTCCTCCTCATCTCTGTTTTAAAGGATTGTCCCTTTAATTTGAGATGGTGTCCTCTGGTTCTAGGTTTTCCTACAAGTGGAAACATCCTCTCCACGTCCACTCTACCCAGGTCTCGCAGTGTTCTGTAAGTTTCAATAAGATTCCCCTCATTCTTCTAAACTCCAACGAGTACAGCCCCAGAGTCCTCAACCATTCCTCATACGGCAAGCTCTTCATTGCAGGGATCATTCTTGTGAACCTCCTCTGGATCCTTTCCAAGGCCAGCACATCCTTCCTTAGGTACGGGGCCCAAAACTGCTCACAATACTCCAAATGGGGTCTGACCAGAGCCTTATACAGTCTCAGAAGTACATCCCTGGTCTTGTATTCTAGCCTTCTTGAATGCTAACATTGCATTTGCCTTCTTAACTGCCGACTGAACCTGCCATTAACCTTAAGAGAATCGTGAACAAGGACTCCCAAGTCACTCTGTACTTCTGATTTCATAAGCATTTTCCCATTTAGGAAATAGTCTATGCCAAAATTCCTCTTCCAAAGGGCATAACCTCACACTTTTCCACATTGTATTTCATTTGCCGCTTCACTGCCCACTCTCCTAGCTTGTCCAAATCCTTCTGCAGCCCCCTTGCTTCCTCAATACTACCTGCCCCTCTACAGATCTTTGTATCATCTGCAAACTTAACAGTGCCTTCAATTCCTTCCTCCAGATCATTAATGTATACTGTGGAAAGTTGTGTCCCAACACAGACCCCTGAGGCACACCACTAGTCACCGGCTGCCATCGTGAAAAATACCCCTTTACCCCCACTCTCTGCCTTCTGCCAGTCAGCCAATCCTCTATCCATGCCAGGATCTTACCATGAACACCATGGGCTCTTAACGTATTTAACAGTCTCCTATTCGGCACTTTGTCAAAAACATTAAGAAATGTTTTTGTCTTATCATATGGCTTCAGTGATGTCATTGTGTGGGTGGAGCTGGGTTGTGGCTCTGGGAGTTGGTTTTATTTTCGCTTTGGTTTGGGCCTGGTTTGTGGCTCTGAGTAATTTTGCTTTCATTTTCACATTTGGCTATACTCAGACAGAGAAGTAACTTGGCTTGTCTGCCTATCTTCATTTTAAATGCTGCTTCCAGACTACTTGATAACTTAAAAGAGATAACTGCTTTCCGGAAAGAATTCAAACCTGCTGTTTGAGGAGGGAAACAGAGTATCAATACCAAGTCTTAAAGACAGTAAGAATGCCTTATGCTGGGCCACACCTTTGAAAAAGGGTTTTGGGATCTTGTTATTAAATTGGAACAGTTAAAGGGGGAATTCATTCAGGGTTATACATAGATTACTGTGGTTGTGTGGGGTATTTATGTTTGTAGTTGATAAAAATGCTTACATTGTGTGTTTATCAAAATGTTAATGAAATTTGTTGAATAAAGCTTGTTTTTTGATGAAAGGGTCCTCAGGCCTCTGTTGAATAACACCTGAAAGGTAGGTCCCTCTGCTCATCGCAACCACAATCAATAAACAGTTGTAGGTCAGGTGAACTCCATGATAACTTTGGAGTTTTCTAAATCCTGGCCCATAACAATTGGACTTTTGAAGAATGAAAGCTGATCTTATTGAAACATGGAAGATTGTGACGGGGCTTTACAGGGTAGATTCCCGTCGCGGAGAATCTGTATCTGGCGGGAACGGTTTCAGAATAAGAAGTCTCCCATTTTGCATGGAGAAAAGGAGGTATTTCCTCTCTTACAGGATCATTAATCTTTGGGGTTCTCTTCCGCAGAGTAAAGGGGAGACTGGTCCATTGGATATATTCGAGGATGATTCAGACATATTTTTGATCTCCAAGGGAGTCATAGATTATGGTGGAGAAGAGAGAAAAGTGGAGTTGAGGCCATAATCAGGTCAGTCCCAGTATTATTGAATGGCAGAGCAGGTTCGGGGGGCTGAATGGCTAGACCTCTCTTGCTTCTATTTCTTACGTTGTTACTGAATCATTTTTGCCATCAATTGGATCTGTCTAAATGATTACTGAGATGTAGGCCCCTGTATATTTTACTGCTTTAAACCATACTTTCAAATTCAATTTGAGGACATTTTCTTCATGAGACGAACTAAACATCTTTATACAAAATGTAAGAAAATCTCTGCTGTTCGTTCATGTGATTTGGGTTTATTGCTGATCCTTCGCTGTCCTACAGTGGCAATGAATCACTGTGAAGCACTGCAGCCCAGGGGTGAAGATCCTTCCACAAAATGTGGAGTTCAAGGATTTTGACCCAGTGACGATGATGGAACTATGATGTATTTCTCAGTTAGGATAGCGTGTGACCTGAAGGCACTGGATGGTGTCCTCAAGCACATGCTGCCTGTCTTTCTCGGCGGTAGACATCACAAAGTGCATTGGTGGGCAATGCATTTTTATATGTCATACTCTGGCCATGAGCCAGCAACCGAGTGAAGAAAACTTTGAGGAGACGGATTAGATGCCGATCAAATAGGCTGCTTTGTGCTTACTGATACTGAACTCTTTACAAGTGAACAGTAATCCATTAAACTGACTTATGCCTTATAAATGGTGGATTCCAGTCTCTGAAAGGTTTCTCGGTATCCTCTGGTGATCGAGTGAAGCGAATTGGCTGAAGACAGTCATTTATAATGGTCAGAACTTCAGAGAGAGGCTGAGATGCATCATTCACTTGGCACTTTTGGCTGAAAATAGCTTACAATGCTTCAGCCTTGCCTTTTGCACTCACTTTCTGTACCACCATCACTCAGAATGGGGATGTTCAAGGAGTTGTTGAATTGTTCACCACCATTCATGACTAATGGAAGTTCAGGTGAGAGCCTGCAATATGAACTTTATTTCTGTCTCCACAGACGCAGTACAAATTTATGAGCGGAAGAGATAGGGTGGACAGGATAATTTTATTCCTCGTGGTGGGGAATTCTAGAATCGGGGACATAGATTCAAGATAAGTGGCAGACGGTGTAGAGGGAACATGAGAAAGACCTTTATTACGCAGAGGATAGTGAGAGTCTGGAATTCACTGAGGACTAGAGGACTAGGCAGGCAGTGCAGGAATCTCCTGTGGCCATTCCCTGTGAAACAGATATACCGCTTTGGATACTGTTGGGAGAATGGCCTCTTTGGGGAAAGCAGCAACAGCCAAATTTGTAGCACCATGGTTGGCCCTGCTGCACAGGGGAGGAGCAAGAAGTGTGGGAAAGCAATAATTACAGGGGATTCAATTGTAAGGGGAATAGATAGGCTTTTCTGTGGCCATAAACATGACTCCTGGATGGTCTGTTGCCTACCTTGTGCTGGGGACAAGGATGTGAAGGAACAGCTACTGCGTGTCCTTGATAAGTATGTACCTGTTCGGCAGGGAGGAAGTGGTCGAGTGAGGGAACCATGGGTTACTAAAGCAGTTGAATCACTTGTCAAGAGGAAGAAGGAGGCTGATGTGAAGATGAGACGTGATGGTTCAGTTGGGTCACTTGAGAGTTACAAGTTAGCTAGGAAGGCTCTAAAGAGAGAGCTAAGAAGAGCCAAGCGAGGACATGAGAAGTCTTTGGCAGGTAGGAGCAAGGATAACCCTAAAGCTTTCTATAGGTATGTCAGGAATAAAAGAATGACTAAGGTAAGAGTAGGACCAGTCAAGGACAGTAGTGGGAAGTTGTGCGTAGAGTCCGAGGAGATAGGAGAGGTGCTAAATGAGTATTTTTTGTCAGTATTCACACTGGAAAAAGACAAAGTTGTCGAGGAGAATACTGAGATACAGGCTACTAGACTAGAAGAGCTTGAGGTTCATAAGGAGGAGGTGTTAGTGATTCTGGAAAGTGTGAAAATAGATAAGTCCCCTGGGCCGGATGGGATTTATCCTAGGATTCTCTGGGAAGCTAGGGAGGAGATTGCTGAGCCTTCGGCTTTGATCTTTAAGTCATCTTTGTCTACAGGAATAGTGCCAGAGGACTGGAGGATAGCAAATGTTGTCCCCTTGTACAAGAAGGGGAGTAGAGATAACCCCGGTAACTATAGACCAGTGAGCCTTACTTCTGTTGTGGGAAAAGTCTTGGAAAGGTTTATAAGAGATAGGATGTATAATCATCTGCAAGGGAATAATTTGATTAGAGATAGTCAACATGGTTTTGTGAAGGGTAGGTCGTGCCTCACAAACCTCATTGAGTTCTTCGAGAAGGTGACCAAACAGGTGGATGAGGGTAAAGCAGTTGATGTGGTGTATATGGATTTCAGTAAAGCGTTTGATAAGGTTCCCCACGGTAGGCTATTGCAGAAAATACAGAGGCATGGGATTCAGGGTGATTTAGAAGTTTGGATCAGAAATTGGCTAGCTGATAGAAGACAAAGAGTGGTGGTTGATGGGAAATACTCTGACTAGTGTCCAGTTACTAGTGGTGTGCCACAAGGATCTGTTTTGGGGCCGTTGCTGTTTGTCATTTTTATAAATGACCTGGAGGAGGGCGTAGAAGGATGGGTGAGGAAATTTGCAGATGACACTAAAGTCGGTGGAGTTGTGGACAGTGCAGAAGGATGTTACAAGTTACAGAGGGACATAGATAAGCTGCAGAGCTGGGCTGACAGGTGGCAAATGGAGTTTAATGCAGAAAAGTGTGAGGTGATTCATTTTGGAAGGAATAACAGGAAGGCAGAGTACTGGGCTAATGGTAAGATTCTTGGTAGTGTGGACGAGCAGAGAGATCTCGGTGTCCATGTCCATAGATCCCTGAAAGTTGCCACCCAGGTTGAGAGGGTTGTTAAGAAGGCGTACGGTGTGTTAGCTTTTATTGGTAGAGGAATTGAGTTTCGGAGCCATGAGGTCATGTTGCAGTTGTACAAAACTCTGGTGCGGGCGCATTTGGAGTATTGTGTGCAGTTCTGGTCGCCACATTATAGGAAGGATGTGGAAGCATTGGAAAGGGTACAGAGGAGATTTACAAGAATGTTACCTGGTATGGAAGGAAGATCATATGAGGAAAGGCTGAAGGACTTGAGGCTGTTTTCGTTAGAGAGAAGAAGGTTAAGAGGGGACTTAATTGAGGCATACAAGATGATCAGAGGATTAGATAAGGTGGACATCGAGAGCCTTTTTCCTTGGATGGTGATGTCCAGCACGAGGGGACATAGCTTTAAATTGAGGGGAGATAGATATAGGACAGATGTCAGCGGTAGGTTCTTTACTCAGAGAGTAGTAAGGACGTGGAATGCCCTGCCTGCAACAGTAGTGGACTCGCCAACATTAAACGCATTCAAATGGTCATTGGGTAGGCATATGGATGATAAGGGAATAGTGTAGAGGGACTTTAGAGGGGTTTCACAGGACGGCGCAACATCGAGGGCTGAAGGGCCTGTACTGCGCTGTAATGTTCTATGTTCTATGTCTCGGAGCTGTTACAGGACCTTCTGGAGGGGGGAAGGTGAACAGCCAATGGTTACTGATTGGTACAAAAAACATAGTTATAAAGAGAGATGAGGTTCTAAAAGCAGAATGTAGGGATTTAGGAACAAAGTTGAAAAGTAGGACTTCAAAAATAGTGATCTCAGGATTACTATCAGAACCATGTGCTAGTCAGAAGAGAAATAGTGGGATATATCAGATAAATTCGCTGCTCAAGAGATGGTGTGGGGAAGGGTTTCAGATTACTGAGACATTGGGACCCATTTTGGAGGAGGTTGGACCACTAAAAACTGGATATGTTACACATGGGCAGGACTGGGACTGATGTCCTATGGAGCTAAAGAAAGTTTGCATGTCTGCTTCTGTGAAAGGGGCTGGTTTTGCACTGTGGGCTAAATAGCTGGCTTGTAATGCAGAACAAGGCCGCAGCGCGGATTCAATTCCCGTACCGGCCTCCGGAACAGGCGCCGGAATCTGGCCATGAGGGGCTTTTCACAGTAAATTCATTGAAGCCTACTTGTGACAATAAGCGATTATTATTATTATTATTATCGACTCTCACAACTTCTACATATGTGCCATCGAGAGCATCCTATCAGGCTGTATCACAGCTTGGTATGGCAACTGCTCGGCCTAAGATCGCAAGAAACTGCAGAGTGTGGGGAACTCAGCCCAACGCATCACACAAGCCTGCCACCCCCACATTGATTCTGTCTACACCTCCAGCTGCCTCAGGAAGGCCGACAGCATTATCAGTGACCCCTCACACCCAGGCTTTGCCTTCTTCCAGACCCTTCCATCAGGCAGAAGATACAGAATTCTGAAGACCCGCACATCCAAACATAGGAACAGCTTCTTTCCCAGTTACTCGACTCCTCAATTACTCTCCCTTGGACTGATCTGTTCCCTGTAAGAACACTATTCACGACACCCTATGCTGCTCTTGCCTGGCCTTGCTCCGCACTGTCACCAATCACTATTTGTTGATGCACCCCTGTGAATGTACTCTATTGATTATTCTTCTGTCTACTATATACGTACTGTGTACGTTCCCTTGGCCACAGAAAAATACTTTTTCACTGCACTTCAGTACATGTGACAATAAATATCAATCAATCAGTCAGGGAACATTTGTCAGAGTGGTTAGGGAGGGTTTAAACTAAAATGGCAGGGGGCTGGGAACCTTTGCAAGGCGTCAGAGGAGGAGGATACACGGACAGGAATAAAAGACAAAAAAGGAAATGGGAAAAGTGATAGGCAGAATCAAACAGGACCACAGTGAAAAATAATGGGAATGGGCGAAAGAATGTTAAAATTCACAATAAACTGGATGAATCAATTGCTTACTTGGATGTAAATGGCTATGATCTAGTTGGGATTATGGAGGCATGACTGCAGGATGACCTGACACAAAACATTCTGGGGTATTCAGTATTTAGGAAGGACAGACAAAAGGGAAAGGTGATGGTGTTACATTGCTGGTTAAAGATTAAATTAACACAATAGTGAGGAAAGGTATCAGCTTCAAAGATGTGGGGCTTGATTCTCCGTTTGGGAGACTAAGTTCCCACGCCGGCATGAAAAAGGTGGTCTTTTACGCCAGGAAACCTGGTGCAAAACGACCACCGATTCCCCGTTTTGCTGGGGCGAGCAGGGAGGCAGCTGCCGATACGGCCCTGAGCATTTCTAGTTCCTTGTCCGCGCATCCGCATGGCGGCAGCCTGCAGCGGTCGCGCCATGCTCCATGGCGGACTCAGCCCACAGGCCCGGACCTCAGCCTGTGGACTCGAACCGCAAACGTAGGGCCCCCCCTTCGGCCTCTCATGTGTTCCGGACCGCCTGTCCACAGTGACCCTAGCTCCAAATGAAGCCACCCCCCCCGACGGATCGGCCCTCCGCTGACTGTGGCAGCGCCGGACTGAGTCCGCAGCCACCACGCGAGGATCCCGGATGGTGTGAGCACACATAACCCACGCCGTCGGGAACTCAGCCGGTCCAGGATGGAACATCGCGGGACGGGCCTCAGGCAATGGCCTGAGGCTGTGGATACTTGGCGCAAGAGTATGCCGCTTTTCAGGAGACGGAGAATACGAAAACCGGCGCGCCCCCGATATTGGCATCCAAACGGATTCTCTGCCCCGTCGTCGAACACGATTTCAGTATCGGAGAGTGGAAAATCCAGCCCCAGAAATCTGTATGAGCAGAGCTAAGAAACACCAAAGGGCAAAAAAAAAAGTGGGGATTGTATTTAGAGCCCCAAATTGCAGTGGTGATGTTGGGAATGGCATCAAACAGGGATTTAGAGATGCATGTGATGAAGGAACAACTGCAATTATGGGGGACTTTAATCTGCATATTGATGGAACAACTCGAATTAGTAACAATACCATAGAGGAGGAAGTCTTGGCTATGTATAGAATGGTTTTCTGGACCAATGCATTGAGGAACCAACTGGAGAACTGGTTAACCTGGTAAAGGTGATGAGGCGGAGGCAGTAGATGTGGTTTATTTTGACTTTCAGAAGGCTTCAACAAAGATCCATATAGGAAATTAGCTTGTAAAATTATCATGCATGTTATTCGGTGTAGTGTATTGAGCTGGATGGAAAACTGGTTGGCGGACAGGAGACAAACAAGAGGAATAAACGGGTCTTTTTTTAAAAGGCAGTCAGTGATTGTGGGGTACCGTAGGAATCAGTGCTGAGATCACAGCGATTAGCAATATATATTAATGATTTAGATCAGTGAACTAAATGTAATATATCTAAATTTGCACATGACACAAAGCTGGGTGGGAGGGTGAGCTGTGAGGAGGATACAGAGATGCCTCGGTGTGATTTGGACAAGTTGAGTGAGTGGGAAAATGCAAGGCCGATGCAGTATAATGTTGATAAATGTGAAGTTATTCACTTTGGTAGCAAATATCGGAAGGCAGATTATTGTCTGAATGGCCATACGTTAGGAAAGGTGAATGTCCAACAAGACCTGGGTGTCCTTGTACACCAGTCACTGAAAGCAAGCATGCAGGTGCAGCAGGTGGTGAAAAAGAAAAACGGTATGCTGAGGATTCGAAGACAAGAGCAGGGATGTCTTGCTGCAATTTTATAGGGCGAGGCCACACTTGGAATATTGTGTGCACTTTGGTCTCCCTATTGTTCTTACTATAGAGGGAGTGCAGCGAAGGTTTACCAGACTGATTCCTGGGATGGTGGAACTAACGTATGAGGAGAGGTTGAGTCGGTTCGGATTATATTATCTGGAGTTTAAAAGAATGGTGGGGGGTGGATCTCATTGAAACCCCAAAAAATCCAAACAGGACTAGACAGGGTCGATGCAAGAAGGATGTTCCCGATGTTGGGGGAATCCAGGACCAGGATTTACATTCTGAGGATACGGTTAAACCATTTAGGACTGAGATGAGGAGAAATTTCTTCACCCAGAGAGTGGGAATCTGTGGAATACGCTACCACAACAAGTAGTTAAGGCCGAAATATTGCATGTTTTCAAGAAGGAGTTTGATATAGCACTCGGAACTAAAGGGATCAAAGGATATGGGGGAGAGTGTGAATAGGTTACTGAGTTGAATGATCAGCCATGACCTTAATTAATGGGAGGGTAGGATTGAATGGCCTTATTGTGTTCCTATTTTCTATGTTTTATGCCAGCATTTTCCCCTCTTACTGTGTCTGCACTAATTTGACTCAATTCAGTTCTGCCTAGGCCGAAAAGAAGACCACAGGGATTCACAATTAACCCTTAGAAAAACTCTCACGGGGTGGATGAGGTTGGGAAGTTCCTGGTGAAAACACTGAGGACCAGGAAGCCCAATAACTTACCCTCCCTTGGTCCTGGGACCTTTGAAACCAGCAATGGTTTCCCCCACCTCTGCCTTGACAATCAAACTTCAATGCTTCATAATGCCTGTGACTCTGCAGCTCACTTGATAAAGCTGCTGAGCCATCAGGGAGCTGACTTAACATGTTTTTAATGTTATGTTGTAAAAATTATCGATGGAATCTTCCTTCTCCATGTGGTGCACTTTCATAATTTAACATTTTAACTATTTATCAACATAGAAGCTATTTAACATTTTAGCTTTTATTACTAACAAGTTGAAAGAAACAATTGCACAGCAGCTAGTTGAGTATAATTGCACCCTGTTGACTGAAATTAGTATCTATTATGATAGTTACCTTGAGTTATAGTTCATGTCAAGTCTTCCTTTTGTCCTCGATTGTGTAGTAAGAGAGCACCACTTTTTCAGCACTTTTTATATGCACCACTTTTTATGTGTTCCATCTATTATGCTCTTAGAAATTTGCAATTTGAAGCAGCTTTTGAGACTTGTTATTTACGTAATTATGGACGTAATGTTTTCTCGAAAAAATGTAACTCTCACTGTCTGCCTTCAAAGTTACGTTTAAAACTACAATAAATCTTCAAAAGGCAAACTTTCCAACTACTTTATTTACAGTTCTATCGTCTATTAGCGATACAAACCAAAAGGCACAAACTTCTTAACTTGTTTGAATTCCCAGCCCCAATGCGTATGAATTTTCTCGCAAAGACCAGGTATGAATTTTGTATAACATAACTGTAAGAAAGATTTATAGAAAGACTTATTCACGATGAAAAATGTTAAAATATGAAAATGCATCTATTACGCCTGCTGACTACAGGGACATTATACAATGAGTGGTACAGATATCTTGGGCCATTTGGGACTCAAATTACAGGTGCAGATATTCCATCATTCAGTGGCAGCCGCTATTTCATTTCGAGCTGGAACAGGGACGGTCGTAGCTTTATCAATTTCATTAGGGGGGAAAAAGCTTCCTATTGAAATGGAAGCCTTTCAAGCACAATCATTTTTTTCCCCCTGTCCAAGCTACAAATGGCTGTACCTTCCAGGAGCTGCAGGTTGATATTTGTCAATTACTCAATGAGTAGGTCAGCTTAAAATTATTCAAATGAGATCCAGCTGTTCAGAATGGCAGACACTCCGCGTCCCTGGAATTGCTGGATTCTTCACCAAACAAGTAGAGAAATTAGACTGATTTTGTTAACGTTCATTCCAAGGTATTCCTCAATTCATTTGTACCTACAGCTTTATTGAGTTAACAAAAACATTTGGAACTTTTCCAACTGTTGACAGTAGTTAAAAACAGTGGACTCAGCAGTTTTTAAACTAAATCTTCACCTGCTTGAAATCTCTCCCTGGCCACCAGTCATTGGGTGACTCCGATTAAGTTAATGGGACCCAGGGGTTCAACTCTCCCAGGCCTCCTGCTGAGGAGGGTCAGACTCTTTCCAGTTTAACTAAACTCCACAGCCCACCAACGCAGCTCATTTTTGAAATTGTTCCCGGATCTTACTTCATTTACACAAGAAGTCTTGCAGCAACACATTTTTCATCTTGGAATACATACAAGCTAGATATACGAGAATGTAACTGAGGGTAAAAGCAAATTGCTGCAGATGCTGGAATCTGAAACAAAAACAGAAAATACTGGACAATCTCATCAGGTCAGACAGCATCTGTGGAGAGAAAAGGGAGTGAACGTTTCGAGTCTGGATGCCTCTTTATCAGGGAGTCTTCATTCCTTCTTAATCGTGGTTTTCCACCCACTGTGGTCGACAGGGCTCTCAACCGTGTCTGACCTGTGGTATTGAAAAATGAAATTAAATGAAAATCACTTATTGTCACGAGTAGGCTTCAATGAGGTTACTGTGAAAAGCCCCTAGTCGCCACATTCCTGCACCAGGGAGGCTGGTATGGGAATTGAACCGCGCTGCTGACCTGCCTTGGTCTTCTTTAAAAGCCAGCGATTCAGCCCAGTGTGCTAAACCAGCCCCTGGTATTATCATAACTGTCAGCATTGCAAGAGTTAAAGTAGTGTTGAGAGTAGCCACTAGAGGAAGCTACAGTTACAACTAAATAAGGCAGTGATGCGAGACCTTAGGCGAGGAGTGTATGCAGGAGTTAACTAGTGAAGGTCAGAAGAGCAGTTAGTGCAACTAAGGTTAGATAATAATTTATACCAGCAGTGAGATTATCAGTAGAAGAGTGTAGTTAGATGATATTGATCAATTATGTATTCTTAAGGACTATGTGTCGAATCCCAGTTTAGTAGTGTAAATAAAATCATAGCTTTGTTTAAGTTAAAGCTATTTTGTGGTCTTTTATGACACTACACCAACCATCCCGAAATAAGCAACTAAAGAACACCACACGACCCATCTCCCTCACCTCTGCCCTCACCTCCTCTCCTTCCCCGAACCAGGATAGGGTCCCCCATGCCCTCACTTTTCACCCCACCAGCCTCCACATTCAAAGAATCATTCTCCGCAAATTCCACCTACTCCAGCATGATTCCTCCCCCAAACACATCTTCCCCTTACTCCCCCGTCAGCACTTCACAGGGACTGTTCCCTACGTGATACCCTGGTCTACTCCTCCATCACCCCCAACACCTCACCCTCTTCCCAGGACACCTTCCCATGCAATTGCAGAAGGCGTAACACCTGCCCCAAACTTACATTACAGCCTTCTGGACTTAAGATTGGGTTCAACAACTTCAGACTGTGAACTCTCTCCTCCACCTACACCCCATTTTTATTTCTACAATTTATTTTCATTTCTTCCAATGATCTGTTATTGCCTCACCATTGTTCCCCTTCACACCATAGAAAGATAAAAAATGTAACTGAGGAATTGCGCAACGCAAAACCAAATTTCCTTGCTTCATAGGCAGTGTTAAGTTGTGGAAACCGGAACCAAACTACAGAAAACATGTGGCCTCCATGTCAATGCTGAATAATTTAAGCATAATAATCTAACTGGCGATGATACTCCAATGTCTATTTAATATTGTACAGATAATGTCCACCCAGGCATGAAAATGCAATTGGGCGGCAGTAATATCTTACATTTCACAGCACGGATTTAACAGCAGACTAAAAACTGTAACAGTGGTGACTTAACAGCAATTAAGCCCAAGGCTGGGGTGGGAAGATGGCTTTGTGTGGGTGAACAGGATAAATCCTTAGCCAAGCTAGAATTTTCAAATTATGGTCTGACAGACAGGACTGAGTTTGCTAAAGGACCCTCAGACCAGCCTGGGACTTAAACACCACTTTTGGTACCGTCACGGCAATGAAAGTCAATTTTTAACATCATGAAGCAGGTACTTTTGGAAATGAGTAAAGGTGACTTGGATTTATATTAGCAACTTCAGCAAAAATTAAACCCCCAGGCGCTTTTTAAATATTATTCTTTCAAGGAATGTGAGCTTTGCCGGCAAGACCAGCTTTCATTGCCCATCCCTAAATACCCTCAAGAAGGCGATGGTGAGCCACGTTCTCGAACCGCTACAGTCCCTGAAGTGTAAGTGAACCCACAGTGCTGTTAGGGAGGGAGTTGCAGGATTTTGACCCAGCGGCACTGAAGGAACGGTGACATAATTACAAGTCAGGATGGTTAGTGGCATAGAGCGAAACTTGCAGGTGGCGGTATTCCAATGCCCTTGTCCTTTTAGATGGTAGTGGTTGTGCATTTGAAAGTTGCTGTCATCGATCATGGAATCATAGAATCCCCACAGTCAGAAGGAGGCCATCCGGCCCATTGATTCTGCACTGGCCCTTGGAAAGTGCATACTTAGGCCTGCATCTCCACCCAATCCTCATAACCCAGTAACCATACCTAACCTTTTGGGCACTGATGGACAATTTATCATGGCCAATCCACCTAACCTGGACTGTGGGAGGAAACCAGAGCACCCGGAGGAAACCCACACAGGCATGGGGAGGAACAAAGAACAAAGAAAAGCACAGCACAGGAACAGGCCCTTCGACCCTCCAAGCCTGTGCCGGCCATGCTGTCCGTCTAACCTAAAACCTTCTCCATTTCCGGGGTCCGTATCCCTTTATTCTCATCCTATTCATGTATTTATCAAGGTGCCCCTTAAATGTCACGAACATTTCTGCTTCCACCACCTCCTCCGGCAGCGAGTTCCAGGCACCCACTACCCCCTGTGTAAAAAAACTTCCCTCGCACATCTCCTCTAAACTTCGTCCCTCGCACCTTAAACCTATGTCCCCTAATAATTGACTCTTCCACTTTGGGGAAAAAGCTTCTGACTATCCATGCCCCTCATTGTTTTGTAGACTTCTATCAGGTCGCCTCTCAACCCGTTGCTCCAGTGAGAACAAACCGGGTTTATCCAAACTCTCCTCATAGCTAATGCCCTCTATACCAGGCGACATCCTGGTAAATCTCTTCTGTACCCTTTCCAAAGCCTCCACACGGACAATCACCCGAGGCTAGAATTGAACCCGGATCCCTGGAGCTGTGAGGAAGCAGTGCTACCCACATCCAGTCTCAGGAGCGTTGGTGAGTTCCTGCAATGTATCTTTTGGATCGTACACATGGCTGTCACTGTTTGTCGGTGATTGAAGGAGTGAATGATTATGGAAGGGATGCAAACCAATGGCTGCCTTTTTTTTTTTCACTTATCCAGCGAGGCGGGAGGTGAGCCAGGGGCCTTTGACATCTGGTCAGAAGTGCCCCGGGGGGACCCATTCCGGGGACTGTGGTAGATGGGGAGTTTGAAGGGACAGTACTCCTGTTATGCTGCAATGGAGGTTTCCTAAGGTCAGATCAGGGAGGATAGTAACCTCGCATGCAGCAGAAGGACAAAAGCTCACCTGGGGCGTGATCTACTGGTTGCATTGAGAGAGAATCATTAACAATATCAACCAACTGGGGAGCTGGGAAGAGAAGCTAGAATTTCAGTGGGAATCGAGTCAAGGAGCAGGATGTGGATTGTCTGAACGAGATGAGCTTGGTGAGGACACCAGGGGAGGCTGGAGCGAAACTAGAGAAAAGATAGGAGTTCAGGGATTGCCTTTCCGAATGCTTGGCCTGGTGAGCTAGAGGATGGGAAGCATGAAGCAGAGGCACCTGATCAGATGGTCACATTGCAAGAAATATGTTAACAAGAAATAGGGGCGATATTCTCCTGTCCACCAGCCATGTGTTCCTGATCAGCAAACCCTCGCCGGCAGCGGGATTCTCTGCTCACGCCACCTGCCAATGGGATTTCCCATTGTGGCCACCCCACGCCGTCAGGAAACCCATAGGTGTGGGTGCACTGTCAGCAGAGCGGAGAATCCCGTCCATGGACTTTTAGACCAGTAATTGACATTTCATTTAGATTATTGAAAACTACAGGCTCATGACTTCCCATTCAGCACTCCTGTACTGTCCATTCATAAAAGACCTCCCCATGAACACATTAGGAGCATAGTAATATAGGAATAGGAATCAGCTCTTCAGCCGGTCAAGCCTGCTCTGCCATTTACGACGATCATGGCGTTATCAGGGAATTAGTACATCAATTCCTTTTTCTTCTATTTTGTGGATTTATTAGGACTCATTTAGTTGATTTCAGTCAGCGACATTTTAAAACATTGTCACTTTGACTATTTTTGATGGGGGAGACTGGGGATGTTTTAGAAGGAAGGGTGGCTACGGACACAGGGAAATGCTAACCATGATGAAGGACACCTGTGTTTGACAAAGACTTTGAACACAATCTAGAACTTGAGGCATAACACTTGAGCGATTGTGCAATCTGAGTCCACCTGATGGGGAATCACCAGAGTGCAGTGATCTAGACGCAGTGGAGCAGTTGTGAAAATTGAAGGTCAGGCAGTTCTGACAAAAAGCAAAGATAGGAAGGCTGGACTATCATGGATACAATGCATTCTCCATGAAGGTTATGCATAATGTAAGAGGGCAGGAAACACTTCCACAGAGAATTAACTTGAGAAGATAAAGTTCATCTTCAGCACAAGGATGCTGCCTACTAAAGAACCAATAATTTCAAATGTGACACTAACCCCACATGAATATGTTGTGGTAAAGACAGGGCCAAAGGTTTCCTCAGTCCTGTCAAAGATATCAAACTCAAAGTGTTATTTCAAGTTTCTCCTGCGACATGAGCACAAATTTGTCAAATTGACCTTCAGACAAGGCATTTTCCAGGCGAAAAATGGAAAGAATTCAGCCAATGGAAATTTCAGACACAAAATAATCTTTTGTACTTTAAAAAATGCCTCGCTGCATGCTTAGAAAGATCAGAGCCTTATCACTCTCATTTAGTACCAATATTGGTTTATAGCATTCTGATTTGTTTTGCACGTCATCAATATCCTTCATTGTTATGCACAATGTTTTGAGACCATCAGCCGTAGGAGCAGAAGTTGGCCATTCGGCCCATCGAGTCTGCTCTGCCATTCAATGAGATCATGACTGACCTGAAATTAGAATGAGATAACTAATTCCACAGATTCACTACCCTCTGTGAAAAGAAACTCGTCTTCATCTCTGTCTCAAACAGGCGGCCCCTTATTCTCGGATTATGCCATCTGATCCCAGACAATCCCACTCAAGAAACAATCTCTCAGTATCTACCCTGTCAAGCCCCCTGAGAATCCTATATGTCTCAATAAAATCGCCTCTCAATCTTCTAAACTCCAATGGGTACAGTCCCAACCTACTCAAACGCTCCTCGTAGGAAAATCCCTCCGCAGGCAGAATCATCCGAGTGAACCTTCTCTGGACTGCCTCCAGTGCCAATATCTCTTTCCTTAGATAAGGGGCCAAAAATTGGTCACAGTATTCCAGTTTGGTGCCTTGTATAGTTTTGGCTCCATTTGGCTTCATTTATACTCCATTCCCTTTGAAATGAAGACCAACATTTCATTTGCTTTCACTATTACCTGCTGAACTTGCATGCTTGCTTATTTTGATTTCTGCATGAGGACCTCCAAATCCCTCTGTGCTGCAGCTTTCTGCGGTCTTTCTCCATTTAAATAATATTCGACCCCTTAATTCTTCCGACTAAAGTGCATAACTTCACATTTTCCTACATTATATTCTATCTGCCAATTTTTGCCCATTCACTGAGCCTTTCTTTTGTAGACTCTTTGTGTCAGCCAGGGGCTGGTTTAGCACACTGGGCTAAATCGTTGGCTTTTAAAGCAGACCAAGGCAGGCCAGCAGCACGGTTCAATTCCTGTACCAGCCTCCCTGAACAGGTGCCGGAATGTGATGACTAGGGGCTTTTCACAGTAACTTCATTGAAGCCTACTCGTGACAATAAGCGATTTTCATTTCATCTCACCACTTTCCTTCTACCTGTCTTTGTATCACTCACAAACTTGACAATACTACATTCACTTCCCTCATCCAAGTCATTAAGATTTTGGAATTTTTGGGAAATCCAAGCATATTCCAACTACAGGTTCCCCTTTATCGATTCTGCTCATCACTACCTCAATTAATTATAATACATTTTTCAGGCACGATTTCCCCTTCATGAAGCCATGCTGACTCTGCTTGATTCTACTGGGAAGAATTTTCCCAAACTTTATCAGAGTGTCTGGCTCTGACTGAAAACTGGTGTGTTTCTCCCCAGGAATATAGCTGAGTTTTCAGACCAGGGGTGGGATTCTCCGCCCCGCCGCGCCACATTTCTGCCCCGACCGGCCGGCGGAATTCTCCGGTATGCTGGCTGGTCAATGGGGTTTCCCGTTGTGGGGCAGCCCCACGCCGTCGGGAAAGCCCCGGGCACCGGCATAACGGAGAATCACGCCGGCGGAGAATCCCGCCCCAGATTTTCTGTCTCTTAGTGCGCAGAAAATCTGAGGGTGTGGTTTAATTTGTCACTCTGGTGGGGTGGGGCCTGATAAAATCTCATACGAACAAAGCTACCCCACCACCCTTTACTTCCTGCCTGCCCTTTTGAAAAGTCACAGAATGTGACAAATGTCACAAAAATCACAAATGAATATTTAGTTCCCAGCTTTATACTGATAATTCATTTATTTTGTGCCGAATACTACGTGCATTTAAATACAGAGACAATAATTTTGCTCTTTTTACCATTTCTCTCCCCACCCTCCTTGACCCAATCTGCTGCTGTTTTTTTCATGTTTTTACACACTCCCTTGCTGTCACACTCTGGGTACCATCTGGGTGTCACAAATAGCTGCCTTGCAATGCTGCCATATCTTTTTGCTTTGTAAGTCTACATATCCCCTCTCCAGAACTACCCGACCCCCTCCAACCCTTCCATTTAGTTTATATTCCTCTCTACATTCCTGGTTATGCTGTTTGCAGCAACACTGGTCCCAGCATGGTTAAGGTATAGACCGCCTCAAGGTTACAGCTCTCACTTTCCCGAGGACTGATGCCAGTGCCCACGGACCGAAACTCACTTCTCCCACACCAGTCTTTGAGCCATGTATTCATCCCTCGAATTTCATGTGTGTAATGCCAATTTGCATTCCACTCAGGTACGGTAGCATGGTGGTTAGCATCAATGCTTCACAGCTCCAGGGTCCCAGGTTCGATTCCCGGCTGGGTCACTGTCTGTGTGGAGTCTGCACGTCCTCCCCGTGTGTGCGTGGGTTTCCTCCGGGTGCTCCTGTTTCCTCCCACAGTCCAAAGATGTGCGGGTTAGGTGGATTGGCCATGCTAAATTGCCCGTAGTGTAAGGTTAATGGGGGGGATTGTTGGGTTATGGGTATACGGGTTACGTGGGTTTAAGTAGGGTGATCATTGTTCGGCACAACATTGAGGGCCGAAGGGCCTGTTCTGTGCTGTACTGTTCTATGTTCTATGTAATAATTCAGAGATTATAACCGTGGAGGTTCTGTGGTTTAATTTAGTGCCTGACTCAAACTCTCCACACAGAACATCTTTCCTATGTTCTACTTATGTTGTTGGTACCTACATGGACCACGACAATGGGATCCTCCCCCTCCCACTGCAGGTTCCTCTCTAGCCCAGAGCAGATGTCCCAAACCCTGGCACCGGGCAGGCAGCACAGCCGTTTGAACCATCACTCATTGCTACAGAAAACAGTGTTAATCCCTCTGAAATGAAAAAAAAAATGAAAATTGCTTATTGTCACAAGTAGGCTTCAATGAAGTTACTGTGAAAAGCCCCTAGTCGCCACATTCTGGCGCCTGTCCGGGGAGGCTGGTACGGGAATCGAACCGTGCTGCTGGCCTGCTTGGTCTGCTTTAAAAGCTAGTGATTTAGCCCAGTATCTCTGATATTCTTATGTGCTCCATCTATTTTAATGACTTCCTGCACCACTGTATCATGGCCATTCAGCCCATCCACCCTGCAATCCCCACTCTCATCCAAAGGTGCTGAGAGAACCTCAAACCTGTTTGACAATTGCAGAGGCTGACACTCCTGTCCTCTGGATCCTCTTACCTGCTTCACCCACAGTCACACCCTCTTGTCCCTGCCCACTTTCCAAACTGGAAGACCCTATATTAAGCCCCTATCTTGACGTGGCTGCCTCCTTAAAATAAAAGGATCCAGGTAACTCTCTCCTTCCCAAAGGTGTTGCAGTGTCTGCAGCTCAGCCTCCAGCTGAATAACTCCGAGCAGAAGTTCATCAAACCACAGACACTTACTGCAGACGGGTTTGCCCTGGGTCACAATGTTATCCAGGAGTTCCCACATGCAGCAGCTTTGACCTGTCCTGCCATCCTTAATGTGTTTTAAATAATTAGTCAATTACATTATTTACTTATTTATTGTGCTTTTTGTATTGTATTAAATAACCACCAAGTTGTGCAGTGTTTTAAACCCGAGGGTGCTTTTCTTACATTAACTCTATTCTTTTTTGGACTACTTGTCTTATCTTACTCCATGAGGCCCTAACTTTCCCTTATTACGGAGGAAGGCTTTTTGCACATTGCCCCTGACACTGAGCAATCAACTAACCAGTTTCTTGTCACTTCACGGTTATCTATTGGACAAGAGGAGTGACAGGTTTAGATAAAGGATCTGGATTGGCGCAGGCTGGGAGGGCCGAAGGGCCTGTTCCTGTGCTGTAATTTTCTTTGAGCAGGTTTCTGCTGTTCCTTGAAGTCTGTCGATGTATTTCAAATGAGTCACTATGAGGACTTGCTGATCTGAGTACATTCTACTTGTTTTTCATCTCTCTCTCTATGGTGAAGTGATTGGTTTCTACACGATACCTTCTGCCACATGACATGATGACTTGATGGCTGAACTTTCTGTCGGCCAAAGTGAGCCATGCTGTGGGTCTGCCTGATAATCCTTCCCCACTCGCAGGTTTCTGCCGTTAAGCCAAAAAGGCACTCTGTCACACGGATGGTTCACATGATGTATGAATTTCAGTATCCGTGTTGTTGCTCGTTCTGGGTGAGTGTGCTTAACACTCAATTTGGCTCTGTTTCATTACTTAGCTCTGGAGTCGCCAGGTATCGTTAAGATACCGCCACAAGTTTCAAGGTCAAGTTCAAAGCAATTAAACCATACACCAATTAGTAAGTTCAAACAAAGGAGTTTATTATAATACAATTATAATCTACTCATGCACACGCTAAGATGATTAAACTATTCCTACCACTAAATAAACCAATACTTATCTTAAAGGGAACTGCCGGATCAGGGGACAAGGCCTCTTGCTCTGCACTGGTCCACAGACTTCAGGTTGGTACGGGTTATAAAGGGGTCAGGAGTGTCTATCTCTGGTAGTGATCGTTGTGAGACACTTACTTGCTGGCGGCTGCTGTCCCAAACCTCTCCTCTATCTCGGTCAAGATCTTCGGTAAAAGGCTGGTCGAGAGGGCTGGTCAAGAGAGGAGGGCTGGTCAAGAAAGGAGGGCTGGTCAAGAAGAACAAACTAAGTTTGTGACCTGTCTTTTATTGGTCCCAGGGCTTCGCGCCCTTTTGGGCGGACCCTCTATCTGCTGGGGATCGATTGGGTCTCTTCCCAATCGATTATTTGAATCCCCTCAATACTGAGGCTGTCCCTCGGCTACTGGGTGGGCCTTCAGGTGCTTTGTCTTCGAACCCCGCTGGTGCCGGGATGTCTGGTATCCTATACAATGTTGCAATCACTTTCCTATTTGTGTCCATTGTCCCTGGGATCGTCCCATTACCATGTTAACTGTCCCGGAGATTGCCTCATTAGTATTCGGAATGTTCGTTTCGGTGCTGTCTGCTCTCTTAGCATCAGAATACACATTGGCTTGGTGCAGCCTGCTTGTGCTGCAAACTTTGTCCATTTTAACCTGCAAGCTTTGCGTTCCTCCATTTTGTATTGAGGGAATGGCCAACTTCGGTGGCTACAGTGTAACTCCAGGTACGGAGGTCGTGCATCCCAATGACTGGTGAATCCTATCAAGCAGCATCTCACCTCCACTGTTACAACAGGCAATGTACTGACCATACCCAACCTGCCCGTTGGGCTCAAAGTACAGGCCAGAATTTTATGAGGAGTTTCATTGGGCTGAAAGTGTGTGAAATTGTGTGAGAAGACATCGGGTGTGCGTCCCCATGTCACGGCGCACTCATGCAATATTTTAGTTGGCAGGCACATGTCAGCTGCATGCGCTGGCAATTAAGCAGCCAACTAAGAGGATTAAAAGTCCAACTGACTGGAATTTTACGTTGCCCGTGCGATTATTAGGTTGGCGCGCGGGCAACAAGGACAAGCAGCCAAGCTGTTCTTCACTTTTTTCACCTAAGGATGAGACAAAAAGGGGAAAGGAACACTTACTGTGAGCTGCGTAAATCAGCTTGTTAGAGTTTGCTGCAGCAGGGCTGTCGAGATTTCAGAACATTTCCTCGGGTTTCTTGTGAGGTATTTGCATTGATAACCTTGTGCCATAATATACACACAAGTATATGATGGTGCATAGACAGACACTGACTGACACACTGAATGACCAATCAACACACAGAACACAGCAGCCAATCACCAGACAGGACACAACCACTATAAAGCCAGAGGACACTAGTTTTCCCGTTCTCTCGGGATACAGCCTCTCTGAGACAGCCAAAGCCCGTAATCAGCAACACGAACATCCACCATGTGCTAGCAGGATAGCCTGGTCAGGGTTAGCCTCAGGTCTCCAGTCAACTCAACATAGTGTCAACCCACAGTGCAAGTATGTTTAACAGCTCATCATTGACAGCTCCAGGGTCCCAGGTTCGATTCCCGGCTGGGTCACTGTCTGTGTGGAGTCTGCACGTCCTCCCTGTGTGTGCGTGGGTTTCCTCCGGGTGCTCCGGTTTCCTCCCACAGTCCAAAGATGTGCGGGTTAGGTGGATTGGCCATGATAAATTGCCCGTAGTGTAAGGTTAATGGGGGGATTGTTGGGTTACGGGTATACGGGTTACGTGGGTTTAAGTAGGGTGATCATGGCTCGGCACAACATCGAGGGCCGAAGGGCCTGTTCTGTGCTGTACTGTTCTATGTTCTATGTTCTATTCAATAAAGTTGAACTTCAACAAGTGTTGGTAGCCTGTCTCTCTCACTGCTATGGTAAACGCAGTCCTCGCAGACCCAGCATACCCAACACATCACCTCGTTCTGAAGACTTTCATTCTGGTAATTCTGTCTCTCACCTGCCCACTAAACTCTTACTGTCCTCCAACACCCTTTCTTCTCCTCGCTCACCTTCCACGTCCGGGGTATCCACCTCAAACATGGACAGGATCAGGATGTTGTGTCCCCCACCATCTGTTCGTGTGCACTCCAGCACATTATGGCATTTCTTCTCCTGAAGAAGAACCAGTGTATTCATTCGCCCAGCCTTGAATTGCTGCGCCATAAACCTCCCCCTAGAAGAACCAGCTTCAAGTGCCCATCAGACATCCTTCCATACACACAGGTGAACAGTCAAATCTCCTATCCTGACCATGTATAGGGATATGTGCCCTATGGAACTATTCATTTCTCAACCCTGCCCACCCTTCAAGATATCAAGACTCAGCTCCATGCTCGGTTGATATCACACTTGTAGAAGATCACTGAACTATTTCCGGCACAGGATCAAAGTTTGACACCCACATAATGCCTATTCAACTGTGCAGGAACCTTGAGTGGCACGATAGCACAGTGATTGGCACTGCTGTTTCACAGTGCCAGGGTCCTGGGTTCGATTCCCACTTTTGTCACAGTCTGTGTGTATTCTGCACGTTCTCCCCATGTCTGCGTCGGTTTCCTCCGGGGTGATCCGGTTTCCTTCCACCGGTCCTGAAAGATGTGCTTGTTAGGTCAATTGGACATTCTGAATTCTGCCTCTGTGTACCCGAACAGGCGCCGGAGTGTGGCGACTGGGGGATTTTCACAGTAACCTCATTGCAGTGTTGATACAAGCCTACTTGTGACAATAAAGATTATTATATATTATTATTGTGACAATAATAAAGATTATTATTATTTTTCATCCAGACCTTTGTCTGGTGGTGAGGCCTCTTCTTGCCATCCCACAGCATTAGTGTTCCATGCTGAGCACTCAATACCTCCATGTGCAGACGGTCATCAGAGAACCGTGGGCCAATGTGCCAAGCCCACTGGGTGCTGAGGCCATTACATCTGTAAAATTGTGAAATTTCTCCCCCATAGCTCTGTATTCCCCTTCCACAACTCCAGGCAGCCTTCCGGGAGCTTCCTGGGCTCATTTTAAAACTTCTTCCTGCTCACTGTTGGACACAGTGTCCGCCAAGGTCCAACACCCACCCCTACCATCACCAGTGGTGCTGCACCAGTATACAGCTGTTAACTGGCCAGCCAGCGTGAAATCATAGATTATCACAGAATTCACAGTGCAGAAGGAGGCCATTCAGCCCATCGAGTCTGCACCTGCTCTTGGAAAGAGCACCCTACCCAAGGTCAACACTTCCACCCTATCCCCATAACCCAGTAACCCCACCCAACACTAAGGGCAATTTTGGACACTAAGGGCAATTTAGCATGGCCAATCCACCTAACCTGCACATCTTTGGACTGTGGGAGGAAACCGGAGCACCCGGAGGAAACCCACGCACACACGGGGAGGATGTGCAGACTCCGCACAGGCAGTGACCCAAGCTGGAATTGAACCTGGGACCCTGGAGCTGTGAAGCAATTGTGTTACTATGCTATTGTGCTGCCCGGTAATGGCTGTTGTTCCGTTTGTGGGCGGAAACTGACACCGCGGCCACTTCCAGGCCTGCCGGACATGCAAAATCCAATGTTAGATGTGATTCCGTGATGAGACAGTCCTTGCTAAACCATCCTAATTGTGCTGAGGATCACACTGAGAACCAATTTAGGATCATCAGTCGGGTTCACAGTGTGGCTCACTTATGCATACAGGAAGCCAGACATATTCACACCAGGGAAAGCCCACCTGCCAACCAATCAGTACTCTCTTTTCATGCAGTATAAATTACTGTGCTTTTATGATGAGTATTCTCATGTATCTGTTCTGATGAGTACAAGTTTAAAAGCTTGAACAACATGTCCCTTTTTTTCAGAAATGCCCAAGTTCTGTACGACCGAACAATTAGTTTGCCTTTGTAAAAAGAATCACATATGTTTTAGAACGCTCAAAATTCGCTAGCCATTGGGATTTTCTCTTCCCGCTGGCAGTGCACCCCCTGCTCGTGGATTTCCCGGCGACGTGGGGTGTCTTCGATGGGAAATCCCATTGACACTCGGCTGGAAGAGAAAAACCCGCCGCCAGTGAACGGCGCGCAGCCGAGAAACAAGGCAGCTGGTGGACCGGAGAATCCAGCCCAACTTCTTTAGTTTTGCATTGTGAGTTGGATATGCTTGCAAAACAAACTGCATCTTAACACTGAAAATAGGTTGGCAACAGCCTGTTGTGGGTAAGGTAGATAACTAATTTCAACTGGTTTTTCCCAATTGCTTTGGGATGCAACGTAATGAAAGATTCGTGTCCATCACTTCAGTGCTTCACTTTCAGTCTTGTCTGAAACACTTTGCACTTTTGTACGAGATCGTCAGAGAAATGAATTTCTGACGGGTCACCATTTTCTTTTTCAGCAGTTTGGGAAATTGATTGGTCCTCCAAGGGTTACAAATCTCACTTCACGGTGATCAGTTGTTTATTTTTTTGTTATTTCTGCTCCAGCGAGACATTGGTCAGCAGCTAAAATCTGGAATTGATTGGACTTCACAATGTCAGCTAAAGTGCGTCTTGATGTGCATTATGGGAATTGGGATTCTGGTAGTCTTTGGTCATGAATCTTCGAAAAACGATGGGTCGGAGCAACTTGCTGTTGTTTAAAATGAGGGGAAAAAAACAACAACAGGCTCCTCAGAACCAAATAAATATCGTTGGGTAGAAATGTAAGTGCATTTTGTACCAATGCCTATAAATATTGGGCCATAACTTGTTGGCTCCCCAATGTCGCATTTAGGGGCTACTCCAATGATGCGCTGGGGAATACCTCTAACAAGTTGCCACATGAGGGTTTACCTGGCAATTGTCCAGAAGCGCCAACTTCCCCTGCATAATTGCGCTGGGAACCATCCAACAGAGTGATTTAAATCAATAACTTTGGATGGTTCAGCCAGTTCTACCCTCATAGTTGCTAAGAAAGGGTTTGAACAAGAAAAAGCACCTTTAACTTTGAAGTAACTATTTTAACTACCCATGCCTTGCATGGAACATCCCCCACACCCCTTCCAACTAAGCACCCCAACCGCCCACCCACACGGGATTTCTCACCCCCCTGACCTGAGCCCTGACCTGTCCTGACCTGAGCCCTGACACCCCCACAACCAAATCTGACCCGAATGACAGCCACCTCCCCGCCACCGCTGACCCGACAACCTGACCTGACACCCCCCACGTCTGTACCACTCTCCCCCACATGTCTCAACGCTACCTCACCCTACCTATGTCCGAACTCCTTCCTGTCAATGCCTGAACCCACACTCCCATTCGCCTACCTTGAAAACCCATCTTCTCCGTTTCAATGGCACCATTAAATTCACCTGCTCTCCGGCAGCAAATGCTGCAAAGTGGGGCGCATCCTCCTTCGCTCTGCACCTTTTGCACTTCGCCGCTGGAGCCACTAGCCTGCTTCACTTCTTCAGTCTGAGCCAGGAAGCCTGGGCGAGACACGAGGTTTTGCAACTCAAGCACGGGTAACTCGCTGCGGAGTGGCAATCCGCTGCTGACTGCCATTCCGTGGAAGTTGTGGGCTCAATATTTTGCTCAGATCATTTAGTCCTTAAGCAGAGAGAGGAGGATGTGTACTAAAAAGTAAGTGCGAGCATGTGGGTTATTTAAATGCGCACTTTATTTTGGCAATAATCTGCTTCCTTGCTGTGAAAGTAATGGCCATGAAATTCGAAAAGCCCTGAGAATGGGTGAGGGGATTGTGATGGGTGATTAATCCACTGCCGATGACTCCACGGAAAGCAGCATACAAACTTTGTGCTGCCTGCTCATTTAAATGATTTCTGCCTGCAGGAATGGAGCCAGTGAGTAGCTGCATGCTTGAACTGGGAGTGCACGATCATGAGGAATGGCTGGACTTAAAGTTAGCCTTCAAAGCCAGCTCTTAAAGGGCAGTTTCAGTATGGCTGCAGGAGATGCTGAAACTGATTGAAGCAGGGACGGTGAGCTGGAAAACTGAATGGTGACAGAATGGACATAGAGGCCTGAGGCCGCAGAGGTGGGGTTGCAAAATTAGGCAAGGGAGGAAATCTGAAATGTCGCCATTGGTTAGCGGGTCAATGCAATCCTGCCTTTGAGCCCAATGGAAGCAGGTACCAATTTGGCATACGCAAGTGGTCCATTGACTGTAACTAACCGCCCACGTGAGGCCAGGGGCTGGTTTAGCTCACTGAGCTAAATCACTGGCTTTTAAAGCAGACCAAGCAGGCCAGCAGCACGGTTCGATTCCCGTACCAGCCTTTCCGGAATGTGATGACTAAGGGCTTTTCACAGTAACTTCATTGAAGCCTACTCGTGACAATAAGCGATTTTCAATTTCAATTTTTCAATTTTCGATTGGGGATGTCAGCATGATCATAGAACAGTGGAAGGGTCCAATGCTGTGGGTGATGCCTAGTTAGTCATTAGAAGTAGCTTATCTGCATTGGGTCAGGGGGCAGTGAGGCCTCCTTTATCCATTTCACCTCAAGAGCCACTTCTTCCCTATGGCCAGACCTGCAGCCCCAGGCCATACTGTTGCGGGTCTCTCTCTCCACAATGATGGCCTGGCAAATATGGCCACCAATGTTTTTTTCAATAACATCTCCCCAGGACGTTTCCACCTTGATGTGCCCGTGCCATCTCCTGTCTGCCGGCAGCAGCTGTACACAGGTCTCCCCCTGAGGCTGCAAGTGGGGCTTTGCTACGTTTTGTACACATGGTACAGATGCCCAATATTTTGTACCCAATATGAGACCAGTTGCACCATTTATATAATCACAATGCCAAAAAACTTCACCAATATGCATGAATCGAAGTTGTTACCTGTGATCCACTGGTATGCATTTTATAATTGTGCTTATTTCAAAACCGTAAATTATTACTTCGCACTTTCCAGTGAAAATGTTGCCCTACATAAGATGGCAAGATTTGATTTCATTCTAAATTGTTGTCAGGACATTTGAAAATGTTCGTCAAGTTCTCCAGGTCTTCACTCTGGATATTAACTTCTTTCATAATTGTCGATATGAACAGTTCGGCGGTGAGCCTCTGCACAGATTCCTGTAGTAGTGAAATCTTCACAGTTAGCACTGAAAGCAGCACGATTGCAATCAAGGTCCATTCTGGATTTTTATGAATGATATTTGTGTTAGTTAGCCTGAATGTTTTACAAGACTACTTAGTTCAGAAGATATATCAGACATCCCAAGTTGAAGAGGTCCCAACAATTCAGGTAAAACTTTATTAAGTCTATCCAGCACAATCCCTTTGCGGATTTGGTGCATTACAAGTAATACAGGCCATTTGGTGTCTCTTTTGTGCAAATTGATTAAAAATCAAAGACCAGCCGGATGGAAGCAAATGGTCGTGAAAGATTCCGCTTGTGAGCATTCATCACACTTTGAGCTATTACTTCAATAGCATTTTCAAAGAGATTACAGAGGCCAAGGTGAGTTCATGTTGAAACGTGGATTGCTCATGGTCATTGGTTTGTGCAGGCATTTATTGCAGTAATTGTAACCATTATTGCACGGACACCTACAACTGGCTGTGCAGTGTGGCATACCAACACAGCATCGGATTCCCTCTGTCCAGACATTACAGACAATCGACTGTCAAAGTCTTTTTTATTCTTAATGCGTTTTACTTTAATTTGCTGCATTTCATTTTAAACGTATAACAAAATGACATTTATTGTTATATGGTGCTTGCCTCTAATCCAATTTTCAAGGAAAAAAATATATTGAACACTTTTTCTTCTTTGATATTGTAATTATATTTTTTTGGGCATATTAACTTAATTACTGTACTAATGTTTTGAATATCACCAATGACGATAATTCTGATCTTGGGTTATCAAAAGCATTTAACTTTATACAAATACTTGGATAGAAGCTGTTACAAATGAATTCTATCTGGTAGGTATAATTATTACGTAGTCGCATTAAGAACATTTCAGTTCTTTAGGTTGAGTTGAGAACCTTGACGCGATCATTTTAAGTTTTTCACCATTCATTAATGTCAATGAAAAATGTGGTTAGAGTATAAAAGCAGCTTACGATATTTGCGAACATGATTACAAAGAGGGAAATATACCATTAAGAATAAATGGGCAAATGCAGAGTCTTACTTAGTCTCAGCAGATTGTCACTTGCATTGCAATGACTTACTGTGTTATTTTTTGAGGAAGAGAGTTCCAAAGGTCCATGACCTTTAAACAGTGATGCCTAGTTCTAGATTCTCCCACAAGAGGAAACATCCTCTCCACATCCATCCTGTCAATACCCCTCGGGATCTGACATGTTTCAATCGAGTCGCCCCTTACCCGACTTAACCCCAGCGTACACAAGCCTATCCTGTTCAACCTTTCCTCAAACGACAATCCACTCATTCCCGGTATTAGTCTGGTAAACTTTTTCTGAACTGTTTCCACTGCATTTACATCCTTGCTTAAATAACAAGACCAATACCATGGACAATACACCAGATGTGGTCACACTAGTGCCCTCTACAACTGAAGCATAACCTCACTTCTTTTTAGTATTTAATTTCCTCCTCAATAAACAATATGACTCAATATGCTTTCCTAATTACTTGCTGTACCTGCAGATTACCCTTTTATGATCCATGTACTCAGGCAGCCGAATCCTTCTGCATCTCAGAGCTCTGCAATCTCTCACTGTTTAGATAATAGGTGATGTGACCATCAATTCACACGACACACGGTTGGAAGTGAACAGTGGTTTTAATAGTCTTACAACAGAGCCTGCCTGCGATGAGATGAACTGGCAGGCAGGCTCACGACTGCAAAGCTTTATACTTCCGGTTAGTGGGAGGAGCCATGGGGCGGAACCATGGGCGGAGCCAAGGGTGGAGCCCAGTACAAACTCCTCATCTCCTCCTATGGGCAGAGCCACGCAACTGCTCGTATACCCACCTTACAAGAACACAACACATACAATATAAGACAGTGTGAATTACTAGATTGTGATTCACCACAATAGGCTTCTTTTTTCATTCTTTCTCCAAAAAATTGACAATTTCACATTTGTCTCCATTATACTCTATTTGCTAGATCGCGGCCCATTTACTTAACCTATTTTGTCCCTTTGTAGCCTCCTTATGTTCTCTTCACAATTTACTTTTCTACCTATTTCTGTGTGATCAACAAGTTCAGCAACCATACCTTCAGTCCCTTCATCAAAGTCATTTATATAAATAGTAAAAAGTTGAGGCCCCATCACTGATCACTGAGGCACACCACTCGTCACATCCTGTCAATAAGCAAAGATCCATTTATGCCGACTCTCTGTTTTATGTTAGCTAGTCAGAAGACTGGGTTCGAGCTCCACTCCAGAGTTGAACACACAGGGTAACACTTCAGTACAGTATGAAATGACTGCTGTTGCAATGATGCACATTCACAGACTTCATTAGAAACACAACAGGTCTTTATTAATAAGAAAAACTGTACAGAGGCCAGCAGCCACACAGTTGTCCTAAAGCAGCCCACTGGCTGCTCCAGTCCCCAACATGCCTTCTCCATGTCTTCTGCCTGAGGGAGGACTCAACTCACCCGCCAAAGTTTACCGACTCTCAGTCCCGATTGGTGCCCAGGTGACCCTCTTCTACTGCGTTGCCATTAAAGGGACAATCACCACATCCCTCCCCCTTTAACTCCTTTATACAATTTTTAATAATTAAGTTACTCAACCTAAATTCTAACTAAACTTTGTATATATGAGTTGGACAATTATAAATCGAATCTTTGAGGGTTTTTTCTGTTAATTGTCCAGAGGAGTGATATTGTAGTCTGAGATACTTCCACTGGATCAACATTAACAGGAAATGCAATGATAGTGCCTTTTCTGGCACGGGCAGTTCATTAAGGGGCTGGGTTAGCTCACTGGGCTAAATCGCTGGCTTTTAAAGCAGACCAAGCAGGCCAGCAGCATGGCTCGATTCCTGTACCAGCCTCCCCGGACAGGCACCGGAATGTGGTGACTAGGGGCTTTTCACAGTAACTTAATTGAAGCCTACTCGTGACAATAAGTGATTTTCATTTCATTTCATTTCATTTTTCATTACTACTTGTTTCCACGGAGACATCAGTCATGTCTATAACAGGTCGAGCAGCTACTTCAGTGCTTACAAGTTCGAAAATACTTCTTGATGGCAACACTGACTGGTGGAGCATCTCGCTACTCCTCAAGTGTTTACAAACAATCCCTCCTTCTATCTCAAGAGTCCAGTCTCGGAGACAATAATTCTGGGGATCTAACTTGACCCACTACTGAAGTTTCATGTTATGACACCATGCTTTTTTATGTCCTCAATATGGTATTTCTATTGCTGCAATGGTGGTGGCTCATTGATGAGATCTCAAAGCTTGTGCATTTAAATATAACCACTTTTACTGGTAGGTGTTAACTATGTACAGTTCCAGATATAGCCTAACATGGAACTCTTTCAAGCAGGCTTGTTGCTGACTGAGTTCTGTCCTATACTATATAACTACATACTTCGCACTTGGGCAGCATTAGGACCCTGGACAAGACCCCAACAGTGGTTAGGATACTGAACAAAGGCTCCAATACATTGTTTAAATTTTGTAAGATTGTGAGGGAATTATACCTTGCTCCAGGAATGATTTCATGTAACTTTATTACGAACACGGTATTAAAATGTCTTTACCATCATAGAAGAAAATAGCTTTTAATTACCCCTTAAGCAATGCTAATCAATACATTGACACAATATCCCTCAACTGCTATCTTTATTCCCACTCAAACAGCAAAACCGTCACAGATTTCAATCCACTGTCTCCAAAGAAGTGTTGACTTGTCCCCATTCCGCAGTTTTCTCGGTATCCTTCATTTGATCATTTATACTCTTCCAGCTGCCATCCTTCTTGCATCCTTTAGTGTCCTTTTCTGGGGTCATTCACTGCCCCCCTTCTCAGATCATTCAGTGTCCACCTTCTCAGGTTTTTCAGTGTCCATTCTAGGGGTCTTTCAGTGCCCTCACTCTGGGGTCTTTCAATGCTCTCTCCCTGGGTCTATCAGTGCCCTCTCTCAGAACCTTTCAGTGCCGCCTCTCTGGGATCTTTCAGTGTCTTCTCTCAGAGTCTTTCAGGGCCCTCTCTCTGGGGTCTTTCAGGGCCCTCTCTCTGGGGTCTTTCAGGGCCCTCTCGCTGGGGTCTTTCAGGGCCCTCTCTCTGGGGTCTTTCAGGGCCCTCTCTCTGGGGTCTTTCAGGGCCCTCTCTCTGGGGTCTTTCAGGGCCCTCTCTCTGGGGTCTTTCAGGGCCCTCTCTCTGGGGTCTTTCAGGGCCCTCTCTGGGGTCTTTCAGGGCCCTCTCTCTGGGGTCTTTCAGGGCCCTCTCTCTGGGGTCTTTCAGGGCCCTCTCTCTGGGGTCTTTCAGGGCCCTCTCTCTGGGGTCTTTCAGGGCCCTCTCTCTGGGGTCTTTCAGGGCCCTCTCTCTGGGGTCTTTCAGGGCCCTCTCTCTGGGGTCTTTCAGGGCCCTCTCTCTGGGTCTTTCAGGGCCCTCTCTCTGGGGTCTTTCAGGGCCCTCTCTCTGGGGTCTTTCAGGGCCCTCTCTCTGGGGTCTTTCAGGGCCCTCCCTCTGGGTCTTTCAGGGCCCTCTCTCTGGGGTCTTTCAGGGCCCTCTCTCTGGGGTCTTTCAGGGCCCTCTCTCTGGGGTCTTTCAGGGCCCTCTCTCTGGGGTCTTTCAGGGCCCTCTCTCTGGGGTCTTTCAGGGCCCTCTCTCTGGGGTCTTTCAGGGCCCTCTCTCTGGGGTCTTTCAGGGCCCTCTCTCTGGGGTCTTTCAGGGCCCTCTCTCTGGGGTCTTTCAGGGCCCTCTCTCTGGGGTCTTTCAGGGCCCTCTACTCTGGGGTCTTTCAGGGCCCTCTCTCTGGGGTCTTTCAGGGCCCTCTCTCTGGGGTCTTTCAGGGCCCTCTCTCTGGGGTCCTTTCAGGGCCCTCTCTCTGGGGTCTTTCAGGGCCCTCTCTCTGGGGTCTTTCAGGGCCCTCTCTCTGGGGTCTTTCAGGGCCCTCTCTCTGGGGTCTTTCAGGGCCCTCTCTCTTGGGGGCCTTTAGGGCTCACCTGGGCAGGGCCCTCACTCTGGGGTCTTTCAGGGCCCTCACTCTGGGGTCTTTCAGGGCCCTCTCTCTGGGGTCTTTCAGGGCCCTCTCTCTGGGGTCTTTCAGGGCCCTCTCTCTGGGGTCTTTCAGGGCCCTCTCTCTGGGGTCTTTCAGGGCCCTCTCTCTGGGGTCTTTCAGGGCCCTCTCTCTGGGTCTTTCAGCATCCTCACTCTGGGTCTTTCAGGGCCCTCTCTCTGGGGTCTTTCAGTGCCCTCTCTCTGAGGTTTTCCACTGTCCTCTCTCTGGGTTTTTCAGGGCCCTCTCTCTGGGATCTTTCAGTGCCCTCACTCTGGTCTTTCAGGGCCCTCACTCTGGAATCTTTCAGTGCCCTCTCTCTGGGGTCTTTCAGGGCCCTCACTCTGGATCTTTCAGGGCCCTCTCTCTGGGGTCTTTCAGGGCCCTCACTCTGGGGTCTTTCAGGGCCCTCACTCTGGTCTTTCAGGGCCCTCACTCTGGTCTTTCAGGGCCCTCACTCTGGGGTCTTTCAGGGCCCTCACTCTGCTCTTTCAGCGCCCTCACTCTGGTCTTTCAGGGCCCTCACTCTGGAATCTTTCAGTGCCCTCTCTCTTGGGTCTTTCAGCGTCCTCACTCTGGGGTCTTTCAGTGCCCTCACTCTGGGTCTTTGAGGGCCCTCTCTCTGGGTCTTTCAGTGCCCTCAATCTGGGTCTTTCAGTGCCCTCACTCTGGGACTTTCAGGGCCCTCACTCTGGGACTTTCAGGGCCCTCACTCTGGGACTTTCAGGGCCCTCTCTCTGGTGTCTTTCAGGGCCCCCTCTCTGGGTCTTTCCGTGCCGTCTCTCTGGGCCCTTTGTTGCCTCCTCTATGAATTTATTGTTCCCTCTTCCTTGAGGTCTTACATTGCCTCCTCATGGGGTTTCATCGTTTGTGGACTTTTTTGAAAGTTGATCTCTATCTGGGGTTTTCTCCATTTTCCTGTCCATTGCCGTTGATTTCTTCTTGTAGTTGCTGCTTTAAGGGCATTGCCGCATTAAATCCTTTACCTGTTTGAATGAAATGCTGCTTTAAGTCTGTCAACTTTTCAAAAATAAATGTCAGCAGCTGCCGATTCACACTTTTGGAACAAAACTGCTTTTCCTTCCACCCTCCAAAACCTCTTTACTGAGAGAAAGTTCCTCCAGCGAACTCTGCAGCTTTTCTTTGTTTGGTCGCTTGGAGAGTCCAGTCTCCCTCCTCTTCCTTGTCGATTTCTTATTTTTAAATAAATTGAGTGCACCCAATTATTCTTTTTCTAATTAGGACACAATGTAGCATGGCCAATCCAGCTACACTGCAAATCTTTGGTCTGTGGGGGTGAGACCCGTGGAGACACGGGACGAATGTGCAAACTCCACATGGACAGTGACCCGGGGCCGGGATTGAACCCGGATCTTCAGCGCTGTGAGGCAGCAGTGCTAACCACTGTCCCACCATGTCGCCCTCCCCTTGTCGATTTCAACGTGAGATCCAATGTGGTCTGTTCGAGACCAGTGTTTTTTTTTAACTCTTTAACTTTTTTTTCAACAATTTGGGCACTTCTCTTTTTACAACCAATGGACTGCTGGCAGCTAAATTCTAAAGAGAATTTAGCTGCCAGCAGTCCATTTGTGTAGGGGCCACTGCCACTGAATCTCCACAGGCTTTACTCTGATCATGAGCAATTATACAGGGCCTTGGTGTGGTGATCCACCACTGTATATATATGTGTGTTCTTGTATTAGGGGATGTACAACAGTACCTGTATTACAGGTTTTCCGGTAAGCCCCTGCCGGCTAGCTCCGCAGTAGTCCCCGCAGTCCCCGCTGAAGCTCCCTGGCCAGTGGAAAGGCGCCCCCC
This sequence comes from Scyliorhinus canicula, assembly GCF_902713615.1. Lineage (NCBI taxonomy): Eukaryota > Metazoa > Chordata > Chondrichthyes > Carcharhiniformes > Scyliorhinidae > Scyliorhinus > Scyliorhinus canicula. Next base: position 177,335,054 of record NC_052154.1, on the reverse strand, counting down.
CCCCCCCCCAACCCGCTGACTGTGGCAGCACTGGACACAGTCCGCAGCCACCACGTGAGGCTGACAAAACACAGAGCACAGGTGATCCACGCCGTCGGGAAGGTGGCCCATCAGGGGCAGAGTATTGAGAGAGAGCCTTCAGGTGATGTCCTGAGGCCGTTCAACAATTGCACAATATGTCAAACATAAGAGTTGTGCATGCGCTTAGTACTATTTTCAATTTATTTGTCGTGCTTCGAGAGAGCTCCATAGATTATGATCCACAATTTAATGGTAAGCCATTTCTCGATATGTCTAAGCGGTGAATTCACATGGTTAAATCCCTAATTTTCTGACGTAGACAGACCAACCCAACGACGTGCAGCATACTCAGCGATGATGCCGCTTTGGAGGTGGCGGAGCATCCGTAAACAGGATGCTCCGCCACCTGTTTCAGCGTCAAAAGGGATTCTTCGCCCAATCGGCAAATGCACGGCAAGTGGAGAATCCCGCCCAAAATAAATACGGGATTCTGCATTGGTTGACCCCAAAAATCGCAAAACGCAATTAGACGGAGAATAGGTTCCGGCGCTAAAATCGCAGCGGCTGCCAATTTGATGCCAAATTGCAATTCTCCATCACCTCGACAGTAGCGTCAATACAGTCTGGAACGCATGTACAGTAAACACCATTTGCATGTCATTCGCGGGCCTGGCCTGCTATTCTCCGGAGCCTCCGCGATGCTCCGCCTCTGATGGGCTGAGTTCCCAATGGTGCGGTTCACTTGTGCTTTAAAAAATCGTGAAACCGGCATCGTGACTGCAGAGGGAGAGAGGGGGGGTCCGGTCGGCATCAAACATTGTCACAGTTGGCTGACAGTTGTGCCACTGGTCGGGGGCTTCTACCAGGACTGTGGGAAGTAGCGGGGGGTGGCCAGGCAGTGGGCTGTGGGGTCGGGGTGGACGGGCGTGGAGCACCATTGCCCCAGTCGGAAAGGCAGCCATGCAGCTGCGCACACCACTGACAACCCACTGTGAACTTTGGGCCACGGGTCGAATAGTTGCCCCCCAGGCCACCCCTCTTGGCGCTCTCTGGCCCCAGCCGACCCATCAGCTGTAAGGGCACGCTCCAGCACAGCCAGTGCCATCTTGTTGTCTGGGCTGCGTGTGAGTGAGGAGTGTAATGTGTATTTGCGGCTTCAGCTTGTCAGTCACCTGAGTGTCAGTCACCGACCTGGCGAATCCCGCACCGGTTTTCATTGGAATCGTTTGTGCTCTATGTGGCGCCAGTGCTAGCCCCTCCACAGTTGCTGAATCGGTCCAGGTCCAGCGCCAGTTTTGCTGGCATAAAAATCCATGAGTTTTGAGTCAGCGTCAACACTTACTATCGGAAACGGAGCATCCCACCCATCATTTATCGTTCTTTTTAACTGTTAAACACAACCTGCGGAGTTAATATATTGCAAACTGCAGCTTGATCAAATTACAGACATGGGCTCCAGACAGTGTTGAAAAGGCTCGCTGATCTTACCATTCATCCATCAGAAATATTTTTCAAAAATATTAATCAAGAATTAAACCTAACAAAGTTATTTGCCAAAGTTAAAGTATAAATCGCGACATGACTGTTTCTTTAAACCCGATGTCTGCTGTTTGATACATTAGATGGCAGTAACATAAGGAATGTGGCAGAGTGCACATTGAGCCTGTCATTATCACTCACAGGAAACTCACTCCTGAGGATAAAGATTGCCAGCATTATGGTGTGAAAATTCACAGCGGACTTGTTGAACTCTTGATCCTCAGCGCAGGGATAGAGAAAATCCCGGCCAAGAATTCAAAGATGCTGCAAAATTGCGACAAAATACTGCTGTTAGCTTGGAAAGGTGAAAGTGAGGACTTCGAATCAATGGCGATTAAAGATAAACTGCCAGCAAGGGTTTTGTTCAGGCGGATGAGAAAGCCAAGTGTGCATTCAACCAAAGAACTTTTGGGTTCCAAAGGCCACTTTTATGGGTCCCTCACTGATGGTTTGCGGTGGGTGGCCCATACAATTCTTCAAGTGGCCCTCCACTGCCCTGTCCTCCATTTCACAGGAGGCAGGTGAGGCCTGGGATGGTTCACCCACCCTCGCCCCAATTGAGATTCTCATGTGTTCAATTTTTTAAATGTATTCATTCAAGGGATGCTGGTGGGTGTAAGCCAGCATTATTTGCCCATCAATAATTGCCCTTGTGATGGTGGTAGTGAGCTGCCTTCCTGAGCCACTGTAGCCATGTGGTGTAGGTACACCCACAGTGCTGTTCGGGAGGGGGTTCAAGGGTTTTGATCCAGTGGCAGTGAAGGAACAATTATATATTTGATAGGGCAGCCCGGTAGCACAGCAGTTCGCACTATGGCTTCACAGCGCCAGGGTCCCAGGTTCAATTTCCGGCTTGGGTCACTGTCTGTGCCGAGTCGACACGTTCTCCCTGTGTCTGCGTTGGTTTCCTCCGGGTGCTCCGGTTTCCTTCCACAAGTTCCGAAAGATGTGCTATTAGGTCATTTGGACATTCTGAATTCTCCCTCAGTGTACCCGAACAGGCGCCGGAGTGTGGCGACTGGGGGTTTTCACAGTAACTTCATTGCAGTGTTAACGTAAGCCTGCTTGTGACAATAAAGGTTATTATTATTATTATTATTATATTTCCAAGTCAGGATGGTGAGTGGCTTGGAGGGGATTTTACAAGTGACGCTCTCCCCTGCAGCTGCTGCCATTGTCCTTCCAGTTGGTTGACGTTGCAGCTTTTATTGAACACTTCAGCACCATTTTCCACCTGGCCTCAATTTTGGCGATGCTGGGAGGGATTCAGGGACGGGGGTGGGGGAGCCCAGCAGTTCACCCTGCTTGGACCACAGGTGGGAGTGGGGGCCCACTTTTCACATTGCTTGTCCACCCACGCCCCACCCCTCCATGTAATCCTCCCCCATCCCTTGGTCTCTCCGTTAAGGCCTCCACCCTCAAAGGGCCTCATCTGACTTCCTCACCCTGAAAGATCTCCACTGACCTTCCTCCTCCACTCTAGTTGTCCAGGTCCTAGCCAGTGCTGCAACTGCAGGTAGTCAGATTATAAAGCTGCCAGCCAATCTGATTGGCCAATAACCCTGTGGTTTCGGCCTGAGTCAGCCTCAGTCACCTCCAAGCAAAAAACACTTCTCAGAGGGTTAAACTGACTGTGTGATATCTTTGGGTTGTGGGGGTGGTGAGGGGGTGGGGAGAGAAATTAAACCATGAAAATCCCTGTCCAGAGAGTGATTTACAGCAGAGAAGGAGGCCATTTGACCCATCGAGTCTATGCCGACTCCACACCGAGCAATCCACTCCCCTGCTCCATCCCCGTAACCCTGTGAGTTTATTTCCTTTGTCTGGCCCAGAAGACAGGAAGAAAAATATGTATCTCTGTTTTATAAAACTATTATTTTAAGATGGACAAAGGCTTTGCCCTGAATTTTCTGACTCTTGCCAGAAGCCTGAAAAGGGCAATTTTCAGGCTTCAGAAAACCAGCAGGTACCTTGTTATCCATGAAGACCCGGAAAAGCCCCGTGACTGCAGAAAATCAAGTTCCAGAGAAATGCATCAACATCTGTCTCTTCCAAGCTATTTGCTCACTGTCCAAGCTGGATGATGAATAAGGGCACATAACAGCTTTCCTGCAGGATAATGGCGAGCCTGATCAAAGGCCAACATCTTCTGTCCTCAAATTACCCCGGAAGGCTAAAATCTCTCAAAAATCTGAGCAGTGGGTGAAACTGCCTGTTTCATGCAGAGACTATGTAGCAGAAACGTGAGTGGTATTTTCCACTGACAGGATGCAAGCAAAAAAAGACTGACTATCACACAAATGAGTAATGTGGTGTATGAATTTCAGTGCCGCAGTGACGCATGTCCATAAACTACACGGAATTTATATGGAATATAATCCGATATGGAATTTAATCCTGAAACATGCGAGGTTATACATAGTGGGAAGTCTAATCAGGCTAGGATATACACAATGAATGGTCGGTCTCCTAGGGAGTATTGAGGAATAACGGGACCTTGATACACAAGTCCATGGATCCCTGAAGGTGGCAGCACAGGTAGACAGGTTTGTGAAGAAGACATAGGGCATGCTTGCCTTCATTAGCCAGGGCATAGAATATCAGAGCAGGGAGGTCTTGGTACAACTTTATAAAACATTGGGTGGACCACAGATGGAATAATGTGTGCACTCCTGGTTGCCACACCATCAAAAAGACGTGATGGCATTGGAGGGGGTGTAGAGGAGATTCACCAGGATGTTGCCTGAGATCGAAAGTTTCAGCTATGAGGAGAGCCTGGATAGGCTGGGTTTGTTTTCCCTGGAGCAGAAGAGGCTGAGGGGGGGATCTGATTGAGGAATGCAAAATTGTGAGAGGCATAGATGGGGTAGATTGTAAGAATCTTTTACCAATGGCAGAGGTGTCTAAGACTAGGGGTATAGGTTTATGGTGAGGAATAAGTGGTTTAGAGGAGAGCCGAGGAAACATTTATTCACCCAGAGGGCTGTGCAAGTATGGAACGCACTGCCTGGGAGGGGGGTGGAGGCAGGTACTCTCGCAACACTTGAGAAGACTCTGGACAAGCACTTAAATTAGCAAAGCACAGTAGGCTATGGACTAAAAGCTGGTAAATGGGATTAGTATGAATTTGTATTTTTTTAAATAAATTTAAAATATCTAATTCATTTTACCAATTAAGGGGCAATTTAGTGTGGCTCATCCACCTAACCTGCACATTTTTGGGTTGTGGGGCCAGAACCCACGCAAACACGGGGAGAATGTGCAAACTCCACATGGACAGTGACCCAGAGCCAGGATCGAAACTGGGACCTCGGCGCCATGGGGCAGCAGTGCTAACCACTGCGCCACCATGCATGAATTGGTATTTGATGGTCAGCATAGATATGGTGGGGTGAAGGGTCTCTTTCTGTTCTGTATGAGTCTACGGCTCTCTATGACATCCCAATGACTAACGGATCATATAAGACAGCATGTTCCTTCAGCTGGTCTCAGCAGGCTGACCTTACTCAGCAGCCCTGTTTGCAAAACTCAGAGCATAATGTCTGTCATGAAACCCAACTTAGCTTAACATTGAGCATGGAAGTCAGGGACTCCATGTCCTGAAAACATGCACAGTTCAGCAGTTCTGCAAGTTCTGTTAGGTTCTTCAGGCCTAAGACACACCCAGCGTGCATACGAATAAAGAAATGAAAAATGTTGCATAAACCTGCGTCAAATGACAAGGTGTGAAGTGCCATGAAAGACAGGCATCCTATGTAAGGGACAGAGAGAGAGGACTTGGGATGTCCCAAAAAGGAAGTCCGTGTAGAAGTCAGAAATAGGTCTCAGTTCAGTTAAGAGAAAAGGATGAGCATATAAACAGGCTCCAAACAGGAGAAGGGCTGCAGGGAACAGACTTCAAGTGATGAAGGCAGCTGAAGGTTGGTGGCTCGGGCCATTGGGACAAACATACCCCTCCAGAACAGCAATGTTGTGCTCGGCACAGCTGATGATCTGAAGTTGTATCTGTAATTTGGAGCTTGGGTGTATACTCAGGAATCCAAGGAAATAAATCGCAGGAGATAGGCAAAACCCTGAGTGGTAGTCCATTGTTGATGCTGTCTGGGTTTATGATGTGGAGATGCCGGCGTTGAACTGGGGTGAGCACAGTAAGAAGTCTCACAACCCCAGGTTAAAGTCCAACAGGTTTGTTTCAAACACGAGCTTTCGGAGCACTGCTCCTTCCTCAGGTGAATGTAGAGGTATGTTCCAGAAACATTTATATAGACAAAGTCAGAGATGCCAGACAATGCTTGGAATGCAAGCATTTGCGGGTAATCAAATCATTACAGATCCAGAGATAGGGAGTGATCCCAGGTTAAAGAGGTGTGAATTGTCTCAAGTAATTGAAGAGAGCATAAAAGAAGTCCTGAGGATCTAAGAAGGCAGACACAGTTTGGTGACTGTGTGCTGTGGACCATTGCGGCAAAGGTACCCCTTTGGAGCAGTAGTTTTTTGCTCAAAAAGCTTGATACCATCCATGACAAAGCAATCCATTTGATTGGCACTCCATCTACCACCTTAAAGATTCGCTCTCTCCACCATCAACGCACAGCGGCAACAGTGTGTATCACCTACAATATGAAATGCAGGCACTTACCCAGGATCCCTTGAAGATACTTTCCAAACCCTTGAACTCTACCACCCTAAAATGAAAAGGCAGCAGATACACAGGAACGTTATCACCTGCAAGTTCCTCTCTGAGCCACACACCACCCTGATGAATTCACTGTCCCCTCACTATTGCTGGGTCAAAATCCTAGCAGTCTCTTGTGAACAGCGCTGTGAGTTTAGCTGCATCTCATGCATTGTAGCAGTTCAAGAAAGCGGTTCACCATTACGTCTTCAAGGGAAATTAAGGATGGGCAATAAATGCTGGCCAAGCCAGTGACTCCCATACCCCATGAAAAATACATTTTTTAAAAATCAAAGCTGACATGACAACCAATCAGCATCCTTTTCTCGTGCAGCATAAATTGTTGCTCTGTCCTGATGAGTGCAAAATGAAAAGTTTCAGCAGCCTGTTTCCTTTAACAGCGACACTGAAGTTTTCCTTAGTCAACCTCAGATAACCATGTCATTATCTTATCCACCTTTGTAAAATCTCCCCTGATATGGGGAGAGCACAGGAAAATTGCATTGAGGTAGAAGATCAACCAAGATCTCATTGAATTGTGAACTAGGTTGGATGGGCAGAATGGCCTACTCCTCCTATTTCTATGTTCCCTATCAATCTTGTTTGCTCCTGGGAGAACAACCCAACTTTACCAACCTAATCCTGTTACTACACTCCACCAGCAACCCCTACCCCCATCCCCCACTACCCCATCCCGAGAACCTTTCTGGTCTATCACCTCTGCAACCCCTCAAGGCCTTTCACATCATTCCTAAAGGATGGTGACCAGAACTGAAGGCAACATGTCAGCACAACCTACCTGCATTTGTTGTCAACATCCAACTAATTCATATGTAGCAGAAAATATGGTGGTCTTTGTAATGATTCTTGGGGACCACCACTCTCTACCACCCTCCAGTCCGAAAAACAACCCCCTACCATGACTCACTGACTCCTATCCTTAAGCCAAAAATGATCGAAGAACTATAGAACCAGCAATGTTTATAGCATAGCAGGAAACCATAAGGGCCTGTTAGGATAATTTTCAACTCAGTCTATAACCTCTGTTTAATAAGGACACGGTGAGTCCACACTGAATAAAAATAAGAACCAAGTTTTATTTACAAATAATATATATGCACTTCCCGGTAGAGTCCTACCGGATTCCTCCTTGGTCGATACCTTACTGGCTGACCTTATATACACTGGGTAATTGAGATACACTGCTCCTAGCAGGGGAGCTCATATTCCATTAGGAGCACCAGGAAGACAAACATTCCCACCCCGTAGGTCCCGTGCGAGATATTACACTCTGCTTCAAATATTTTTCTAAATTCCCTTTATACCGGCAAGATTGTTTGAACATTAGCAGGGTGGATATGCCTGCAGGCGAGCTGTGCCTTAAGACCTGTCCAAATTCTGAGTGTTGGGGATATTGTTTGAATTATTCAAGTGAGTTCTTGTGCTAGCTATTGCACAGCTGGAGGACCCACTGGACACAGAGTGGTAAATTGAAGGTGATCTGTAGGACAGCTGTGGTCTGCCTCCTGTGCCAATTGACCACATTCCTTCAGCTGCGAACAATGGCCCATTTCCACACGGGCCAGTTTCACGATGCAATTGGGTACTGTCAGGAAACTAGCCTTTCCAAATCTTGTTTGCCCTACTTCTGCCGGAACATTGCCCTGGCCTATATACAGAGGCACTGGGAGCAGCGGAGGTGAAACTGCTGAGATCGCTCTGAGACTATTTCACCTTGCCAATTCCGCACCTTCTTTGTGATGTAAGAATTTGAAAAATTGATCAGTCGGAATCAAAATGTGTTTAATTCCAAGTGGAGAAAACGTTCAATACTGCAAAGTTTTGCATTCTGCTATGGTGTATGATGTTGTATCTATGTAGCAGACTTCGCTTATTAATTACAATTACTGCAGAGGTTCAGCTGATGGATCAAAATGTACAAAAATAATTTGTCCAGTACTGTGCAGAACCCTTTTGGGAAAAGTTATGGCTCGTTATGTCCAGCATCTGTTTTATACATGCTGCTTTGCTCATTATAGATTAGTCAATAAACCAATTAAGACTTATGTGCAGCAAAGGCTTCTGGAGAACAACCTAGAGCCCTGAAGAGCATATCTGCCTGCATTACCATATAAGGCTTTGAACTGCAGATTTAATAGACAGAGACTGTTGCTTTACTAGCCAGATTTAGCTAAAATGAAAGATGATATTGTGTTCTCATTAGTATGTTCCTATTTAATCCTTTTGTATATAAAAATTAATTTGGGCCAAGGAAGAGTTCTCCATTGTTAGCATTAATGTGGATCCAGGCTTCCAATTTATCTGATTTCATTTAATTTTAAAAGATTTTTTCCAATTTGTGATTAGTCCACTACTCTTTGGCCATTTCAGAAAAAGAATAGTAAAGGAGAAATATCTTGCACTTATATAACACTTTTCACATACTCTGGATATCTCAAGGCGCATCACAGCCAATTCACTATGGAGGCAGCAGTCAATTGTGTTTGCACCACATTCCCACAACCACCAATGAGATAGACTGGAAGATACATGTGTTGAAGAAATTAAGGGCAGTGACAACTATTATGAGGGGCTGGTTTAGCACAGGGCTAAATCGCTGGCTTTGAAAGCAGACCAAGGCAGGCCAGCAGCGCGGGTTCAATTCCTGTACCAGCCTCCCCGAACAGGCGCCGGAATGTGACGATTGGGGGCTTTTCACAGTAACTTCATTTGAGGCAAACTTGTGACAATAAGCAATTTTCATTTTCATTTCATAATGGATGTGCTGGCCTCGGAGAGGGTCCAGAGGAGGTTCATAAGAATGATCCCCAGAAAGAACGACTTGTCATATGAGGAGCGGTTGAGGACTCTGGGTCTGTACTCGATGGAGTTTAGAAGGATGAGAGGGGGATCTCATTGAAACATTCAGAATGCTGAGAGGTCTAGATAGACTGAAGTGAAGTGGAGAGGGGGGCGGGATTGTCCGCCGGCGGGATTCTCTGTTTTGCCGACGCCCGGGGGTTTCCCGACGGCACAGGGCGGCCCCACAATGCGAAACCCCATTGACCGGCCAGCGTAACGGAGAATCCCGCTGGCTGGCCGGGGCAGAAATATTCGCAGTGGGGCAAAGAATCCAGCCCGATATTTCCACCAACAAGAGAAACTAGAACCTAAGGGCACGGCCTCAGACTGAAGGGATGATCCTTTAAAACAGAGATGAGGGGAAATTTCTTCAGGCAGAGGGTGGTGAATCTGTGGAACTCATTGCGCAGAAGGCTGTGGAGGCCAAATCACCGAGTGTCTTTAAGACAGAGAAAGATAGGTTCTTGATTAATAAGAGGATCTGGGGTTATGGGGGAAGGCAGGAAAATAGAGCTGAGAAACATATCAGCCACGATTGAATGGCGGAACAGGCTCTCCTCAACCGACACATCAGGAGTCTTTCACTCAGCTTCAGATTCTCGGTATTCTCGAGAGAGCTCACTGATGTTCAGTTTGGGCCATTTTTCTCCCAAGTTAAAGCTGCAGCTTTCTGTGTGCTTTCATTTACTTTGCAGCAACTTTTTGTTGTGGGGACTTTTCATTCCTTCAACCATCGGGCGTTAAATTTAAAAACGACAGTGCTTCTATTTTTTTCTCAGCAGCAGCAATTTTTTTTCAACTTAATGCCACAGCTCTTACTCCACAGAGTTATTTTCTCTTTTATGATTTACTGTGTCAGTTTATTTTTTTAAAAACTTCTCACTCTGTGAGCCAATTTTACATGATTTTCTTTCTGTGTCTACCTTTTAGCTTCTTTAATGCACTGAGCCTCCTGGACCACCAATTAGTTTACAATGTAAGTATAGCGTAAGTATTTCACTCACCCTTCTTGTGGATTCTGATCCTCAGGTGTTTATGTATTCTCTTCATTGATTAACCATCTTGGAACTGTCCATGTTTTCTGATTCTATATTATTCAGAGCCTGGCAATATCTCGGGTAGCACTGTTGCTTCACAGCGCCAGGTTCAATTCCCAGCTTGGGTCACTGTCTGTGCGGAGTCTGCACGTTCTCCCCGTGTCTGCGTGGGTTTCCTCCGGGTGCTCCAGTTTCCTCCCACAAGTTCCGAAAGACGTGCTTTTAGGTGAATTGTGGTATGTTCCTTGTATTGTTCTCCAAGATAGCCAAAGTTGTAGTGTTGGGGCCTCATGGTAGCATGGTGGTTAGCATCAATGCTTCACAGCTCCAGGGTCCCAGGTTCGATTCCCGGCTGGGTCACTGTCTGTGTGGAGTCTGCACGTCCTCCCCGTGTGTGCGTGGGTTTCCTCCGGGTGCTCCGGTTTCCTCCCACAGTCCAAAGATGTGCAGGTTAGGTGGATTGGCCATGCTAAATTGCCCGTAGTGTAAGGTTAATGGGGGGGATTGTTGGGTTACGGGTATACGGGTTACGTGGGTTTAAGTAGGGTGATCATTGCTCGGCACAACATCGAGGGCCGAAGGGCCTGTTCTGTGCTGTACTGTTCTATGTTCTATGTTCTATCTCAAATGGGTCTATTTGCCCAAAGAGTGGAAGTCTGGTGAGTATATATATTTTATCTCTGGCTTCAATTAAAACTGAATACTGACATGTGTCAGACCAAAGGCAGTATCAGGATCCTTCATCCTCATCGCCAGATGTATCAGGGAACTTTCAAAGACTTAATTCATGAACAACAAAGAATTAATTTACAAGGATCTACAAGGGAAGCAGCATATCTGCTGCTAGTTCTGGAATGCCCCTTCCAAGGAGAACTCCTCACCCCTGGGATAATTCCCCACTCTGAGTCCCCATTGGTCACCCAGTCTTAGTAACCCTTACTCTGCTGTGATGCCCTGAAAGGGACAATCAGCTTACCCTCACCCCCATTCAGCTCTGCCAGGACATAAAGAGGATAGACACTGAGGTTGTTTCCCCTTGGCTGGGGAATCTAGAACATAAGAACATAAGAGCTCTCGGTATCAGAACAAAGTATGATCATTTGGGCTTCAGATGAAGAGACACTTTCTCACTCAAAACATTGTGAATCTTTGAAATTCCCTACCCAAGGGGTTTGTGGATGCTGCGTTGTTGAATATGTTTAAGGCTGGGATGGACAGATGGTCTTTCAGGAAAGGAATATGGAGATTGGGAAGGAATGCAGAGTTGAAACTGAAGATCAGTTATGACTCTATTGAAGAGCGGAGCAGGTTCGATGGGTTGTGTGGTCCACTCCTATTTCTCATGCTCTTCTAAGGGCCCATTAGATTTGAATTGTGTCGGGAGGAGAGAATTAATTATGCTTTGGAGCAAAAATAGAAACATTTGACTCACGTTAATGAGAACAGAAAAAGCTAGATATCACCCTTGTAATCCTTGGGATTAATATGGCACATGCTCACCACCTCCACAAACTTCCTCCCAGAAAGCGGCTGTGGGCATGACACCACACTGATGCCAATCTTTGGGAAGGGGAGATGTCACACTTCCCACACGTTTTCCAACAAAACATCAATGAAGCATTGAGATCGTGCCCCCAACATTCTGTAGATCAGCGTGTCCCAATTTATTTTTCTGATGTGACCCAATCTTAATGCTTCAGACACGGTGTGAGCCCAGAGACATTCAGAGGAGAGGAGGGAAATAATGACATTCAATTTTTAGAGCGGGGACTGTGCTTGGGGTTGCGGGGGGGGGGCCGGGGGGGGGGGGGGGGGGGGTGGTTAGGGACATGTGCTGTTGGTGGCGATGGCAAAGTAACTTAAGCAGCAGAATAGTAGCCTTCATCAGTGTGTTATATCTCTGACGAGGTAGTCTGGCCCCTGCCCTCTTACCCCAACCCTCCAATTGCCGCATGTCTTCCCTCACCACTTACAGTTTCTACATCAGGGTTCCTGTCAAGGCTGCCCGCGGAAAATCCGGGTCACTCCTGTCCAGCGAGCTGTGAACTGGCAAAGGAAATCAGCAGAGTGCATCAGGGGACCTCAGAACTGGTCCCAGGATGGAGTATCTGCTTCACAGCCACCTTATCAGATCTCGCAACCCCTAAATCCACAGGTGCAGACCCACTTGCTTGGACCCTGCTGCAGATCTGGTGCAGATCTGGCAAGCAATAGGTGAAACAGCAAAATCTGCATTTCTGAGGACCAAGAGAGCCTCATGCTAAAGAGTCACAGAATTAATCAACATTCGTTTTGATTGCCGCTAATACCACCATGGAGCAGACAGCTAATGTTGAGAAATTACAGCATTAAACAGCAGAATCCAACAATCTGAGTTGGAGTGAACTCTGTTTCTCGCCACAGATGCTGCCATTCTTGTTGAGTTTTCACAGCATTTGTTATTTTAATCTCGGATTTCCAACTTCTGCAATGTTTTGCTTTTGCACAAGTGAGAAAGTTCACTCTTGATCCAGCCGACAGATCAACCAAGATAATGCGCCTGATCAAATGGCCTCGTCGAGTCCAGCTCGGGACATGACCGAGGCTGTTAAATCTCGTGACAGTTCCATCGCATGATTTGCGACGCTTTGCGAGATATAACGAGATCTCGTGAGACGTCGCGCTCTGGACCTCACATTCACTGGATGGGATCCAGGTTTGCATGTTAAAAATGAGCAGTTAGGCTCACTTAAATATTTCGGCGCTGAATCGTCCCAAGGCCTGGGTTTGAATGCCTGCGCCTAGGAGACCTCGCCATGGTACTGTTTAGCACTGGTCCATACAAACATGGACCAGGCACACCAGGATCTGGGGAGGTCACCCAGCGCCGGCCCTAGGGTTGCTGGCGCCCCGGGCAAGCTGAACTTCGGCGCCCTTTGGGGGGGGGGGGGGGCGGGGGGGGGGGGGGTCCCGAGGCGAGCCTGGATCCATCTGCCATGTTTGTGCGGGGAGGCCTGAGGGAGGGCGGCCACCGCGCATGCGCTGGTTGGCACTGGCCCAACTGCGCATGCGCGGTACCCGAGTCTTTTACGCGGCGCCCCTAGCACATGGCGCCCCGGGCGACTGCCCGAGTTGCCGGTACCTTGAGCCGGCCCTGAGGTCACCCAAGCCATCAGAGGCCCCTGGGTGGTAGGATTCTGGAGAGGATGGTGCCCTGACACTTCTGCTCCCACCCAGGCACCTTGGCAGTGCCAGCCTGTTACCTTGGCAATGCCACCCGGGCACCCTGGCAGCGCCACCCAATGTCTTTATTTTCCATGTTGGGTGTGACTGTACAATGGATCAAAATGTTTGAACCGTCTTAGGCTAATTCTATTCCGAGCATTTAAATAATGTAATTGATTGGCCTATTCATTCAAATGGGAATGTGAAACAGAGACAATGCGACAAGTCTACTCTCTAAAATGGAACTAAATAACTTAAAACGTATTTGCAACTGGGATGTCTGTGGGATTTAAGAAAATTCCTGGTAAAGTTTGATAAGACGCTACATTACCTGATCCATAAATATGAAAGCAGTCCTTAACTGGACCCGCCTTTCTGCAATGAGAAAGCAGGGTTTCTTCACTGGAATAAATATGTTGTTGCAAAGTCTTCAAATCGCTGTGGTGTATACAAATATGAAGGGGTTCCATGCAATTAGCATGCAGAAAGAAGTTGCATTTATTTAACTTACTTCATGTTGTAAGAAGGTTGCAAAAATGTTTTAAAGTTAAGAAAGTGCTTTTGACGTGTAGTCATTGTGGCAATTTAGGAAATGTGGGAGCCAATTGCACAAAACAAGATCCCGTAAAGGGCAATAAGACAATGACAAAACCCCCTGATGTTAGTCATATTGGCCAGGACACCAGCGAGGGTTGGCGTGCTCCGCTTCAAATAGTGACCGTCACCAAAAGGCTCGGAGAACGAAGTAGGTTTTAAGGAATGCCTTAAAGACAGATTGACATCTCAGCTGATAGGTGACAGCTCCAAAAGTGCAGCTTTCCCTCAGTAATGCGCTGAACTGTCAGCCTGGAATATATACTGAAGCCTCTGGAGTAAAATTTCAACTCACAATCTTCTGCCTCAGTGAGAGTGCGAGGACTGAGCATACGGATGAATGCCAGGAACCCTGGAGGCTGCCACAACACATTTATTTTACAGCTGTCAACAAATTATTTAATGGAATTTCAAGACTCGACTGATGGCATCTGGAAGATCGAGGATACCCCCCGAGCTGTGACTCATGACACCAATCCAGAATACATGAACTGTGGCACTGAAGAAAATATAATGAGACACACGCCTTCATGAAGATACAAATCGAACATTTCCCATAAACTCACAGAGAGACACAGCTGAATTTACTGCTGGGCGATGGAGCCCTGATGTCAGGACCAATTGCAGGACATAACCCTGATGGTGCTTGAGCCTCAGTTGTCTGCCAATGTTCCCAGAGATGGCCAATTAAGAGGCCTCCTCTCTGTGTAATTGGGGACGGTGGCATGCTGGTTCCCGTGGTTCGGGAAATGAGATGTGGCGTTTAAAGGAGGAATTGATGACCAGAGCAGACCCCTGTTGGGTGGTAGCTTCCAGGCAACAAAAGCCTGCACGCCATCCGGAAGATTCCAGCGGCATCCCCAAATTGCCTTTAATTGAGCATTTAATTGATCTTAATTAATTATCAATCACTGCTGCTGGGAAGATAGCAGGTCGGATCATAGAATCAAGATTTTACAGCGCAGAAGGAGGCCATTCAGCCCATCAAGTCTGCACCAGCTCTTGGAAAGAGCACCCTTCTTTAGCCTATGCCTCCACCCTATCCCCGTAACACAGTAACCCCACCTAAACGTTTTGAACCCTAAGGGACAATTTATCATGGCCAATCGACCTAACCTGCACATGTTTGGACTGTGGGTGGAAACCGGAGCACTCGGAGAAACCCACGCAGACAGGGGGAGAACGTGCAGACTCCACACAGGCAGTGACCTAAGCCAGGAATCGATCATGCAACCCTGGAGCTGTGAAGGAACAGTGCTAACCACTGTGCTACCATGCTGCCCACAATTGCTCAGACCCCGACTCCATCATATAGATACTACTATGGGCGGCATGACAGCACAGTCGTTAGCACTGTTGCTTCACAGTGCCAGGGTCCCAGGTTCGATTCCCGGCTTGGGTCACTGTGCTTTCTCCCCGTGTCTGCATGGGTGTCCTCCGGGTGCTCCGGTTTCCTCCCACAAGTCCCGAAAGACACACTTGTAGTGATCATTACTTGAGTGTGTACAGAAGGGGCTGATGGGTAATGGAAAGACCACCAGGGGGCAGCACGGGCAGGTATAAAAGTGACGCCGAAGGCCCTCCCCCTCACTTTGGCTGAACAAACTGAGGGGAACAGGAACGGAAATTTAGCTTGGGGCTCCTCATGTGGTCAGGCCTAGTTGCAGAGCATAGGAAAGTTGTAACCTCATTTACAAGTGCAGTTCTTTAAGTAAGAGCTCACGCAATTATTTATGTTGTGTTGCACAATAAACCTACCATCAAACTTCTGGACGACTTCTAGCCTTCTTTCCAGAGCGTCTACTGTAACTGAATTACCATCTCCATAGGTAACAAAACAACACTTGTTAGGTGAATTGGGCATTTTTAATTCTCGCTCAGTGTACCCGAACAGGCGCCTGAGTGTGGTGACTAGGAGATTTTTACAGTAACTTCATTGCAGTGTTAATGTCGGCCTACTTGTGACAATAATAAAGATTATTATTATTACTGGTCAGACACTGGCTCCAATCAGATCACCCAGAGAGCTGGTGCTGGTCATATTCTGGCTCCTAAAGGATCACTCAGATGGGTGTATACTCTCAGGAGTGGCCCTCACCCGAGAACCTTTAATTTTGCATCCGTTCCTGCTTCCAAACAATGCTCGGGAAATGTATTCCCGCGTCCTTGCTTTGGGTCACAATCAGTGATCTGGACACAAATTACTTTGGTTTTGAGACTTTTTTTTTCCTTCTGCCTCTCAAGCTCATTTGCATATCTTTGAACATAAAATCTTACATGAACCATGGCAGTTGGTCAGCATTTTGACATATAATTTTAAGCTTGCCTGAAAAATATTTATATAAATATTAAATATTGGGAACTTGGTTAAGCTTTAGATGTAACTGCGTTTTCACAATATTTGATCATTTTTAATCATTCTGTCAACCCACCAACTATACGCAACCAGATTTAAAATGACTGAAAGTGGCTTTTTAAAAAATGACAGAATCATTTGTGAATTTTATTGGGTGGGTGAGAAATAGGATTGGGAAATTTAGTCCCTCGAGCCTGTTTCGTTATTCACCTGTAATCTGAGGTACAGTGGTCAGTTTTTAGATTTCCTAACCCCCACGAGGACTACAGGGGAAACCATTGTCGATATCCCCATGGGCTCATGCAGCGTGGGCTCCCCAGGTAGGCCATGAGGCCACCCAGCTAGAGTTCGTTAAAGACCTATACATAAAAGCCGGCCCAGGGCCCGGAGTTGTTTGTTGTCCCAAAGGGGCTGGATTGGGAGAGCGTTACTGCAGTAGGAAGAGTTTTGTCCACAGTTCAATGAATCCTGGTTCCAGTAACACCGGCTTCTTCGAGGTACTGAACTTAGTAAATTGAAAATTCTATTCAAAAGCTTTTTTTTAAAAGTGCTTTTATTATTCTTGTTCCCAAAAGAACCAATTTACCTTTGAAAGCCTCTTCAAAGGTTTACTAACACGCATAATTAGAGGAAATTGCAATGATGATTAAATCATGGTATGTGTCTGATTTAGTGGGCGAGGCCTGCTTCGAGTATAATTTTTCTTTTAGACGAGAGCAAAAGATCGCAGAGACTCTGATTGTGCTGAACGTAATTTGGGCTAAATATTCGACACTCTTTTCCACCGGTTACACAAATTTCAGATGAATTGTGACAAAAAAAGACAGCACAAACTAGATCATGGAAGCAGAATATTTCCTCATTTGGATAGCACTGAAGGTGTTTTATTATTCAACCCCGGGTCAGCATTTGGAATGATAGAGGTGTGCCTGTAGGAGCACAGTCTCTCAGTATAGCACCCCTCAGAGACCTCCCGGAAAGAGGTTCAGCAGAGATAGCTGAATCGAGTAAGAACTCAGATGGGCCGGCTATCTTCCAACAGATCCTCCTGCCGCTTGTCTTGGTTATTGAGACCTCTACTGTCGTTCTGCCCCTTGCAACTGCTCTTCTGTCCAGAACAATGAAGCCGCAAAGAGCCCCACCAACACTGCGACCGTTCATAGAAATTACAGTGCAGAAAGAGGCCATTTGGCCCATCGAGTCTGCACCGGCCCTTGGAAAGAGCACCGCACTTAAGCCCTCACTTCCAACCTATCCCTGTAACCCAGTAACCCCACCTAACCTTTTTGGACATTAAGGGACAATTTAGCATGGCCAATCCACCTAACCTGCACATCTTTGGACTGTGGGAGGAAACCGGAGTACCCGGAGGAAACCCACGCAGACACGAGGAAAATGTGCAGACTCCGCACAGACAGTGACCCAAGCCGGGAATCGAATCTGGGCCCCTGGAGCTGTGAAACAACTGTGCTAACCGCTATGCTACCGTGCTGCCCACACGTTGTCCGTGTGGGTGAGACAAAGCGGAAACAAAAATCTCCACTCTCAAAATTGCTTGGAAATCTATTCGACAGAATAGCACATGGATTCTTCTGAAATGGTTGACTAAACATAAATGCCTCATTAAATTGTACACTCAGTCATTCATTCAGTGCTAGAAGCTGATGCCACAAAGTTTTACTCAGTATGTTTGTGAGAGACAATGACCTGTTGCCTGACAGTACTTGAACCATCAGAATGGAATCAGGAGGTAAAATGCTGGTCTGCGGGCAATAGGATGTTAAGGTTTATTATATTATCCGTTCACCTCTTTCCCACGCCTCCCCCACCCAGCCACTGACCCACACCATCTGGACACAAGCGTTAAAATCATGTCCAGTGAAATCTGTAGATGTCAAATTTAAGGAGAATCAAACATCAGAGGGATGTCCGTATGAAGGGGAATGAATGAAGGACAAGTGCTCTGGTGCCCTGTGTTTTTGATAAAGAATGAGAAGGAGGGACAGCAGTTAATTCTGCTAATGTCCAGCTTGACAATGGTTGATTCTGACAGCAGCTGTATGTATCTGAGGCACAAGAAAGTATTTACTTGACAGAAATATGTAGCTAAAAGCATTCAGCTGACAATATACGCAGTAAGTGTAGACAGAAAATGGTTTTGTTTTCATGATCCATTAGGAATAAATACTTAGTTTTCACATCAGTACCTTCTCCAGACACCCTCCAGCTAAAGTATGCATCCTAACAGAGATGCTGGCTTCGATATAACGGGAAGGTGGGGAGTGTGCGGCTCAGATAGAAAATCACGGGAGAACCTGGTGAGGCCACGAATACGGAGGAGCTGCTGCTGAACTTAATGGCAGAACTGCATTGACCGTTCTTCTCTCTGAGTCCAGCCCAGCAGCTGAATAAATGGATAGCTTTGTCGACGGGAGCAGGGCAAAACACCACTCGCAGGAAAGCTCAGCCGAGGCCATTTGTGGATGGTCTCTGATAGTCAGAAGATTAGCAAGGCCCAGTGAAGGGGAAGTAGCCTTGCCCAGGGGCTGGGGAAAAGGGTGTCAATCAGAAGAGGTAGAAGGGGCCTGGAAGAAGAATCCCATAATTAGGAAGGGAGAGAGTCCTACAATTGGTGCTTTATAATAATAATATATAATATAATATAGCTTATTGTCACAAGTAGCCTTCAATGAAGTTACTACGAAAAGCCCCTTGTCGCCACATTCCAGCGCCTGTTCGGGGAGGCCGGTACGGGAATTGAACCTGCGCTGCTGTCTTGTTCTGCATTACAAGCCAGCTATTTAGCCCACTGTGCTAAACATGAGGCTGACAGTAAACATACATTGATTTATTGACACTATTTATAAAGGTCTGCATACTATTGCATATAGCTGAAATGAAAAATGAAATGAAAATTGTGTATTGTCACGAGTAGGCTTCAATGAAGTTACTGTGAAAAGCCCATAGTCGCCACATTCCGGCACCTGTCCGGGGAGGCTGGTATGGGAATCGAACCGTGCTGCTGGCCTGCTTGTCTGCTTTAAAAGCCAGTGAATTAGCCCAGTGAGCTAAACCAGCTCTCAATTGTGGGAGAACTACGACACCTCCCCCACCCACTGTCAACTCAAGTCTACCGCCTGCTGCTGACCCAGGACTTTGACGGGAATTGAACCGTGATCCCGCGCATGTGAGGAGTGCCCCACAGCATAGGCCCGCCCGCAGATCGGTGGGCCCTGATCGTGGGCCAGGCCACTGTGGAGGCCCCCCCACCCAGGGTCGGATCCCCCCGCACCACCCCAAGGACCACCCCAGCTGATTTACCTGCCAGGTCCCGGCGTGTGGGACCATGTCTAATCCACGCCGGGGCGGGACTGGCTAAAAACCAACGGTTGCCCGGCACATCGGGGCCCGGAGAATTGCCGGGGGGGGGGGGGGGGGGGGGGCGCTACCAATGGCCCCCGACCGGTGTGGTGTGAATCCCGCCTGAAAACCGGCGCCGGAGAATACGGCAGCGAGCGTCGGAGCGGCTGGGCGGGATTCGCAGGCGAGGGGGTTAGATAATCCCACCCCATAACTCTGAACACCAACACCTGACTGCTTCAACCCCTGGCTCCTCGCATTAACTACATTATCTCACTAAACTGAGCACAATGTCTCAATGAACTACTCCACAGGGAACCCTCTTACTATAAATAAAAGTCCATTAGCCGAAACATTTATGATGTTTGAATTGCACTTCTGGCTCCCAAAAAGCCCAGCTGTCTTGCAAACCAGGATTTAAAAAAATACTGCTGCAGATGTCATACACACTAACCTAGACTTTTAACCCTTACTGCACCAAATACATATAATACAATATGTCTGAAAGTCAATTAGCCTCTGCCACCTAAATTGCCCTTTAGATGTCCAAAGGTGGCGTTATGGGGTAATGGAGATAGGACGGAGGATTGGACCTGTGTAAGATGCTTTCTAGCAGGGTCGGTGCAGATTCGATGGGCCAAATAGTCTCTGCCTGTACTGTATTTATGATCAGCATATTTCAGTGGCTGCTCACATCAATTCAAGACGAGCTACTGTTGCTTGTCATGTGACTGTGAGGTATTTAATTCTGCCACCAGGTACTGGTAAACCCCCATCTCTCTATTGGCAAAGCAAGGTGTCAACAATCAATTTATCCCCATTGCCTTCTCTCTGCAGCTAACAAGTTAGCTGTGACAAGAGAACTACCTCTGACTCTGCCTGACAGGCAAAACAGTAAAGATGGTTCTGGCCAGGGTTGTTTTCCAAATACAGGCAGGACAACACGTACAGAAAATCAAGTGACAATTATTGAGCAATAATGCAATACTTACCAAACCATTGATTGACAACACTCTTCAGTTTATGCTTCCATTGATGATGAGTTTGTTGGCCTCTCTTTCCTGCTTCTTCTATGTCTTCAAACTGTGCCATCTATACCTTCAAGCTTGCTTCTTTTATCCTTGTTTCAAATTCCTTTCGTACCATCTTTGGCCATGTAACAACATTATCCAATTAATTGGTCAGGAATGACCTCACCTTCCATGCTTTTTTCTCCCTTGAATAGTTAGATTGTCTCCTTTACACATTATCCCTTCATCAATTAGTGTACATAGTCACCAGATTGTCTCTCCTTACCAGAAAGGTTTCACATCATTTGCATTCAACAGTGTTCAACAGGCATCATTTGCACTCCTTTTCGATAAACTGCACTCAAAAGTTATCATTTAGCCATCACCTGACATCATCTATACTCAAAAATAATGTGCCCATCTCTGCCCAAAAGTCATCATTTAGCCATTGCTTGACATCACAATAGCAATCAACTAACATTATTTATCATCAATTGACATCAAATGAAATAATACAATGCTCCAACAACATAATGTATGCTAATTTCTCATTATTTAATTGCCTTCAGAGAACACAGAAGCATCCAACTGACATCAAAAGCAATCATAGAATTTGTTAGTGAGGAGGAATTCTGAGCATTAGCACTCACAACAAAATATGTCCGCAACAACACAGTGCCATGGATGTTTTGAAATCCCAGCTAATGCCGTCAGCTATGCATGCATTGTGTAGATTGCTGAACATAGAGGCAATGCACAAATCACTTGTGTGGCACAAGCACACCTCCTTTTTTCCCTGCACTTGTGATTTAAAAATAAACTCCTTTCCTTTCCAACAGTTGACATTTTTTCTTCCCTCATTCATGCACCCATTGACTAATCATGTCTCCAAGTCAGTAGTTCACCAAACTCCTGACAATCCCTCCTGTTCAGAATCCTATGGGTTCCATTGAGTTGAACATAGATAGAATAGAATAGAATTTACAGTGCAGGAGGCCATTCAGCCCATTGAGTCAGCACCGGCCCTTGGAAAGAGCACCCCACTTAAGCCCACGCCTCCACCCTATCCCCGTAACCCAGTAACCGCACCTAACCTTTTGGACACTAAGGGGCAATTGATCATGGCCAATCCACCTGACCTGCTCATCTTTGGACTGTGGGAGGAAACTGGAACACCCGGAGGAAACCCACGCAGACAGGGAGAGAACGTGCAGACTCCACATAGACAGTGCCCGAGGCCGGAATTGAACCCGGGACCCTAGAGCTGTGAGGCAGCAGTGCTAACCACTGTGCCACCGTGCTGCCCATATGTAATCATAATCTTTACAGGCACGATTAATGTGTATGGAGGGTGGACATTCAACATTGATCTTCGTTCCAAACTACTGTGATGGGTGGATGTCAAGCCGATTAATACCTCAACTATTAAGCAGTAATGCAGAAAACAATTTTTCCAATTCCTGTATATGCTTGACCATAAATGTACATGCAGTTTACAATACTTAATTCCAAACAGAAAGAAATGCTTTGGTAATAAAATTGTTACGCGCTTGGAATCTTTACGTTTTTGCTGCAGGCAATTCAAAATGCTCCCATAAAGTTCCAGAAAATTCAATCATGAGGTTGACC
Source organism: Scyliorhinus canicula (assembly GCF_902713615.1). Classification (NCBI taxonomy): domain Eukaryota; kingdom Metazoa; phylum Chordata; class Chondrichthyes; order Carcharhiniformes; family Scyliorhinidae; genus Scyliorhinus; species Scyliorhinus canicula. The sequence continues at coordinate 177,312,767 of NC_052154.1, read as the reverse complement.
AAACAGGGAAGAGTTGTTCCCCTAAATTGACATGACAGACTCTGTAAGAAACCTGTCCTCCAATTACAGCTGCTTCTCTCCCACGCTTGCTGCTGATAGGTTCACCCAGCAGAAACAGATATGGAGAGAAACAGTGTACAATTGGAGTAACAAGTAGTAGGAAGGTGAGTCACTCCATTGGTGAGTGACACCTGAGGACCAGAGTGATAGCAGTGAGTGAGGCCCAAGAAAGGGCGGGATGGTGGAGAGCAAATCCTGAAGAAAACAAACCATTCTGGATCTCAGAGAATTTGTCCTGCCATTCTACATAAGACCATAAGATATAGGAGCAGAATAGGCGACTAGGCCCATCAAGTCTGCTGCGCCATTCAATCATGGCTGATATTTTTTCATCCCCATTCTCCTGCCTTCTCCCCATATATGTGTTTCTTGCAAAGCCATTTGTCCCGTATTTCTCTGGACTGAGGAGGACAATTCATGGTCTCCCTTCCTGCTCCCCAAGTATCTTTGGGGCCTGTGCATAAGTAGACCTGAGCAGTCAGCCACCACAAGGAAATGAAATGAAAATTAAAATTGCTTATTGTCGCGAGTAGGCTTCAATGAAGTTACTGTGAAAAGCCCCTAGTCACCACATTCCGGCGCCTGTTCGGGGAGGCTGGTATGGGAATTGAACCGTGCTGCTGGCTTGCCTTGGTCCCGGGTTCCGCGCATGCGCGGGATCACGCCGGCCCTTTGGCGCATGCGCAGTCTCGCGCAGTCCCTTCGGCGCTGGCTGGCGCAGTGCCAACCCCTCCAGCGTCCACCTAGCCCCCGGAAGAGCGGAGGATTCCGCTACTTCCGGTCGGCCCGATTCCAAAGTGGTTCGCGCCGTTTTTGACGCCGGCGTCGGGCCATTGCGCCGATTCCGGAGAATCCCGCTTTTAGTTTTCGGCTGGAATATGAGCTGAGAAGGTTTCTGAAGAAATACAGCCAGAGATTCAGCTATTTTTCTTTCAAGCAGGCTCAAATGATCTCTCTTTCTCTATGTGGAATATTTAAGACAACTCTATACAGTAAGTATTCCTGAGTGCTAACTGTATTTAAAAGTGGATTGAGATCCCGGCAGCCCAGTGGCGCAGTGGGTTAGCCCTGCAGCCTCACGGGGCCGACGTCCCAGGTTCGACCCCGGCTCTGGGTCACTATCCGTGTGGAGTTTGCACATTCTCCCCGTCTTTGCGTGGGTTTCGCCCCCACAACCCAAAGATGTGCAGGGTAGGTGGATTGGCCATGCTAAATTTCCCCTTAATTGGAAAAAATGAATTGGGTACACTAAATTTATTTTTAAATAGTGGATTGAGATCCAAGATGGTTTATTATTTGAGTGGAAGTAAAGATAGCAGTTAAGGGTATTGTGTCACTGTATTGATTAGCATTGTTTAAGTGGTGATTGTAAGCTATTTTCTTGTGTGACGTTAAAGACATTTTAACACTGTGTTGGTCATAATGTTTGTTTTAATGTACCATACCCCTATTTTGGGTAAAATCACTCCTGGAGTGAGGTATCCTTTCCTCACAGTCTTACAAAATTGAAATTAAATATTGGGCTTTCAGTCCAGGGCACATCTGGCTCCCAAAAAGCCCAGCTGTCTTGCAAACCAGGATTAAAACAAACACTGGAGCAGCAGTCATACACACTAGCCATCCTCGCCATTGTTGGGGTCTGGCCCAGGATTATAATACTGTTCAACACTGCATTAAAACATTATATTTCTGCTTCATGTTTATGAGTCAGAAGTCCTGTTTTATATTACCATTGTGCAAGGGGCTCAGGGACACTAGTGGATTCAGAATAGGTGTGTCAACTGCACTGCCTCAGGTTAACGCAGAGCACCTGAATATGTCTTTGACAAGTGTATAGCTGAAGTTGGCCTTGGCATATCAGATACCGCCTCCTCCAACTCCTCCTCTTCTGGCTCCTTCTCCTCCAGATCATTAAACTCCTCCAAATCCTCCTGCTTCTTCTCCTCCTACTCCTCCATCTCCTCCTATTTTTCAGTTCATTGATGTGGGCTTCATTGGCTGGGCCAGCTTTGTTGCCCATCCTTGATTGTCCTTGAGAAAGTGGTGATGGGCTGTCTTCTTGAACCACTGCAGTCCATGTGGTGTAGGTACCTCCACCATGCTGTTAGGGAGTCAGTTCCAGGATTTTGACCCAATGGCAGTGAAGGAATGGTGATATATTTCCAAGTCAGGATGGTGAGTGACTTAGAGGGGAACATCCAGGTGGTGGGGTTCCCAGGTATCTGCTGCCTATGTCCTTTCAAATGATAGTGGTTGTGGGTTTGGATGGTGCTGCCTAAGGAGCCTTGGTGAATTCCACCAGTGCAACTTGTAGATGGTACATACTGCTGCTACTGTGCGACAGTGGTGGAGAGAGTGAATATTTCTGAATAGCTGTCAATCAAGCAGGTTGCTTTATCCTGGATGGTCTTGAACCTCTTGAGTGTTTCTGGAGCTGCATACATCCAAGCAAGTGGGGAATATTCCATCACACTCTTGTCTTGTGCTTTGGAGGTAGTGATAGGTTTGAGGGGGGGGGGGGGGGGGGGGGGTCAGGAGGTGAGTTACTCACCACAGGATTCTAGCCCCTGACCTGCTCTTGTAGCCACAGAATTTATATGGCGAGTTCAGTTCAGTTTCTAGTCAATGGTAGCCCCTAGGATGTTGATAGTGGGGGTTTTAATGATGACCATGTCATTGAATGTAAAGAGGTGATGTTTTGATTCTCTCTTGTTGGAGATGGTCATTGCCTTATACTTGTGTGACATGAATGTAACTTGCCACTTGTCAGTCCAAGCCTGGATATTGTCTAGGTCTCGCTGCATTTGGACATGGACTGCTTCAGTGTCTAAAGAGTCACAAATGGTGCTGAACGTTATGCAGTCATCAGGGAACATCCCCACATCTGAGCTTATGTTGGAAGGAAGGTCCTTGATGAAGCAGCTGAAGATGGTTGGGCCTACAACACTACCCTCAGGAACTCCTGCAGTGATATCCTGGGACTGAGATGACTGACCTCTAACAACCACAACCATCTTTCTTTGTGCGAGATATGACTCTAACCAACGGAGAGATTTTGGTCAGATTCCCATTGACTTCAGTTTTGCGAGGGCTCCTTGATGCTATACTTGATCAAATGCTGCCTTGATGTCAAGGGTAGCCACTCTCATCTCACCTCTGAATCTCACCTCGTTTGTCCATGCTTGTGCAAAGGCTGTCATGAGGTCAGGAGCTAAGTGACCCGAGCGGAACCTAAACTGATCATCAGTGAGCAGGTTATTACGAAGTAATAGCGCTGTTGATGACCCCTTCCATCTCTTTACTGATGATTGAGAGTAGACTGATAGGTTGATAGTCACCCAAGTTAGAGTTGTCTTGTTTTGTTTTGTACAGGACATACCTCGGCAATGTTCCACGTTGCTGAGTACAGTAGTTACCAGTGTTGTAGTTGTACTGGGACAGCTAGGCTAGGGGTGCAGCAAGTCTTCAGCACTATTGCCAGAATATTGTCAGGGCCCATAGCCTTTGCAATATACAATACCAGAAGCCATTTCTTGAAATCAGGTGGGATGAATCGAATTGGCTGAAGACTGACATCTGTAATGCTGGGGACCTCGAGAGGAGGCCAAGATGGATCATCCACTCAGCACTTCGAGCCGAAGATTATTGCGAATGCTTCAGCCTCGCCTTTTGCACTGATATGCTGGGCTCGTTCATCATTGAGGATGTGGAACCTCCCCTCCAGTGAGTTGTTTAATTGTCCAATATAATTCTTGACTAGTTGTGGCAGAACTGCAGTGCTTCGATCTGATCCATTGTTTCTGGGATCACTTAGCTCTGTCTATGACTTGCTATTTATGTTGGTTCGGCATGCAAGTAGGCCTGTGCTGTAGCTTTGCCAAATTGACACCTCATTGTTAGGTATGCTTGTTGCTGTCCCTGGCATGGCCTCCTGCACTCTTCAGTGAACCAGGATTGATTCTCCTGGCATGGTGGTAATGGTAGAGAGGCGGATATGCCAGTCCATGAGGTTACAGATTGTGTCTGAGTGAAATCCTGCTGCTGCTGATGGCCCACAGCACCTCATGGATGCTCAGTTTTGCATTGCTGGAGTCTACCCCATTTAGCACAATGGTAATGCCACAGAACACGACGGGATTTTTTCTCCACAAGAACCGTGCAGTGGTCACACCTACCGACACTGTCATGGACAGATGAGTCTGTGGAATGTAGGTTGGCTTTGATGAGGTCTAGTACATCTTTCCCTCTTGTTAGTTCCCTCAACACCTGTTCTCCACCTCCTACAGTCCTCCTCCTCCAGCTCCTCCTTCTCCTCCTCCTCAGAAGAGGATGGAGCCAATCAGCTTGCTTTTCCTGGAGCTCCAGTCCTTGCTGCTGCACTATGTTGTGCAAGGGCCATCAGACCGCTATCCTTCCTGAAACCCTTGCTCCTACACATTGAAGAGTGTCCCCCAGATCTGTCCATACACCCAAATTGCATCTTTACTTATTCAGTTACAACTTTTACATTCATGTGGCCTCAGTCGCACCTTTCCTCCTTGGGTTCTTCACCAGTGTCATCAGAATATCTATAGAGTGTAGCCCCTATCTCCAAGGAGTCACCCATGGCTCTGCTTTAAGATGTGAATATCTGTGGCTGATTTGACTGGGCCTGGATGATTTTTCAGTGGTTGAAGACTAGCTGAATAGAATGGAATCCCTTTTGGTTGATGAAGGCCTCTATGTGGTCAGGGCACATTGATCGCCACTTGTGAGAAACTATGGTTTGCTCTCGTTCTGACTGATCTAGATGAATGGCAGAGCAGGCTCGAGAGGTCAAATTGCCTATTCCTGCTCTTATTTCCAGTGTTCCTCTGCTGGGTCTCATGAATAACAGGCTGCTCATAAGTGACAAAATGGCACTGCTCACCTCTGAGATTCACGAATGAAAAGCAGATTGTGATTTTCAACAGATAACACCAGCAGATCTCTGGCAGGAGCTGGACCTGAAGAAATGAAGTGCTGTGATGGCCTTGACTACCATTGGCAGTGCAATCACACACTGAGAAGGAGATCTTCTTCAAGGGAGCTGCAAAGATCAACAAGCACCTGATGGGAGATTTCGAGGCATTGATAGCGAGCCATGTCCAGGACACTTATCCTCTGCTTGCAAACCATGTGTTGGAGGCTATCCCTCCCTCCAAGCTGAGATTTGTACTCACCCATCTGCCCTGTGGGCTGCGAGATGGTTGAGGCTTGTTGCTGCTCCTCTTCTTCTCCATCTGAAGTCCTAGGTCGAGCTGCAGATGCAGACCCCATGCTGACCTGACGCTGTGCAGTGCGGACAAGAGGCAAAAGTCTTCAGCATAGAAATGACCTCCCAAGGCTTGGAATTCATCTCCAAAGTAGTGAAAGTGCATTCTCAAAACAAGTCCTGTCAGCAAATGTCTTTCACCATGGCAAGGGAGCAGCAGTCAGATATCAGTATCTGAAATAAAAGCAAAATACGTCAGATGTTAGAAATCTGGAATATAAACAGAAAATGCTGGAAAAGCCCAGCAGGTGTGGCAGCATCTGTGCAGCGAGGAACAGAGTTAACGTTTTGAGTCCGCATGACTTTTCCTCAGAGTCGGCGAAGACTCTCTTGTCTGTCTAATTTCTCTGCCCCACCGATCCCCATTCTCTCCTCACCTGATTTTACCTGATAGGTTCTGGGAGCCCGGGATACCATTGAACTCTGAGTTAAATCAGAATCCTGGCTTAAAAAAGCAACTAATCAGCATTTAACATATTTAAATGGCAGACTCACCTTTCCAATAGAGGCTTCCCGTGCAGTGAAGAATACATAGAAGCATGCATAGAAAATGGAAGCAGGAAGAAGCCATTCAGCCCTTCGAGCCTGCTCCACCATTCATTATGATCATGGCCGATCATCAAGTTCAATACCCTGATCCCGCTTCCCCCCATATCCCTTGACCCCTTTAGCTACAAGAGCTATATCTTTTTTTTAAATAAATTTAGAGTACCCAATTCATTTTTTCCAATTAAGGGGCAATTTAGCATGGCCTATCCACCGACCCTGCACATCTTTGGGTTGTGGGGGCGAAACCCACTCAAGCATGGGGAGAATGTGCAAACTCCGCACGGACAGTGACCCAGAGCCGGGATCAAACCTGGGACCTCAGCGCTGTGAGGCAGCAGTGCTAACCACTGCACCATTGTGCTGCCCCACAAGAGCTATATCTACCTCCTTCTGGAAATTACACAATATTTTGGCCTCAACTGTTTTTGTGGTCGTGAATTCCATAGATTGATCATTCATTGGGTGAAGAAATTTCTTTTCACTGGGGTCCTAATCGGTATCCCCCTTTTCATTGAATTATGGCTCCTAGTTCCGGACTCCCCCACTATCGGGAATATTCTTTCTGAATCTACCCAGTCTAATTCTGTTAGAATTTTATAAGTTTCTTCGTGAGCCCCTCTCACTCTTCTCAACGCCAATGAACATAATCCGAACCGATTTAGTCTCTCCTCATATGATAATCTCGCCATCTCAGGAATCAGCCTGGTAAACCTTCGCTGCACTCCCTCCACAGCAAGAACATCATTCCTTGGGCAGCACGGTAGCGCAAGTGGATAGCACTGTGGCTTCACAGCACCAGGGTCCCAGGTTTGATTCGCCGTTGGGTTACTGTCTATGTGGAGTCTGCACGTTCTTCCCGTGTCTGTGTGGGTTTCCTCCGGGTGCTCCGGTTTCCTCCCACAGTCCAAAGACGTGCAGGTTAGGTGGATTGGCCACGCTAAATTGCCCTTAGTGTCCAAAAAGGTTAGGACGGGTTATCGGGTTACGAGGAGAGGGTGGAAGTGAGGGCTTAAGTGGGTTGGTGCAGACTCGATGGGCCGAATGGCCTCCTTCTGCACTGTATGATCTATGTTCATAAGGACACCAAGATTGCACTCAATATTCCAGGTGTGGCTTCACCAAGGCTCTATACAATTGCAGAAAAACACCCCTATTCCCATACTCAAATCCTATTGCTATGAAGGCCAACATACCATTTGCCTTCTTTACTGCCTGCTGTACCTGCACCCTTACATTCAGTGATTGATGCACAAGGACACTAAGGTCTTGCTGAGTATGCATCTCTCTCAATTTACACCCATTTAAATAATAATCCCATGCTATATTCCCCATGTGATAGTGATGCTTACTTTGTGCTTAGTTAAGCCTAGAGTGAAATCATTCTTAACCCAGACAACTTATTCACCTGAGAGAGACATATCACAAAATTAGTGACACAATGCATCCACAACCATGGAACCAAAAAAAAAGCTACTGCCAGATTGTGCTCCTGGAGCGCTAACATGACTGGCAAATAAATTCACCTCTCAGCAGTAGTTGAGCCATCTGCTATATGGAGTGTTACGTATCTAGGACACAATCTACTGGCCACGCCGTGCCCCTGTTCAGGTGAACGGGGTGCGGCATGGCCTGTAGATTCTGGGAAAGGCATTTTCCAGATCTACCTGGCTCGCCACCCCTCGCAAGATCTAACGGGATCTCGTGAGACATCGCGATCTGAATCGCGCCCATTGTGGGTGGGATTAGTATTTAACAAATCTACATATTGGAGTGAGTAGCTAGTCTCACTCTGATATGCACTCGCCTGATCTACCCAAGGCGTTGGGAAATAACCCTCACAGCCTTGGAAATTCTGATTCGAGCGCAATACATGGCCTCCCAGGTTGTTGCCACCTGGACATGGTGGCATCCTAACATTGCTGGTGCCAACTGGGTACCTTAGCACTGCCAGTGTGGTACTCTGGTAGTGCCACATGGGTGCCAGCCTGGCACTGCCAAGGCTTCCAGGTGAAACTGCCAGGCTGGCAGGGACAGTGCCAGGACACCAGGCTGGCAATGCCAAGGTGCCAGGCTGACATTATATCCATGCCGGGGGTCGGGCCCAGGGGTGCCCTGCCCATATGAAGTGGTGCGCGGGGGCGGTGTGGCCAGAGAACCTCCTTATAGGTTAGTTGGGGCTTTAGGAGTTCCGGGATTCGTGTCGGGGGGTCGAGAGATCAGGACGTCATTTACTGAGGAGTCCTGACGAGCCAAGCTCTTCAATGAAGGAAACGGGACTAAGTGTGGCCTCAGCGGGGCCCTGAATGACAAAATATCATGTTTGATAGCATGGCCTTTCTCTGTGCTGCGAGCACCAGGAAACACCCGGCTAAACGCACACGACACGAGACTTTATTGCAATTCGGTTCGATCTCGCCCCCATTTAGTTTGTCTTTTTGTGGCCTGTTAAGTTTTTAGTCACACACTATTAGCTAGCCTTTGCTTGCAATGCCCCTCGAGTTTTCTGCATTTTACAACTCACATAGGCGGCAACATTAAGTGAGACTGTGATCGATTGGTGTAAATCTGACTCAGGCATGACATGTGACCATATGGTGAAAGATTAGCCATTAAGCTGCGTGAGAAGTTGGGTACAAATTGTTTTGACAAAGAGCTTTGACATAGAAATGTTAGCTTCCTTCTCTCTCCACAGATGCTGAACTGCTGAGATTGTCCAGTATTTTCTCTTTTTGTTTCAGATTCCAGCATCTGCAGTAATTTGCTTTATATTGCAACACAGATTGTTGCTACCTTCGCCCTCACGCCCTCAAGATATCCAGGAACCACCCAGTACATGTTTCAGCATTGTGCATCTCTTCACAATGCTTCACTGGTCGAACAAATATCTGTCCTGTCCAAGCAGCATCAATAAGAGTGCAGTGATTGTAAGAGAATGGTGATTTGTCACGGATGTTCAATAATCACCAATCAATGTGATGACCGTCATGTTCCTCTATACGACTGATGTTGCAATCCTTTCATTGTTAGGTACATCGTCAAGATCTACCTTCAGACGGTAGCTTTTCACTTCGTAATAATATCACCATACATACAATGATTTATGGATTTGCAGAAATGCTGAAATGTTCAGAACGTTTGACAGGTCTCACTTGTTGTTGCTTTATTCTGCCTTTTGGGGGAAGACCTTCTCAAAGGTTTAGCGTTAATTATTGAATTATACAACACTGGAGGAAGCAGTAAATCGAAGCAAAAAAATTAACATTTACAAACTATTTACTTTTTAAAACAATATATTTTATTCCAACCATTATCAAATGCTTACATACAAAGCTTAACTATATTATACAGACAGTTTGTCATTTTTATTTTCACAAAGTGAATGAAATGAAAATCGCTTATTGTCACGAGTAGGCCTCAATGAAGTTACTGTGAAAAGCCCCTAGTCGCCACATTCCGGCGCCTGTCCGGGGAGGCTGGTACGGGAATTGAACCGTGCCGCTGGCCTGCTTGGTCTGCTTTAAAAGCCAGCGATTTAGCCGAGTGAGCTAAACCAGCCCCAGTAACAACAACAACCCTAAAACCCCTATTCCCCCACCTCAGCACCACTATCCTCCCTCCCTTATCCCCTCCCCTCCTAGCCCCCCGCCCAAATGCTGGCCACAAACAGGTCCTTAATGAAAGTGATGAACAGCATCCTCCTGGAATAGAACTTTTCTTCCGACCCTCTCAGGGTGTATTTAACCTTTTCCAATGGCAGGAATTCTGCCAACTCACTCAACCATGCCGAGACCCTGGGTGGTCCTGCCAACCTCCATCCAAGCAGGATTGGCCTCCGAGCCACCATGTGGGAAAAGGTCAAGACATCAGCCTTCTCCCCACCACCCCGCAAGGAACTATGGGGAGTCTGACACCCCAAAGGTTGCCACCAGCGGATATGGCTCGAGTTTGACCCCAATGATCTCTGACATGGGGCGAAATTCTCCGACCCCCAGCAGGGTCGGAGAATCGCCTGGGGCTGCCTAAAATCCCGCCCCCGCTGTGGCAGAGATTCTCCGCCACCCGGGAAGTGGCGGCGGCAGGAATCTCGCCACTCCGACCGGCGAGGCCCCTGCGGTGATTCTCCGGCCCGGATGGGCCGAAGTCCCGCTGCTGGGAGGCCTCTCCCGCCGCCGAGGTTTGAACCACCTCTGTAACGGCGGGATCAGCGGCGCGAGCGGGCCCCCGGGGTCCTGGGGGTGGGGGGCGGCGATCGAACCCTGGGGGGTGCCCCCACGGTGGCCTGGCCCGCGATTGGGGCCCCCCGCTCAGACTCCGGGCCAGTGCCCTGGCGACACGCTTTCTCCTTCCGTGGCCGCCATGGTGGAAGCGGAAGAGAACCCCACATCGCGCATGCGCCGGCAGTGACGTCAGCGGCCAGCTGCCACTGACGTCACTGCCGGCGCATTCGCCGACCGGCGAAAGCCTTTCGGCCAGCCCCGTTGTTTGCGCCAGTCTTCTGGTGCCAACCGCTCCGGCGCGGGGCTGGCCCCCAAAGGTGGGGAGAATTCCCCACCTTTGGGGAGGCCCGACCCCTGAGTGGTTGGCACCACTCCCCTACGCCGGGACCCGCCGTCACGCCGGGTAGGGGAGAATCCCACCCATGATCTCAAAATATGAGACCCAAACCATTGACTTTTAAAATTTCACCCTCAGATGTTTTAGCTGATCTGTACATTCCTTGCTTATGATTCTTTTCTGTGTAATATCAGTTCAATTCTTTTAATATCAGGATTTAGGCTTCAGGGTTGTTAAATGTTAGTATATTATATTTCTAATTATATATCACAATTATATATTCATAATTTAGAGTATATATTTATAATTTATAAGAATGCTGATGAATGGTGGACTCTTTGGACATGCTAGCTAATTGGTTTAAAAAGAGCCTTCACGTAATTGAACAAACGGTCACAAAATATTTTTGACTGTAGATAAGAAACCCTTGAAATAGAAATAGCATGACGCTGCCAGCAGTCAAAAGGAGACCTCTTCTACCGCAGTCAAAAACCAATGGACTAAGACAAAAAAATCTTGCCTTAAAAGTGCACTGGACAGACAAAACTTAAACTTGTAAAAAAAAAACCGACTATCCTATCCTTGAGGAAAGCAATCGTCAAAGAGAGGCAACACGAAAGAAAAGTAAACGCCAACGATGAGGAAGACTCGCTTTGGTAGATAATTTAGTTGAGCCCGAATTCTGAGTTGTATTCCACAGCTGAGATCGGTTTCTCATTGTTGTTTAGCAATTGAATAACGTGCTTTGTAATTATAGTTCCAGGTTTGGGGTTATTGTCTCAAGGTTAGAAAGAACAATCCAAACTAATAGTAACCTGGAAGGTTCTTTTTTTCAAAGACGTATTTAAACATTATTGGCAATTTATTTTTTAAAAATCAGTTTTTCCAGTACATTGATTTAAATATACAGAACTAATTGGTAGATTTATTCTAAAATTGCTAAAATACTAACCATGTCAATGTTACAACCCCTTTGGGGGCCAAGGAGTGTGCTCGATACACTTCCTCCCTTACACCTCAGAGTATGAAGTCCCCCTGGTAATTGGGGGCACGTTTTCCCCTAAACAAGGGGAAGCTATTCAGTAAAAAAACCCCGACCTGGGTGCAGGTCAGGGAGGGTGACCCTTTGGGGAAAGGAGTTACAGTTTTGTTACTTTGTGTATACCAGAATAAGCCTGTTGTTCTAATCCACTCTACCATGCGTTCCTGTTCTCTCTCTCGTTCGGGTTCCACAGTAAGATAAAGAATTCTGCAGCTGTAAAGTAAATACTGTATGATGTTATACTTTACTTATGCAGAACCCGCAACAATCAGCATTCAAATCCATTTATCAGATCTTCTTGATTAACCCTGCCAGCTGTGTCACAAAATAGTGGATTTAAGTCTCACTCCAGTCTCAAGTACAACATTTAGGCTGACTTTGCAGTGCACTAATGGGGAAAGGTGCTGTCTTTAAGATGTTGAGCTCAAGTCTCATCTTCCACCTCAGATAGGCATAAAAGATCTCATGATCCTATGTTGAAGAAGAGCAGGGGTGTTCTCCCTGTGACTTGGTCAATATTTACCCTGCAAACAATATTGTTGAAAGTTCTCTGGTTGATGGCCCATAACTTCCAGGTTCCCCAGCATCTCATTTAAGAGGTACCCCAATGATGCACTGGGGAAACTCTCTTTGAGGTTCCCATGGTAGGGTTTACCCGGTAACTGCCCGGAAGCGCTAAGTTCCTCTGGACAATTGCACTATGTTGGGAACCATCTGACAGAAGCTATGCAGATGGCTAATTTTGGACTGTTCTGCCTGCTTTACCCTGATAGTTACTCTGGAGGAGTTAGAAGGAAAAAACACTTCTAATCCCAGAGTAACTATTTGAAAAACCCAGACGCTGCCTCGCATGGGGGCCCCACGCAATCTCGACGCACCACACCACCCAAACCCCTTCCCAACCTCGCCCCGACCTGACCAGCCTCATTCCCCTTCGACTGACACCCTCCCGTTGATCCGATCCCTCCCTCAGGTCCAACTGCGCCCTCCCAGTCCGACCAGACATGACTCCTCCCTGATCCAGGTTCGAACGTGCCCCTCCTCTCGGACTGATCTCTCCCTCTGGTTCGACCTGACCTCCACCCCCTTTCCCAGACTAAACATCTCACCTCTCCAGTCCAACCCCTTCCCCCTCTGGTCCAACCTGATGCCCCCAGGTGCAACCCAAGCCCCTGCCCAAAGTCCAACCCAAGCCCCCTCACATCAGTCTGCCCCAATTAAAAAAAAAAAATTTAGAGTACCCAATTTGTTTTCTAATTAAGGGGCAATTTAACGTGGCCAATCCACCTAACCTGCACATCTTTTTTTGGGCTGTGGGGTGAGACCCATGCAGACATGGGGAGAATGTGCATACTCCACACAAACAGTGACCTGGGTCCTTGGCGTCCGTGAGGAAACAGTGCTACCCACTGTGCCACCGTGCTGCGCACCATCCGCCCCACTTACCTTTAAAACTTACCTTCTCTCTCAAATTGACTCTTTGAACATCTCCACCATAAAAAGGGACTATTTCTTCCTTCTCTATGCCCAGTTACTCCACCCAGATGCAGTTGGGGTGAGGGGTCGGCTTTGCTGCTCCAATCTCACCCAGCCTGAGTGAGGAAGGTTGGAGGCCTTTGGAATATCAACGTGGATAAGTCCGTCGAGGGTAACAATATGCCGGAGATCGCCACCCTGAGGAAGATAAGGGTCGTTATCACATAGCTGTTTGTGGAACCCGGTTGTGTGCATATTGACCACCACATTACAATAGTGACTCCATTTTGAAAGTATTTAATCAGATTTAATGTGCTGGGAAATAACTCAAAGTCACGGGACGGGGCACTATAAATGCACGTCTTGTTTGCTACATTACAAAATCAGTTGCCTCTTCGAAACTATTCAAATTTTAACTACTTACTTTTAAAAAATAAATTTAGAGTACCCAATTCATTTTTTTCAATTAAGGGGCAATTTAGTGAGGCTAATCCACCTAGCCTGCACATCTTTGGGTTGTGGGGGCAAAACCCACGCAAACACGGGGAAAATGTGCAAACTCCATGTGTTAGTCGGTATTAGGGGTATTACGGTACCCAGGTTGATGCTGTAAGACCATTGGTGTGGGAGGTACCTGAGACAGCAAGTTCATTGGTGAAGCCTGCCTGCTTGTTCCACCCAGTAAGGCGGAGTATAAGAGCCTGTGTCTCCCTAGCAGCCGCATTCTGTACCTGCGCTGCTGGGGGAAACATCTAGTTCAATAAAGCCTTCAATTGTCGGCAAATCTCGCTTCTGGAGTCATTGACCGAGCATCACCCCACACGGACAGTGACCCAGAGCCAACTCTCTCCATGAGCCACGTGCGGGCCCCGGGCCCCACGTGCGATGGATGGTCGCCGCCATCTTGCATACCCCCAGCCATGTGCGACCAATGGGCGCCGCCATCTTGGCTGGAGTCTCAGGACCCCGATTCGGATGACCACACACCGCCAGAGGAAAATCTCCAACTTTTACCATGACTTGCCTCAGTGACCCTGGACCAGTCTCGACCCCGAACGCTCTCGACCGCGACGACGACCGTGCTCATCAACGGCCGCGAAACATCCTGCCTGATCGACTCTGGGAGCATAGAGAGCTTCATACACCCCAACACGGTAAGGCGCTGTTCTCTTCCCATCCACCCAGTTAACCAAAGAATCTCCCTGGCCTCCGGGTCTCACTCTGTAGAGATCAAAGGGTTCTGCGTAGCGAACCACAGGGTCCAGGGAAGGGAATAAAAAATTTACGGCTCTACGTCCTCCCTCACCTCTGCGTTGTCATGCTCCTACGGCTAGACTTCCAATGTAACCTCCAGAGATTAACTTTTAAATTCGGCGGCCCTATACCCCACCTCACTGTCTGCAGCCTCGCGACCCTCAAGGTCGATTAGCCTTCCTTTTTTTGTGAACCTCACCCCGGATTGCAAATGCGTCGCCACCAGGAGCAGATGGTACAGTGCCCAGGACCGGACCTTCATTAGGTCGGAAGTCCAGCGGTTACTGAAGGAAGGTATTATTGAGGCTAGGAACAGTCCCTGGAGAGCTCAAGTAGTGGTTGTAAAGACCGGGGAGAAGCATAGGATGGTCATCGATTATAGTCAGACCATCAACAGGTATACGCAGCTCGATGCGTACCCTCTCCCCCGCATATCTGATTTGGTCAATCAGATTGCACAATACAAGGTCTTTTCCACGGTGGATCTCAAGTCTGCCTACCACCAGCTCCCCATCCACCCTAGCGACCGCAAATACACTGCATTCAAAGCAGATGGGCGGCTCTACCACTTCCTAAGGGTTCCCTTCGGTGTCTCAAATGGAGTCTCGGTCTTCCAGCGGGAGATGGACCGAATGGTTGACTGGTACGGTTTGCCGGCCACGTTTCCATACCTCGATAACATCACCATCTGCGGCCACGACCAGCAGGACCATGACACCAACCTCCGAACATTCCTCCATACCGCAAAAATCCTTTATCTAACCCGCAACAAGAATAAATGCGTGTTCAGCACCGACCGTCTAGCCATCCTCGGCTACGTAGAGCATGCCGGAGTTATAGGCCCAGATGCCGAACGCATGCGCCCCCTCATGGAGTTTCCCCTCCCCCACTGCTCCAAGGCCCTGAAGCGCTGCCTGGATTATTTTTATATTATGCTCAGTGGGTTCCCAACTATGCGGACAAGGCCCGCCCACTAATTCAATCCACGGTTTTTCCCCTGTCAGCAGAGGCCCGCCAGGCCTTCAGCCGCATCAAAGGAGACATCGCAAAGGCCACGATGCACGCAATTGATGAATCCCTTCCCTTCCAAGTCGAGAGCGATGCGTCCAACGTAGCTCTGGCAGCCACCCTCAACTAAGCGGGCAAACCAATGGCCTTCTTCTCACGCACCCTCCACGCTTCAGAAATCCGCCATTCCTCCATTGTAAAGGAGGCCCTGGCCTTGGTAGAAGCTGTGCGGCACTGGACGCATTACCTGGCCGGCAGGAGATTCACTCTTCTCACTGATCAATGGTCGGTTGCTTTCATGTTCAATAATGCACAGCAGGGCAAGATAAAGAATGATAAGATCTTACGGTGGAGGATCGAGCTCTCCACCTACAACTATGAGATCTTGTATCATCCCGGGAAGCTAAATGAGCCTCTTGATGCCCTATCCCGCGGCACATGTGCCAACGCTCAAGTGGACCGACTCCGCACCCTCCACGAGGACCTCTGTCACCCAGGGGTCACTGGATTCTTCCATTTCATCAAGACCCGCAACCTGCCCTAATCCATCGAGGAGGTCAGGACCACCACCAGGAACTGCCAAATCTGCGCGGACTGCAAGCCGAACTTCTACAGGCCAGAGAAAGCGCACCTGATAAAGGCTTCCCGTCCCTTTGAATGCCTCAGTATGTACCTCAAAGGGCCCCTCCCGTCCACTGACCGCAACACGTATTTCCTGAATGTGATTGACGAATACTCCCGGTTCCCATTTGCCATCCACTGCCCCGACATGACCGCAGTCACCATCATAAAAGCCCTCCACAGTACCTTTACACTGTTCAGTTTCCCCGCCTACATACACAGCGATAGAGGGCCTTTATGAGCAACGAACTGCATCAATTCCTGCTCAGCAAGGGCATTGCCTCGAGCAGGACGACCAGTTACAACCCCTGGGGAAACGGATAGGTAGAGAAGCAGAATGGAACGGCCTGGAAGACCGTCTTACTGGCCCTACAGTCCAGGAATCTCCCAGTCTCCCGCTGGCAGGAGGTCCTTCCGGATGCTCTCCAATCCATTCGATCACTGCTGTGTACCACGACCAACAAAACACCTCACGAAAGTCTCCTTGTCTTCCCTAGGAAGTCCTCCTCTGGGACCTCGCTCCCAACCTGACTAGCAGCTCCTGGACCCATCCTGCTCCGCAAACACGTGCGGGTGCACAAGTTGGACCCATTGGTCGAGAGGGTCTACCTCCTTCACGCTAGCCCTCAGTACGCCTACGTGGCGTACCCCGACCGCCGACAGGGTACGGTCTCCATACGGGACCTGGCACCCGCTGGATCCCCACCCACACCCCCACCACCAACCCCACCTTCCCTCCCACCGGCGCACCCCACAGCTGCCCCCTTCCCAGGTGGATCGGTCCTCCCACTGGTCCCATCTAGGGGTGATGAAGCTGCCGAAGAAGCCAAAGCCACGCTCCCGGAGCCACGGATGCCCGAGCCGGCGCCTGCATCACCGCCGAAGCTACGACGATTGCAGAGGACGACTAGGGCCCCCGATCGACTAATTGCTTCATTTTGAATGTAAATAAATACTGTAAATAGTTACGACATGTAACGAGGCAAAACACTGTACTAATGTATACCGGATACCACCATTATCTCAACCTCTACCACTGTATAACGCGAGACCACCACCCTCGCCGTACTCTTTTTTTTAACATGGGGTGAATGTGGTAGTTGGTATTAGGGGTATTACGGTACCTAAGTTGATGCTGTAAGACCATTGGTGCGGGAGGTACCTGAGACAGCAATATCATTGGTGAAGCCTGCCTGCTGGTTCCGCCCAGTAAGGCGGAGTATAAGAGCCTGTGTCTCCCTAGCAGCAGCATTCTGTACTTGCGCTGCTGGGGGAAACATCTAGTCCAATAAAGCCTTCAATTGCCATCCAATCTCGCTTCTGGAGTCATTGATCGAGCATCACCCCACACGGACAGTGACCCAGAGCCAGGATCGAACCTGGGACCTCGGCACCATGAGGCAGCAGTGCTAACCCACTGCGCCACCGTGCTGCCCAAACTACTTATTTTTACAACAATGCACAAAGGTTATTTGTTGTGAACTAAGAGATTTCCTAAAGCATTGCTCATGATAAGTCAATAACAGGCTGTTTCTTAATGAGAGGATTGCATGCTATGTAATGGCAATGCATTATTCTGTGGTTTCTTTTTGCCACAAGTGGTAATTGTTAAGCAAACAAAATCTCAGCTCAGTTGGATATAAATGTTGTTTGTTGAGGTACAGTGCAGATTGAATGACGGTTCGAAGTTTTCGGCTGCAGCATAAAATGATTGGTTTTAGTTCTCTATTTTATGATTACATTGTGTAAGTAATGCATTGGCAAAGCTGGATTGTGACAAGGAAGGCATGCATTCAATGTTGCTGCAGCAGGTACCCTGTGATTACAGAGATTGGCAATGAATTGGAGCTGAACTGGCGGTATTCCAGGCGGAAAACCGCAAATTGGGCCATGGTTTTATTGTCGAATTTTGGTGTGTAATTCATTCATAGAAATCTGCACAGTTGTCAAACATCACTGAGTGAACTACACAAATGAGAATAATAAAATCTATGCTGGAAGTACCTATTTTTTTTTGAAGGTTACATTTTAGATGCACCAGGAGACAAACTTGGTCAAGATTGGTAAGGTCACTGTAAAAAAAACAGAAAGGTCATTTTCAAATCGTGTTGAAAGGAACACAGGTGGGGTGATCTTGAATTCTAATCTTTCCTTTTATTTGATTCTGGGACTGTAACTGAACTTGAGCATTCGTCGACTCCCAGTCCTGCTGGAGCTCTGGCTTCCCGCTTCTTTGGATAAATAGACAGCAGCTGGTGTCTCAAGGATGGCCATTAATCGTTCCAGGAGATGAAAGCAAACAGGGAACCTGAACAACACCTAATTACTGCTCCACAATGGAAAATAAATTGGGGCAATACTCTTCGGAGAAATTATTTCTTTGCGACAATCTTTTTGTTTTGTGCTGTGTATTTCTTTAAGTGGCCAAAGATTTGGAGATAATTTTCTTTTTTTGAACATGTTGTAACATGCAGTTTAAAGAATATATGTACTAATTATATCAACAGTACAGAGGTATCTAACTGGACAATCGTTGCACAATTGTGAATGATAGTTGCTGATTATGAGCAAATCTTTCTTACACCTTGTCACTTGCCACATAAGCGTGGCATGGTAGCAGAATGGTTAGCACAGTTACTTCACAGCTCCAGGGTCCCAGGTTCGATTCCCGGCTTGGGTCACTATCTGTGCAGAGTTTGCACGTTCTCCCCGTGTCTGCGTGGGTTTCCTCCGGGTGCTCCGGTTTCCTCCCACAGTCCAAAGATGTGCACATTAGGTAGATTGGCCACGATAAATTGCCCTCAGTGTCCAAAACGGTTAGGTGGGGTTACTGCCAATAGAACATTACAGCGCAGTACAGGCCCTTTGGCCCACAATGTTGCGCCATCCTATGAAACCCTTCTAAAGTCCCTCTACACAATTCCCTTATCGCCCATATGCCTATCCAATGACCATTTGAAGGCGTTTAGTGTTGGCGAGTCCACTACTGTTGCAGGCAGGGCATTCCACACCCTTACTACTCTCTGAGTAAAGAACCTACCTCTGACATCTGTCCTATATCTATCTCCCCTCAATTTAAAGCTATGTCCCCTCGTGCTGGACATCACCATCCGAGGAAAAAGGATCTCACTGTCCACCCTATCTAATCCTCTGATCATCTTGTATGCCTCAATTAAGTCACCTCTTAACCTTCTTCTCTCTAACGAAAACAGCCTCAAGTCCTTCAGCCTTTCCTCATATGATCTTCCCTCCATACCAGGTAACATTCTTGTAAATCTCCTCTGTACCCTTTCCAATGCTTCCACATCCTTCCTATAATGTGGCGACCAGAACTGCACACAATACTCCAAATGCGGCCGCACCAGAGTTTTGTACAACTGCAACATGACCTCATGGCTCCGAAACTCAATTCCTCTACCAATAAAAGCTAACACACCGTATGCCTTCTTAACAACCCTCTCAACCTGGGTAGCAACTTTCAGGGATCTATGGACATGGACACCGAGATCTCTCGCCTCGTCCACACTACCAAGAATCTTACCATTAGCCCAGTACTCTGCCTTTCTGTTATTCCTTCCAACATGAATCACCTCACACTTTTCTGCATTAAACTCCATTTGCCACCTGTCAGCTCAGCTCTGAAGCTTATCTATGTCCCTCTGTAACTTGTAACATCCTTCTGCACTGTCCACAACTCCACTGACTTTAGTGTCATCTGCAAATTTCCTCACCCATCCTTCTACGCCCTCCTCCAGGTCATTTATAAAAATGACAAACAGCAACGGCCCCAAAACAGATCCTTGTGGCACACAACTAGTAACTGGACACCAGTCAGAGCATTTCCCATCAACCACCACTCTTTGTCTTCTATCAACTAGCCAATTTCTGATCCAAAACTGCTAAATCACCCTGAATCCCATGCCTCTGTATTTTCTGCAATAGCCTACCGTGGGGAACCTTATCAAATGCTTTACTGAAATCCATATACACCACATCAACTGCTTTACCCTCATCCACCTGTTTGGTCACATTCTCGAAGAACTCAATGAGGTTTGTGAGGCACGACCTATCCTTCACAAAACCATGTTGACTATCTCTAATCAAATTATTCCTTTGCAGATGATTATACATCCTATCTCTTATAAACCTTTCCAAGACTTTTCCCACAACAGAAGTAAGGCTCACTGGCCTATAGTTACCGGGGTTATCTCTACTCCCCTTCTTGTACAAGGGGACAACATTTGCTATCCTCCAGTCCTCTGGCACTATTCCTGTAGACAAAGATGACTTAAAGATCAAAGCCAAAGGCTCAGCAATCTCCTCCCTAGCTTCCCAGAGAATCCTAGGATAAATCCCATCCGGCCCAGGGGACTTATCTATTTTCACACTTTCCAGAATCACTAACACCTCCTCCTTATGAACCTCAAGCTCTTCTAGTCTAGTAGCCTGTATCTCAGTATTCTCCTCGACAACTTTGTCTTTTTCCTGTGTGAATACTGACGAAAAATACTCATTTAGCACCTCTCCTATCTCCCCGGACTCTACGCACAACTTCCCACTACTGTCCTTGACTCACCCTACTGTTACCTTAGTCATTCTTTTATTCCTGACATGCCTATAGAAAGCTTTAGGGTTATCCTTGATCCTACCTGCCAAAGACTTCTCATGTCCTCGCTTGGCTCTTCTTAGCTCTCTCTTTAGAGCCTTCCTTGCTAACTTGTAACTCTCAAGCGACCCAACTGAACCATCACGTCTCATCTTCACATAAGCCTCCTTCTTCCTCTTGACAAGTGATTCAACTGCTTTAGTAACCCATGGTTCCCTCACTCGACCACTTCCTCCCTGCCTAACAGGTACATACTTATCAAGGACATGCAGTAGCTGTTCCTTGAACATGCTCCACATTTCCATTGTGTCCATCCCCTGCAGTTTTCCTCTCCAGGCGATGCATCCTAAGTCTTGCCTCATCGCATCATAATTGCCTTTCCCCCAGCAATAACTCTTGCCCTGCAGTTTATACCTATCCCTTTCCATCGCTAAAGTAAACGTAATCGAATTGTGGTCACTATCACCAAAATGCTCACCTACCTCCAAATCTAACACCTGTCCTGGTTCATTACCCAGTACCAAATCCAATATGGCCTCGCCTCTTGTTGGCCTATCTACATACTGCATCAGGAAACCCTCCTGCACACATTGGACAAAAACGGATCCATCTAAAGTACTCGAACTATAGTGTTTCCAGTCAATATTTGGAAAGTAACTGGGTTACGGGGATAGGGTGGAGGCTTGGGCTTAAGTAGGGTGCTCTTTCCAAGAGTCGGTGCAGACTCGATGGACCGAATGGCCTCCCTCTGCACTGTAAATTCTATGATTCAATGAAATGAAACTCATCTCAGCCAATACATGTAGTCAAGAATATTCTGTAGCTGTTTGTGTTATAATCCGCAAGTATCTTATAAGGTGGGGACAATTAATCGTGCAGAATACGAGCTTCCCCATTGAGGGGGTGGGGGAACCTCTGAACAATATATAGTTGTAGGGTATAGAAAGCCAGCCACTTAGGCAGTGGCAAGGCACACCCAGTTAGGATCTACTGTGTGATGTATATAATAGTTATTGTAAATAAACTAAGTTTCTTTGAACTACTCAGTGTGGATTCCTTCGTGGCCTCATAAAAGTTTGACAGATTTTCTCCTCATTCCACCCTAATTCCTATTGTCTCTCCCCTTTCAATTTTGGTGCAGTTACCATTGTTCAGTTAGTAATTAGTAATCATGTCAAAACCGTCTATACTTTAAAAGCAGATTTCTTAAAGTTTATTCCCCTCTTTGTTTGTATTTGCACTTCCATCCTGAAGACAATAATTTATGTATAAACATAACATCACAGCACTAACAGGGTAGAAGTGAACAGCCGCACCTTGTTACTTCCTCACTAGCCCAGATTTACTTTCTAATCTAATTATTAGTGAAGTGAAGGCATCATAGTCTCAGTGACTATAGGCTATTGTCCCCCCTGTGTGGCGGTCTGACAGGACTGAGCTGAGGATCACCACACCTCAGGCAAAGGAAAAGGTTGATTAGGCTGGCCTTCACGATTAACCTCAGCCGGAATTGAATCCCCGCTATTGGCCTTGCTCTGCAATGGCAACCAGGTGTCCTGCCAACTTGGTTAAGCCCTACGACCACCTTGAAGTGGAAGATAATCCTAGCTTTGTTTTTTGGAGCTATTCCGGATCAGGTATCCTCCTTGGATGATCACTCTCACTTACGTTTGAGAAAGACAAGCCTCACGGACACTTAAGTATGCCTGAAGAACTGATCTAACCCTCCCTGAAGGAAAGGAAACATCAGAGAGTATCATTGCCCTCTAGACAGCCTTTTAAAAAAGTTTTAGCTGGATTATAACAACAAGATATTTTAACTATCCATGGATCTGTCGTAAGCAATGCACCTCTCCATTGACGAATGCACAGAAAAGGGTTTTTGAGTTTGGGTAAAGCCAGCAGTAGAAAGTGCAGCCATGAATGCAAACAAGCACATGTTTATATCCCATTGATTGGCAAGTGGTCCAATGAAATCAATAAAAATTGCCTGCATTGATTGAATAGGTTTTACTGGACAATAGCAGTGGTTCAATAATTGATTCTTTATTAATTAAATGCATGGCTCACAATTAGCCACTTACGTTTTACATGCTGTTGGGCAGGCTGGGTCGATGTAGACTGCACTTGATGCAGTGTAGCGAGAGGCAGACGTCCAACATTTGATGAGATGCAACACAATTTTATTTAACGTCTGAACTATTATACATGTTCAACTGTGGGTTGACACTATGCTGACTTGACTGGAGACCTGATACTAGCCTAACCAGGCTTACTAGCTACCACATGGTGTTTGCAGTGGTTGTGCTCACGAACTCTGACTGTCTCAGAGGCTGGGTCCCGAGAGAGCAGGAACACTGGTGCCCTCTGGCTTTATAGTGGTCGTGTCCTGTCTGGTGATTGGCTGCTCTGTTCTGTGTGCTTACTGGTCATCCTGTGTGTCAATCACTGCCTGTCTGCACTCCATTATATACATAGATATATATTATGACAATATACACCTGGTCACCAATGTAAAGGATTTAATTTGCAAAATGTTCTTCTGGCACCACAATGTGCTGTGAGCTTCTTATACAAACTGTTCTCATTTGTGAAAATGTTTGTAAACATTGACCATATCAAAGAGATAAAAGTGCACTAAGTGCATGCCTGTCACTCAAGCGTGTGATTTCACTGCACTTTGCTCTCTTTGATGTGGTCAATGTTGACAAACATTGGGGTTTCACCACTTAGGCCATTGAAGCGTGAAGGGATATGAATGGATCAAAGCTGTAGATGGTTTTTATAAACTGTCAATCAAAAACCACTACTGAAAATCCATGAATGTACTGCAGTGGATCAGTGGGAACCAGACACAGGCATAGCTGTCCTCATTAAAGGAATGGACATGTGGAGGTGCAAGGTAAGTTTTTCAGCTATAATGTTTCCCACAGCCCCTGCCTGGATTGTCTACTAGCTTTCAGACAGAGGTCCCTTTTCTGGAGCGGGTGGGGGTGGGGGGTGTGTGGTCTCTACCATCGATGCCCCGGCGTGGTGGATCTCACAGTGGGCCAAGAGGGTCACCCTTGACCACTGTGAGGACTTCCATGTCAGGTTCATGATTGTGGAGACCACAAGTGAACCTCGTCCGCGTGATTCCCAGCTGGAGAACCACGGTTTTCATATCAGCCACTTGGCTGACTAAATAGATGCAAATGTGTCATTATGATCCATTTTGCCTTTATTTCTGTGCTCCAGCTGGAGTGCACCGTGGAACGCGTTCACATTGCCAATGAGGGGCCGAAGCATAGCGTTTGGGTTGGCAGCCGGCGCCAATCCCGATTTTGTCCTTCAACTGATTTTCCGTCCCACCGGGGGATGCATTATGGGCATCCCAGGCATGAAGAGTCTTGCCCTTTTGTCTGTTAAGGCTTTAATACTGTTGCCCTGTGTGTGTACTGTACAAGCGATCAGGCCATTTACATGAATAATCTGACAGTTTGATTTCTTTGTTCTCAAACAGAAAATGTCCTCCCTCAATGACTTATATTTTATGGTTTATTCCTTATGATTGGTAAATCCTGTTTGATCCAGGAACAAAACATCCTGATTGTATTGACTGTTACAATAGTCATTACAGATCAAAGTGGGTTTAATAGGGTTTATTTTTTTCAAAAGCATACTGTAGTACTGTTGCTTTAACACATTATGCCCAACCATCTTCAGCTGCTTCATCAATTACCTCTTTTCCATCATGTAGTCAGAAGTGGGGATGTTTGCGGATGACTGAACAATGTTCTGCACCATTCACGACTCCTCAGATAATGAAGCAGTCCATGCTCTAATGCAGGAAGACTTGGATAATATCCAGGCTTGGGCTGATCAGTGGCAAGTGACATTCATGCCGCACAAGTGTCAGGCAATGACCATCTCTTACAAGTATTACGGGCTAGGGTTTAGAGAACCCCAAAGTTTATCATGGACTTCACCTGACCCACAACTTTTAATAGGTTTTGGTTATGGGGAGCATAAGGGCCCACTCTACAGGTGTAATGCAGAGATCTAAAGTACTTTTAAAACAAAATAATATTTATTCTATGAATCCAGTTAACATTGCATAAACACACAGTAAACATCTTAGCAACTATCAACTCAATTACTCCCCCCAAAGAATACAGTACTCTCTAAGTAACCCTTAATCTTTCCTGGCAACATCCATAAGGCAAATACCCTCTTTAACAAAGACAGCAGATGTAAATTCTCTACTGAGAGAAGTTATCACTTTTAAATTAGCAAGTGACCTGAAGACATTCTTTTCATGCAGAGAGAGATCAAAATTACACCTTGTTTGGCTGGATACAGCTCCAACTCTGAAAACGAAACTAAACACACAGTGTAGCTGCCAGCTCAAAAATGAAAGTAAAAACAGACAGACAGCCCAGCTCCACTCACACTCTGAAATTTGATAAACAACCATTTCTTAATGGTATATTCACTACAGCTATTTGATAAACACCCATTTCTTAAAGGTACATGCACTACAGCTATTTGATACACCCATTTCTTGAAGGTGCTCTCACATGACACAAGAGAAGATCCGATTGCTGTCCCTTGACATTCAATAGCATTACTATCGCTGAATTCCTCACTATCAGCAACCTGGCGGCTACCATTGATCAGAAACTGAACTGGACTAGCCATATTGATACTGTAGCCACCAGGGCTGATCAAAGGCTAGGAATAATCCAGTGGGTAACTCACCTCCTGACCTCCCCCCCACCCCCCCACCCCCCCCCCCCACCCCCGCCTTCCCCCAAAGCCTGTCCACCATCTGCAAGGCACAAATCAGGAGTGTAATGGAATACTCTCTACTTGCCTGGATGAGTGCAGCTCCGACAACACTCAAGAAGCAAACAGGAAACCAAGAAGCACAGCATATGCTCACTATGCTCAGTTTCCAGGACTTGGTTGATAAGCTATTTAGTGTCATCCGTAAGGTTATTAATAGTTAGAGTTTTGGATCTTACAATTTATCAATACCTTGCTCAGACAACATGACACAGGACGGTGTTATCCTTGAGCACACTATTATACCCAGGCATGTTTATAAACTTTGAAGCCATTGGCAAGCAAATGAACTCTGCTTTTAATTTCTAATCACTACTTTACCATATAGCTCCATATTTAGAGCTGCATCCCTTCACAACATCTCCCTTGTCAACATTCGCCTCGGTTTGTGAGCCTGGATAAATGCTCAGTCATGTTGGTCGATCAGGCAAAGTGTTGGTCTGCAGCCAGCAAATTACTTTTCTTGTGCATGTAAGGTGGATGGGTGTCTCATGGAATGCAAATACAGGCTCCCTTGTTGGATCATGGTATCAAATCTTGCAGCTTTAAATTTGTACACCTTTCAACCCATTTTGCAAACAATTCTGTTGTTTTTAGTCTTTCTTCACAGAATCTCTGCAGGGCAGAAGGAGGCCATTTGGCCCATTGTGTCTGCACTGACCCTCTGAAAGAGTACCCTACGTAGGCCCCACCCGATCCCCTTAACCACAGTTAACTTGCACATGTTTGGACACTAAGGGGCAATTAAGCACGACCCAATCTACCTAACCTGCATATCTTTGGACTGTGGGAAGAAACCGGAGCAGAGGAAACCCACGCAGACACAGGGAGAATGTGCAAACTCCACATAGGCAGTCATCTAAGGTTGGAATTGAACCTGGGTCCCTGACGCTGTGAGGCAGCAGTGTTAAATACTGTGCCACCGTGCTGCCCACGTGCTTCCTGTTGGAGAGGATGTACAAGTGGACACTCTTTTATTATTGTCAGTTCTTGCCCTTAGATAAGAAGCTGGGATGTGCGTAGCATGTTGTCATTTAAATTCTGACTTTTCTCTCACAAGTTTCAGCTGATAGCATTTGAGCAAGATCCTTGTCCATTTTCCAGGTATGCCTTGTAAGCCTTCTATTACTCCAAGAAAAAAAAATCAGTCAGCTTTCAGAAAGGCACTCTGAAATCTCCTTTACCTTCTGAAGGTAATAGGAGTGCCTTCTGCCATTTTGTTACCTCAGTAACCATGGGCTTGAATCAATGTAGATGGGGCAGATGATCGGCAACTGTGATTATGTAGGCTGCTTACATCATCCAGGAACTCCCACAGTCTGTAAAATTCCACTTTCCTGTTTTAAATTCAGCTTCAATTATATATTTACCTTTTAGCTCACATTATCCAAATCAAACAGCAAGTTCAAAGCTTGCAAAATGTGACCCAATTTTGAGCAAATTCCCTGTGCAATTGATCCTCTTGTTCTCACTTTGGTATAATAAGGCCCAATAGGGAGTTTCTGTATCTACTATTTTTAAATCAAAAACCTCCTATTTTCACTTCAACATCTCTTATCTTCAGTTAATTATTTGTCGGCCGACGTGACAGAAATTCAATTTTGTCAGATGTTATAGGAGTTTGCGCATCCTTCTCGTGTATGCGTAGGTTTCCTCTGGGTGCTCCGGTTTCCTCCCAAAGTCCACATTTGTGCAGGTTAGGTGGATTGGCCATGCTAAATTGCCCTCGGTGGGGTGACAGTGATACGGCCGCGGACTGGGCTTAGGTAGGGTGCTCTTTCAGAGGGTCAGTGCTGACTCGATAGGTCAAATTCCCTCCTTCAGCACTGTCAGGATCCAATGATGCTATTCTTTTCCCATAGCTCCTCCTGAACTTCTCCCTTCTGCCATCATGCTTCCTTTCGCTTCTCCAATATCTTACTCTGTCCTCTCAAACCCCGACCTCAACCCTTCAGCATTCCGTTCACCCCCACCCCCTCCCCACCACCCCCTCATGACATAGGAGCCTAAGAAACTAGCCGTAAGATGTGATGCCACAGGTATTCTGCATCAGGCTGTTGCTTGTCTGTGGGGCAGCTCTCCCAATTTTGTCATAAATCCCCAGATGTTAGTGATGAGGAGGACTTTGCAGTGCCAGGTGGTCTGGGTGTGCCATTCTCATTTCTAGTGACAAATTCTATCTATTTTTACTGTTATTTCACTCTTCTGCAGCAGTTTGCAACAACTGAGTGGCTTGCTTGGACGTTTCAGAAGGTAGTTAATTATTGCTGTGGCTCTGGAGTCACATAAAGTTCAGATTAGGTGAGGAAAGCAGATTTACTTCCCTGATGGATGCATGTGTCCCGGATGCATTTTTACAGCAATCCCATAGTTTCATAATTATCATTGCAGATTTATTAATTGAGGGAATCCAGACGCTCACAGATGCCGTGGTGGGATTTGAACCCACATTTCCAGGATATTAATCCAGGCCTCTGGATTATTAGTCCAGTAACATTGCCATGAATCAACTGGGGGAAAAAAAAGCTGATTCACTGACAGAATCCACATTGTCAACACTGGGGGAGAGGGGAGGCCATGTTGAATTGGATGGGTAAGAGATTAGCCATATTAGCCACAATTCAAGAGGTTGGGTAGTGTGGTCTTTGAGGGAATAGGATGAGGCATTTGACGTTCCAGTTCTTAAGGATGTAGTGATGAGCATCTCAGTGGACCTTTTGGAGAATGGTGTCCTGTGTTGTAAACATTCTATAATTCCATTATTGCAAGAAGACATCAGTCAATGTAAAAATTGGTGAATTCTGCACTATCATCACTACATAAACTGGATATTGTGTGCATGAACGGGTAGATTAACAATCATTTTCATTGGCATTCTTTACACTTAGAATCAGACTGGTTAACACTTTATATCATATGTCCTGGTGAATTAAGAAATCTTTACTGAAATTGCTTTAATTATACTTAGCATTCAATATTAGAAATTTATACTAATGAAAAGAAGTGAAGATATGTTAGACTCCTGCTTTGGCTCTATTTACAATGCTGTACACAGCTCTGGTCCCCGTGGACATATAAGCATGAGGGAACTGCAAAGGCGATACACACACTGGTGCCAGACTGAAAGATTCTCCAAAATCTTTCACAGGATGTGGGCATTGCGAGTGAGGTCAGCATTTATTGCCCACCCCTAATTGGTGGTACACTGCCTATTTGAGCTGCTGCAGTCCACGTTGTGTAGTTATACCCACAGTGCTGTTAGAAAGGGGTTTTCTGGGCAGCACGGTGGCGCAGTGGGTTAGCCCTGCTGCCTCACGACGCCGAGGTCCCAGGTTCGATCCCGGCTCTGGGTCACTGTCCGTGTGGAGTTTGCACATTCTCCCCGTGCCTGCGTGGGTTTCGCCCCCACAACCCAAAGATGTGCAGGATAGGTGGATTGGCCACGCTAAATTGCCCCTTAATTGGAAAAAATTAATTGGGTACTCTAAATTTAAAAAAAAAAAAAGAAAGGGGTTTTCAGGGTTCCAACCCAGCAACAGTGAAGGAATGGCAATAAATTCCAAGTCAGGATGGTGAGTGGCTTGGAGGGGAACTTTAGATTAGGTGAGGAAAGCAGATTTACTTCCTTGATGGATGCATGTGTCCCAGATGCATTTTTGTTCCCATGTGTCTGCTGCCCTTGTGCTTCTAGATTATAGAGATCACGGGTTTGGAAAGTGCTGTTGAAGGAGCCTTGTTGAATTGCTGCAGTGCATCTTGTGGATGGTACATAGCGTGCGCCGGTGGTGGAGGTAGTGAATGTTTAAGGTGGTGGACAGGGTGCAAATCAAATGAACTGTTTTGCTGGATGGTGTCAAGCTTCTTGAGTGTTGCACTGCACTTATCTAGGCAAGTGGAGAGTATTTGCTCATACTCCTGACTTGTGCCATGTAGATAGTGGATAGGTTTTGAGGAGACAGGAGGTGAGTTACTTTTCACAGAACTTTGGACTTGCTACAGTCTTTATATGGCTGGTTCAGTTCAGTTTTGAGGCAGCAGTAACTCTCAGAATATATGGCAGTGCTACTGAATGTCAAGGAGTGATGGTTAGATTCTCTCTTGTTGGAGATGGACATTTGTGTGGCACAAATATTACTTGCCGCTTATCATCCCAGGCCAGAAAATACTGGAAAATCTCAGCAGGTCTGACAGCACCTGTGGAGAGAGAAGGGATCTAACGTTGTGAGTCTGGGTGACTCTTTGTCAAAGCTTGAGATAACTGGAAATGGGGTCAGATTTCTACTGTCGCGGGGGGGCATGGAATGATGCGGTTGGATAGGGAGCCAGTGATAGGTGGAGATTAACAAGGATGTCAAGGACAGAAAACAAAAGGAATGTAAGTGGGGTAATAGGGCTAAGAAGGGGGCTGATGGTGGCACATAAAGAGATTAGAATGTGTGAATAGCAGAACAAAGGTGAGCTGTGTGTCAAAGGGCAATCAGAAACAGTTGGCCCAAGTAGAGTGGGGGAAGGGGGAACTATGGTGAGGGAAAAACAGATCAATGGAAGAAATGAAAATAAATTGATGGAAATAAAAATGGGGTGAAGGTGGAGGAGAGGGTTCACAGTCTGAAGTTATTGAACTCAATGTTGACTCCGGAAGGCTGTAACCCACCTGATCGGAAGACGAGGTGCTGTTCCTCCAGTTTGCATTGCGCTTCATTGGAACATTGCAGCAGGCCAAGGACAGACATGTGGATGAGAGATCAGGACGGTGAGTTGAAATGGCAAGTGACTGGAAGGTCTGGGTCCTGCTTACGGACGGACCAGAGGTGTTCTGCAAAGCGGTCACCCAGTCTGTGTTTAGTCTCTCCAATGTTGAGTAGACCGCACTGGGAGGAGTAAATGTAATAGATAAGATTGAAGGAGGTGCACGTGAGGCGCTGGTTCACTTGTAAAGCATGTTTAGGGCCTGAGGTGGTGAGCAGGGAGGAGGTAAAGGGGACAGGTTTTACACCTTCTGCAATTGCATGGGAAGGTGCAGTGGGAAGAGGGTGAGGTGTTGGGGGTGATGGAAGAGTGGACCAGGATATCCCTGAGGGAACAGTCCTGTGAAATGCTGACAGGGGATGTGAGGAGAAGATGTGCTTGGTGGTGGAATCATGGTGGAGTTGGCGGAACTGGTGGAGGATGATTTGATGAATGCCGAGGCTGGTGGGGTGAAAAGGGAGGAGAAGGGGGACCTCATCCTGGTTCTAAGAGGGAGGAGAGGGGTGAGGGCAGAGGTGCGGGAGATGGGTCTGTTATGGTTAAAGACCTGTCAACCACAGTGGGTGGGAAACCTT
This sequence comes from Scyliorhinus canicula, assembly GCF_902713615.1. Lineage (NCBI taxonomy): Eukaryota > Metazoa > Chordata > Chondrichthyes > Carcharhiniformes > Scyliorhinidae > Scyliorhinus > Scyliorhinus canicula. Next base: position 177,282,153 of record NC_052154.1, on the reverse strand, counting down.
GATTAAAGAAGAATGAAGACATGTCAGCAGCACCGTCTTGTAAAGTGGTATCATCAGAACAGATGCGACGGGGGGGCGAAGGAACTGGGTGAATGGGATAGAGTCCTTACAGGATGTGGGGTGTGAAGAGCTCTAGTCGAGATAGCTGTGGGAGTCAGTGGCTTTGTAAAGGATATTAGTGGACAGTTTATCCCCAGAAATTGAAATAGAAAGGTCAATGAAGGCAAGGGAAGTGTCGAAGATGGAGCATGTGAAGGTGGCAGAGGGGTCGAAATTGGAGGCAAAATTAATACATTTGTCCAGGTCTAGACGGGAACATGAAGCGGCACCAAAACAGTCGTCAATGTATCGATAAAGAGTTCTGGGATGAGGCCAGAGTAGGCCCATCCCTTAACATGTCATGTGTCCCGCCAAGCAATCAACCTGCCTATATTCTCTTGACGTCTATCACTCGCCTCCCCACAGTTCACGGTACCTCCAAGTCTTGGGTCATCTGCAAATTTGGAAATTGTGCCCTGCACACCCAAGTCTAGGTCATTAATGTATATCTTAAGTAAAGAAGAGGGACTAATTTTGGTCTCTGGAAAACCCTGGGCTGGATTATCCACCGCGCCACATTTCGGCCCTGACCCACCGGCGGAATTCTCCATTACGCAGGCCGGTCAATGGGGTTTCCCACTGTGGGGCAGCCCCACACCGTCGGGAAATCCCCAGGCGCCGGTAAAACGGAGAATCCCGCTGGCGAAGAATCTCGTCCCCTATTTCAAAACACCAACCATTCACCACTTGCCGCCACTGTTACTTATCCAATTTTATATCGATGCTGCAACCATCCCTTTCATTCCATAGAGGCTCCAACTTTGCTGACAAGCCTGTCATGTGGCACTTTACAAATGCCTTCTGGATGCCAATGTACATCCCATCAACTAAAGGCCCCTAATCAATACACTCTATCACCTTATTGAAAAAATAAAGCAAGTTTGATGAAAGCCATTAACAAACCTTGCTGGCTTTTCCTAATGGATTCACATTTGTCAAAGTGAACTTTGGTTTTGTCTTGGATTATTTTTTGCAAGGCTTTTCCCATCACCGAGGTGCCGCTGACTGGCCTGGAGTTATTCTTTTAAAAAATCTGTCCAATTAAAGGGCAATTTAGCGTGACCAATCCACCTACATCTTTGGGTTGTGGGGGTGAGACCCACGCGGACACGGGGAGAATGTGCAACCTCCACACGGTCAGTGACATGGGGCCTGGAGTTATTTTTTTAAAGAGTGTAACATTTGCAATTCTCCGGTTCTCTGGGGACAGTTACACCGTGAAACACTGCACCGAAGGAAATGGTCAGGGCAAGCAGCTTAGATGCTTTCAACAGAGAATTAGATTTGTCCATGGGAGAAAAGGAATAGAAAGATAAAATGAAAGGCTGAAATGAGGCAGATGCAATGGAAGGAGACTTATGAGGAATATAAATTTGGCGGGAGAGTGGACTGAATCGCCTGTTTCAGTGACATATATTCCATGCCGTTCTCAGCAATTCATAGCACATCGGTACAGACACTGAACAAGTGTGACACAGATATTTTGAAACCTGAGAAGATTTGTCTCCATCTGATAGGTTTGCAGAGATAGAAAAGATGCTTTCATCAAGGTTTTCGGCATAAGTGACCTTTTTTTACATGACAAATAAGACACAGTCCCTGTGACAATATTGAGCAAGGGTTCTTTCATACGAGTGGACACGCTCAGCTTAAAACCAACAGTGATACATGAACTATGATGATCCTTCTTGAGATTGTGAGCTTGGCACTATCCAGAGCAGCTGCTATGCAATTGATTTGTTTGCTTAATTGTCAGAATTTTAAATGTACTTTGAAATCTGTCTGATGGATTGAAAGCTTTTAAAGTGAATTACAGATTTGCATTTCATGAGGATGAATTCTTACCTTTTTGCTCAGCTGAAAGTGAATTTTGTAGAAAAGTAAAAGATACCTGATTTCCACTGTTTGACAAATATAAATGTAAACATGTGTACGTCAAATGTTGATTGGAACAGATCTAACTAATTATGGTGTTCAGCAGATAGCACGGCGGGGTATGAAAGGAAGTGAATTGAAACTGTAATGTTGATATCACAGAAATGTTACAGTGCAAAAGGAGGCCATTCAGCCCATCATATCTGCATCGCCTCCCCAAAAGAACAATTAACTTACTGCCATTCTCCTCCCTTCTCCCAGTATTCCTGCACATTCCTCCCCTTCAGATCAGTCTAATCCCCTTTTGAATGCCTCGATTGAACCTCGATTGCCACCGCCACCCTCTCAGGCAGCGCATTCCATACCCTTATCACTCACTCTGTGAAAAAGTTTTTCCTCATGTCACTTTTGGTTCTTTTGCCAATTGTTTTAAATTTCTGATCACTTGTTCCCGATCCTTTCATGAGTGGGAGCGGTTTTTCCCGATCTACTCTGTACTGGCACCTCATGATTAAACACTTGTATCAAATGTCCTCTCAGTCTCAGTCCTAACCTCTCCAAACTGTCATCATACCTACAGCTGGAAGCGATGTTTGAAAAGTTTCCAGTTCGAGCCCAGATTCCCGGCAATGCAGAGAGGCGGCGGCGGGCGAACGGAGTCCATTCTGTAGGATGGCGCGAGACAGACAGGTGGAAGGCAGATCACTGAAAGGTAGGTCTCAGAAGTGCTCGCATCCCTCAACTTCTGGTACCATGAAGTGTTGGCTAGTGTAGACTTGGGAGATGAACAGACACTTCCAACACTGATGAAGGTTCAACTCAATTTTATTAACTACTTCTAACTAACTAACACACGATGACTGTGGGTCTAAATGATGCTAACTTAAACTAGAGACCTAAGCCTTGTCCGAACCAGTTGATTCTCTCAGCACGTGTTGTGAGTCTGTGCTGGGCTGGATGAGTTCCTGTTACACTGAGAGGCAGCACCCAGAATGAGCGGGAACCATGGTGCCTTCTGCCTTTATAGTGTGTGCATTCTAACTGGTGATTGGCTGTGGTGTTTGTACATGTTGATTAGTCCCTGTGTGTGTCCATCAGTGTGTGTCTGCACCATGATATACTGGTGGATATTATGACAATACCTGAAATTCCCCATCCCTGGAACCATTCTTGTGAAGCTTTTCTGCACTCTCTCCAATTACTTCACATCTGTCCCAAAGTCTGGAGGCCGGAACCAAAGCCAATACTTCTTTTTTATACTGGATTGAGTAGCTGTGTGTGTCGGGATAAGAAGGACCAGAATTCTTCGATTCTCGGGATTCTTTTTCCGGCTGGCAGCACACCCCGCATGTGGGTTTCCTGGCATTAGGCGGTGGCTTGAATGGAAAATCTCATTGGCAAGTAGCAGGAAGAGAGAATCCCTCCACCGGCCAATGGCACGCTGCCGATAAACAGGCTGGCTGACCGGAGAATCCAGTCCAGGGAGTTTGTGTGTCGTGTTTCATAGACAGGCAGTTTCCTTTCTGCTGTAATGTTGTATATATGACCACATATAGAAGAGTGGTCTCTGACTTCCTGTTTTGTCTTTGTTTTTCATGGGAGGTGAGCATTGCTTATTATTAATTGCAAATTGTCCTTGAGAATGTAGTGGTGAGTTGCCATCTCTAACAATTTGCCATCCAAGTGGTGTGGGGTACTGATGCGACCATCAATTCACTCAAGACACGAGTAGAAGTAAACTGTGGCTTTAATCGACTTACAACTGAGCCTGCCTGCGACCAGATGAACTGAGGGCAGACTCGTAAGACCGCAGCACTTTATACTTCTGGTAGTGGGTGGAACCATGGAGGAGCCATGGGAGGAGCCAAGGGTGGAGCCCTGTACATGCTCCTCAGTGATACACAGTGTGAATTATACATACTACACATTCACCACTGGTACACCCACAGTGCTGTCAAGCAGGGAGTTCCAGGCTTTTCACTCAGAAGAGTGAAGGAACAGAGGGCTTCTCAATCCACGGAATGGACTGTAAGGCGGCCTCAGGCAAGGCTAGGGGAGGTGGGGTCTGCCTCCTAATCAACACAACACTGGCGACTTTCTGTTCCCCGGACCTAGAATACCTGACGCTAAAATGTCGCCCCTACTACCTTCCGCGGGAGTTCAGTTCCGTTATCCTGACGGCAGTTTACATTCCACCCCATGCAGACGTGAAAATCACGCTGGGCGAAATATACACCACCACAAATTGAAACAAAACATTAGCGTTTGTTCATCGTGGCCGGGGACGTCAATCAGTCCAAGCTCAAGAGTGCACCACCAAGTTACCACCAACAAAGTCACCTGTTCCACCAGAAGCCCAAACATCTTGGACCACTGCTACACAAATATCAAACCTGTCTACCGCTCTATCACCTGCCCACACTTTGGCAAATCTGACCACAAGGCTGTGCTCCTGTTCCCGGCTTATAAGCAAAAACTGAAGCGGGAAAATCCGTCAAAGAAAGTCGTGCAATGTTGGTCTGAGGAATCGGATGATCTGCTTAGAGTCAGTGGACTGGTCAATATTTAAAAACTCTGCGACCAGCCTGAACGAGTACGCCACTACAGTAACTGACTTCATTAGTAAGTGTGTAGAAGACTGTTTGCCAAAGAAGCAAATCCGTGTGTTTCCCATCCGGAAACCCTGGATGATCAGGGATATCCACAGCTTGCTGAAGTCTAGGTCTGAGGCGTTCAAGTCAGACGACCCTGACCTATACAAAAAAGCCAGATATGATCGAAGGAGATGCATCAAAGGTGCAAAAAGACATTAGCGGACCAAGCTAGAGTCCCAGGCTAGCCACACGGGCCCCCGACGACTATGGCAAGGTCTGCAGGCCATAATGGGCTACAAGATGAAGACATGTAAAATTGCCGGCTCCAATGCAACCCTAACCCTAACCCTCCCTGATGAGCTCAACGCATTCTATACCCGCTCTGAACAAGAGGTCAGCGACAGCATGCCCTCCACCCTGGAGCCTCGGATGAACTTGTATTTGAGGTCACCATTGCATATGTCAGAGCAGCCTTCTCGAAGGTCAACCCACAGAAAGCCACTGGGTCGGATATGGTACCCAGATGGGCACCCAGGGCTTGCGCGGATCAGCTGGCGGGGGTATTCGCAGACATCTTCAACCTCTCTTTACAATAATCTAAGACCTCTCTTTATAACAATCTGAGGTCCCTATCTGCTTCAATAAGACAATCATCATTCCTGTACCAAAAAATAGCCAAGCAACTTGCCATAATGACTATCGCCCAGTGGCTCTGAAGACCATCATTATGAAGTGCATTGAAAGGTTCATCATGGAGCAATTCAATTCCTGTCTCCTGGATTGCCTTTATCCAATAGAGTTCACCTCCCGCTGCAACAGGTCCACAGCAGACGTCATCTCCCTGGCCCTGCACTCTACCCTGGAACACCTAGATAACAAAGCCACCAATGTCAGACTCCTATTTATTGCCTACAGCTCAGTCTTCAACACCATTGTTCCTATGAAATCCATCTCCAAACTCTGTGGCCTGGGCCTGGGCTCCTCCTTCTGCGACTGGATCCTAAACTTTCTAACCCACAGGCCACAATCAGTAACGATAGGCAATAACACCTCCTCCATCATCATCCTCAACACCGGTGCCACTCACGGCTGTGTCCCCAGCCCTCTACTATACTCCTTATACATCTATGACTGTCTGGTCAAATTCCCCTCCAATCCGATTTTCAAATTTGCTGATGACACCACCGTAGTGGGTCAAATCTCAAACAATGACGAGTCAGAGAATCTGGTGAACTGGTACGACGACAATAATCTCTCCCTCAATGTTAGCAAAACAAAGGAGATTGTCATCGACTTCAGGAAGTGTAGTGGAGAAAATGCCTCTGTCTACATCAATGGGAATGAAGCAGAAAGGGTCGAGAGCTTCAAGATGTTTGGTGCCCAGATCACCAACAACCTGTCCTGGTCCCCCCATGCCGACATTATAGTTAAGAAAGCCCACCAACGACTCTACTTACTCGGAAGACTAAGGAAATTTGGCATGTCAACTATGACTCTTACCAACTTTCACACATGCACCATATAAAACATTCTCTCTGGTTGTATCACAGCTTGATATGGATCCTGCTTTGCCCAAGACCGCAAAATACTACAAAAGGTCGTGAATATAGACCAATCCATCACGCAAACCAGCCTCCCATCCATTGACTCTGTCTACAATTCCCGCTGCCTCGGAAAGGCAGCATAATTAAGGATCCCATGCAGCCCGGACATACTCTCTTCCACCTTCTTCCGTTTTTCGGGTTTGCAACATATAAATAATGGGCATTGGGCAAATCTCAGTTCATCATGCATTGAGAAGACAGAAAATTGTATGTGTAAGAACGATTAAATAAAAAGAGAAAATGCAAATAAGATCTACGAGCATACAAATTGAGAAAAGGTGTTTAGCATTTCAGGTAGGGATCCTTCATCAGGTTGAGGTATGTGCTGTTGGACAAGTTGTCATCTAGCATTTTCTGTTTCTATTTCTACACATACAATTGTCAATGTTCAAAGAAACCTTATGGAAATGAATATCGTTATTTAGTTGTGCCGCAGGCAATTTCATTCTGAACAACCACAAAGGTTCGCAGCATCTATGTAGGCTAATTTGTCCATTTGCACTTGTGCCCGCTCTTTACTGAGTAACCCAACAATAATCCTCTTCTTTCCACATTTCTCTCTGCTCCGCATGTTTATCTACTTTTCCTTTCAAAGATATTTTGCCTCTGCCTCAAATATTGCCGGTGGCAAAACATTCAAATCCCCTCTCGCCAAAGAAATTTCTCTGAACGTATTACCTCATTCTCTTCATAACTATTTTATGCCATGTCCCAGTTAGAGAGAAAGAGTTTGCATTGATACAGAACGTTTCCTGACTGAGAGCATCCCAAGGTGATTTACAGCCATTGAAGTTCTTTTGAAGTGTAATCCCTGTAGCAATGTAAGGAAACATGGGTGGTCAGTTTGAACTCAGCGTGGTCTCACAAATATTAATGACCTGATTAATCAGTCTTTGATGCTGTTGATTATGGCATAAATGTTCCCCACAACCGCTCTCCTGCTCTGTTTCAAATGGTGCCACTCGTTCTTCCGTTCCTCACTGAGATTTGGTTCAACATTCCATCAGAAAAATGGTGCCCCAAACTGTGAAGCAATTCATCTTTCCAACAACAAGTATGAAGCTAAATTATACGCTCAGGAAACGGATGTGGGGATTGAACCCACAATATTTTTAGTCAGACGCTGAATGCCTCTAAGGCTGTGACATCCTTCTCTCCGATGTAAATGCAGCAATCACGTGAAAAGGATTGGTGAAGGTTTTTTTTTTCTTTAAATTTAGAGTACCCAATCATTTTTTCCAATAAGGAGCAAGTTAGCGTAGCCAATCCATCTAGCTTGCATACTTTGGGTTGTGGGGGCGAAACCCATGCAAACACGGGGAGAATGTGCAAACTCCACATGGACAGTGGCCCAGAGCCGGGATCGAACCTGGGACCTCGGTGCCGTGAGGGTGCAGTGCTAATCCGTGAAGGTATAATGAATGAAAAAATGAAAATCGTTTATTGTCACAAGTAGGCTTCAGTGAAGTTACTGTGAAAAACCCCTAATCGCCACATTCCGGCACCTGTTCGGGGAGGCTGGTACGGGAATCGAACTGTGCTGGTGGCCTGCTTTAAAAGCCAGCGATTTAGTCCAGTGAGCTAAACCAGCCCCTAACTGCCCCTAATGTATAACGTAGGTTCTCTACTTGAAGTTAAGATTATGTATGAATAATATTGATTCGGAGGCTACGTAGATGCCTTATTGCTACCATCTGCTGTCATTGGCTAAATACAAGTCATGGGAATACTACATCACATCCCATTGAGGTGGTAGTGAATGACAGCTGCTTAAGGAACCCATCTTTAAAGGTCCAAGAAATCCTATCACAACAAAGGTAGCTAGTTAAATCTAAAATATTGTTGAATGTTGTAATAGTTTTATCTACTCAGAAATGTATACTGAAGTTCTGCTGCATCTCTGCGGCATATTTCTGCTGCATGCAAACACCCAGTTATTGTTTCTCTTCCAATGCCATATAAAAACAAATTGTTGCATTGGCATTGCGCTAAAATTATCTGAAACAGCACATCTTAGTTTAAGATAAAAGCAAATTACTGCGGATGCTGGAATCTGAAACGAAAGGGAAAATGCTGGAAAATCTCAGCAAGTCTGGCAGCATCTGTAGGGAGAGAAAAGAGCTAACGTTTCGAGTCCGATGACTCTTTGTCAAAGCTATTGTCAAACAAGTTTAAGACACTGGTATGTGCCAATTCTGGACTTGTGCCATTGACCATCTACATTTTATCAGGTCTGTGGGGGACGGCCTGTTATATATATTTATTTTTCTGCTGGGTGACTGCTGAACAGCTTAAACACAGAACGTTCTCTGAACTTGACCAATGCAGGAATGCAAATGAGTTTGATGGTACTTTGACATAAAAACCATTCACACTGTTAAAAAAAGCCCAAAGTGGTTTCATGCACTGAACAAGAGTTTCCTTGATCTTTCTGTACAGTTGCAGTGTGTATCTACGGCTTAACTGCTGAAAACAACTTGGAAATTCAGGCTGAAGGCTGGAGGTTAATTTTAATATGTCCTTTGAGGGTAGCAGCATGCCTTCACTTTATGAAATGAAATGAAAATCGCTTATTGTCACAAGTAGGCTTCAAATGAAGTTACTGTGAAAAGCCCCTAGTCACCACATTCTAGCGCCTGTTCAGGGAGGCTGTTACAGGAATCGAACCGTGCTGCTGGCCTGCTTGGTCTGCTTTCAAAGCCAGCGATTTAGCCCTGTGCGAAACAGCCCCTGTATGTGAAGTGCATCATGTAATCCAATCTCAGTTTCACTTTGACCTGGAGCAGGACACAGCAGACACAGTCTTGCAGCTCTCTTGTCTTCAAATTTGCTGTCCCTGTTGTCACAACACTCTGGGCTAGTGCGCGATCAATTCCAGCCCCATTTGACCCGGAGTCGCAATATCGGTGAAATTAGATTTTATTTAAAATACCCCAGATCGTTGGTTGAGCTCAAATAGCCACGAGGTTTGTAACTTGAAAACAGATTAACTTTTTGTTATACATTGCATTATTAAACAGGCAGAAAGTGTGACGGACTATCTAATACCCCTTTCCCAAACTCCCCCTTCCTAACTTGCCCACTCTCTACACACACACAGCAAACATCACAGAAGGGAAAGGGTGATGGAAAGGGAAAGAAAATGTGAATAAAAATAAAAGGTTAAGAATCTCAGATGAACTGGGATGGCTTCCAGTAGTTTAGGCTTTTGTTTTTGCTAGGCTCGAGATGGTTTTCTCTAGCAATGTTGCCTTCTTTCTCTGCAGACTCAGCATCATTCATAGAACATAGAACAGTACAGCACAGAACAGGCCCTTCGGCCCTCGATGTTGTGCCGAGCAATGATCACCCTACTCAAACCCACGTATCCACCCTATACCCGTAACCCAACAAACCCCCCCCCCCCCTTAACCTTAATTTTTAGGACACTACGGGCAATTTAGCATGGCCAATCCACCTAACCCACACATCTTTGGACTGTGGGAGGAAACCGGAGCACCCGGAGGAAACCCACGCAGACTCGGGGAGAACATGCAGACTCCGCACAGACAGTGACCCAGCCGGGAATCAAACCTGGGACCCTGGAGCTGTAAAGCATTTATGTTAACCACCATGCTACCGTGCTGCCAAGGTTTCAGGTTTACAGCAAAGGATGTGCCAGACACTCAGGGCAGGATTCTCTGATCCTGAGGATAAGTGTTGACGCCGTTGGAAACTCCATCGCCTTTCTCAATGGCGTCAACACGGCCCCAGGAGGGGGCCCTACAGGGGGCCAGCAGGGTGCTGGAGCGGTTCACGCCGCTCCAGCTGCAGATCCGGCCATGGAATAGGCGCCGGGATGCGTGCATGCGCAGTGGGTCCGGCGCGAACCCACACAGGCGCAGTCCTACTGGTGCGATTTCCACGCATGCGCGGTGCCTCACTTGTCCGCACCGGCCCCGACCCAACATGGCGCAGGAGTACAGGGCCGGCGCGGAAGAAAGGAGGCCGGGAGACAGAGAGGCTGGCCCGCCGATCGGTGGGTCCCGATCGCGGGCCAGGCCATATCGGAGGCCCCCACCCGGGGTCGGACCTCCCCCTCTCCCGCCCCACCGGCCACCCTGAACCCTTCAACGCCGAGATCCTGCCGGCTCAGAGCATGTTAGAACGGCACCGGTGGGGATCGGGTTTAGCTTTACGGCCGCTTGGCCCATCTGGGCCGGAGAATCGCAGGGGTGGCTGCGTAGAACGGCCCCCGACTGGTGCCGCACCGACCATGCCAACCACGCCTGCCCCAATGGCACCGATTCACCGCTCTGTGGAGAATCATGTTGCGGAGTCGGGGCGGAGAGGCGCGATTCACGCGTCCCCGCGAGGTCGGAGAATCCTGCCCTCTGTGCTTTCAATAGAATGGAGAAGCAATAAGAGTGGAAATAGAGTGGGGTCCCTCCAAATCTTGTTCCTAAGATCCACTCGGTTCCATGGAGCCTGACATCTTCTTTCCAAAATACAAAACTGGAAACAAAGTGTGTTGGCAAGCAGGCTGTTTGAACTTAGTCTTCTGCTTGAAAGGCACACCTCAATAAGACCATAAGACATAAAAGCAGAATTAGGCCACTCGGCCCATCGGGTCTGCTCCGCCATTCAATCATGGCTGATAATTTTCTCATCCCCATTCTCCTGCCTTCCCCCCATAACCCCTGATCCCCTTATTAATCAAGAACCTGTCTATCTCTGTCTGAAAGACACTCAGTGATTTGGCCTTCACAGCCTTCTGTGGCAAAGAGTTCCACAGATTCACCACCCTCTGCTGAAGAAATTCCTCCTCATCTCTGTTTTAAAGGATTGTCCCTTTAGTCTGAGATGATGGAAACATCCTGCAAGTGGAAACATCCTCTCCACATCCATTCTACCCAGGCCTCGCAGTATCCCCCCTCATCCTTCTGAACTCCAACGAGTACAGACTCAGAGTCCTCAACCGTTCCTCATGTGCGCAGCAAGAAGTCTGACAACACCAGGTTAATGTCCAACATGTTTGTTTCAAACACTAGCCTTCGGAGCGCAGCTCCTTCCTCAGCAGTGCTCCGAAAGCTAGTGTTTGAAACAAACCTGTTGGACTTTAATCTGGTGTTGTAAGACTTCTTACTGTGCTCACCCCAGTCCAACACCGGCATCTCCACATTGTTCCTCATATGACAAGCTGTTCATTCCAGGGATCATTTTTGTGAACCTCCTCTGGACCCTTTCCAAAGCCAGCACATCCTTCCTTAGATACGGCACACAAAACTGCTCACAATACTCCAATGCTAGGACTACGGACGTAAATAATAAAATAACAGAAATGAGAGCAAAGAAAATGCACAGGAAGGACTCTTACACTGTCTATCTGTTCACATGAGCCGAGAATTAATAAATTAACCCACAACATGTTTGCACAATCCCTTCTGAGCGATTGGTCCTTGAAATCATTCTGACATACACAACATGGTGTGCAGCAGCAATCCCTTCAAAACAACATGATGCTCAGCCTGGCAGCAAGGTTCAGTACAGGTACGGCAATGTGCATGTCATCAAACAACACTCAAGGTTTTGTTAAGACCGCAATGAAGCAACTGAGTTAGAGAACATTGAGCACAGTGTACTGATGGTGCAGACAAAGTGCTGGCATTGGGCTCAAGCAAAGAGCTGGTAAGCAGAGGGATCCCGAATGGTAAGATTTGCAGTGCACAGCCTGACAGTTCCATGAGAGGGACAGAGTGTCAAAAGGACTATCGCCAGGTTAGCTCATTTGGGAAAGGCAAGTGACCAGGATGTGAACTGGATGATAACCAGCGAGGGTGAGTCAATAAAACAAATAAAACAGCCCCAGATGTCGTGACAGCAACAATCATCCAAGGCAGTACAGGCAAAGGAAGATCAAAGAAATATTGTCAAAATGCCCACACATCTTTCCAGTCCGAATTGGGATACAGCTGACTTACTATCCAAATTTAGAGTGTTTAAGCAGCGTGCAGAACTATGGGGTGGGATTCTCCATCGGCTGATACTGGAATCAGGAAATGCGATCTGGCGGAGAATCAGTTTTGGGGGCGACATTGTGGCGGGTGCTGGTTTGACATCAAATCACAATTCTTCGGTGCATCAACAGCGGCGTCAATGCATTCCAGAATGCATGTACAGTAAACGCTGTTGGCGTATCATTAGCGGGCCTGACCCAGTAACTCCTGGGACTCCACGGTGCTCCGCCCCCACTGGGGCGAATTCCCGACAGTGAGGTTCACGTGTGCTTTTAAAAATTGGGAAACAAGCATTGCGGCTGCTCCGGGGGAAAGAGGGGATGCGGAAAGTGTCCAACACCTGTCCAGGAGGGGAGTTGTGGGGTTGGCATGGCCGGGCATGGAGCACCATTGCCGCAGCCCACAGGGCCGCCATGCAGTTGCACATGCTGCTGACTGCCCACTGTGAATTTAGGGCCACAGGACATATGGTTGGCCCCCCAGGGCACCCCACCCGAGATGGCCTCTGGCCCCAGTCAATCCAACAGCCCAACCCAGCCCAATCAGTGCCATCTTTTTGGCTGGGATGAGGGTGTGTAGGGATTGTAATGTGTATATGCGGATGCTGCCTCCCGAGTGTCAATCACGGACCCACCAAATCCGGCACCGTTTCTCATTGGAATCGATGGTGTTCCACATGACCTTGGGTGTTTGTGTGGAATTTGCACATCCACCCATGTCTTTTTTTAAAAATTTGGAGTCCTTAATTTTTTTTTTCCAATTAAGGGGCAATTTAGCGTGGCCAATTCACCTACCCTGCACATCTTTGGGTTGTGGGGGTGAAACCCATGCAGACATGGGTAAAATGTGCAAACCCCACCCAGACAGTGACCCACATTCACCCATGTCTGAGTGTGTTTCCTCCGGGTGCTCTCTTTCCTCCCGCACTTTGAAGATGAGCAGGTTAGGTGGATTGGACATGCTAAATTGCCCTTAGTTCGGTGGAGTTGCGGGGGAGTGGGCTTAGTGAGGTGGTCTTTCATCGGGGTGGTGCAGATTCAATGACCCAAATGGCCTCCTTCTGCACTGTAGGGACTCTATGATTCTATTAGCTGGGTATGAATAATGATATTAATGTTACCGTCAAAAGTGCAAGATACGTCAACAGCATATGCCAACTCAATACAAAGAACCATTCATTCCATATGATGTTCCTACCCATCCTTGGTCATAAATCACATCGGATCTCTTTCCTATCCAATGCACTGACTTCATTGACATCGTTAACTACTTGATCATTGTTCAACAATTGCACAATATGTCAAACATAAGAGTCGTGCATGCGCTTAGTACTATTTTCAATTTATTTGACGTGCTTCGAGAGATCTCCATAGATTATGATCCACAAATTACTGGTAAGCCATTTCTCGATATGTCTAAGCGTTGAATTCACATGGTTAAATCCCTAATTTTCTAACGTAGACAGACCAAGCAAGATCTACACAATGTAATGTCACATTCAAGAGCAGCACCTTAAAGTGCAACTAATCCATCACCAGCAGCACTCATGTTTGGCAGATCAGTGCGTGCCAATTTATCTACTCTTACCCATGCTACCCTCTGAGAAACTAGAAAACAACTTTTAAAACTACAAGAGAAGATGGGCAAAGCGCATGATAAAAATGTGGGTACAGAGTTTCCAAGGTTGGCATCCAGGATCGCACAGAAAGTACGTGGCAACCAGCTGAGGTGACAAGGATTTGTTCGGAGCCAAGATGCTGTTAAGTCATTACACACAATGACTCAACATTGAGGCATCTCCAAGGACACATTTGATTTGATTTGATTTGATTTATTGTCACGTGAATCGAAGTACAGTGAAAAGTATTTTTCTGCGGCCGAGGAACGTACACAGTACGTACATAGTAGACACAAGCATAATCAATAGAGAACATTGACAAATGGTACATCGACATGTACCATTGGTTACAGTGCGGAACAAGGGGCCAAAACAAAGCAAACAAAGCAAATACATGAGCAAGAGCAGCATAGGGCGTAGTGAGTAGTGTTCATACAGGGAACAGATCAGTCCATGGGCAGTTGTTAAGGAGTTTTGTAGCTGTGGGGAAGAAGCCGTTCTTATGTCTGGATGTGTGAATCTTCAGACTTCTGTACCTTCTGTCTGATGGAAGGGTCTGGAAGTGTGCAGTCTATTGCATCTGTGGCAGGATCCAAAATGCAACATCCAAGAATGACATTCCCAAAGATCACTGTGATCAATTAAGGTAACCTTCAAACAAGGTTCCATCAAAAGAGCAGGGCCATGACAGCAGACTATCCCTATATTTTGGAGACTCATATATTCACCCGTCCTATCCAATTATGTAAGGGAAAGGGGGGAAATGTTTTGAAAAAGAAAGGAAGAATTGTATTGTGCCTTTAACGGATATCCGCATTTTAAAAAATTGTTACGGGTTGTGGGCGTCGCTGGCTGGGCCTGCATTTGTTGCCCATCCCTGACTGTCCTCCATTTCAGAAGGCTTTTGAGAATCAACCACTCTGTTGTGGATATGGAGTCACATGTAGGCCAGCCCAGGTAAGGACTGCAGATTTCCTTCCCTGAAGCACACCACTTTGAGGGAAGTGCCACATGTGCTCCAGCCTCAGTTTCAGTTCAGCCTGGAGCAGAGCACAGCTTACACATCACTGCGGCCCGCATATCTTCAAACTTTAAGTCAACATATATATGTTCACATGTGCCTAAAATTGATAAATGAACACACAGTATGTTTACACAATCCTTTATGAGCACGGGGTTGCACGGTAGCACAGTGGTTAGCACCGTTGCTTCACAACTCTAGGTTGCCAGGTTCAATTCCCGGCTTGAGTCACTGTCTGTGCGGAGTCTGCATGTTCTCGTCGTGTCTGCGTAGGTTTCCTCCAGGTGCTCCGGTTTCCTCCCACAGTCCAAAGTTGTGCAGGTTAGGTGGATTGGCCATGCTAAATTGCCCTTAGTGTCCAAAAAGGTTCGGTGGGGGGACTGGGTTGCGGGGATAGGATGGAGGTGTGGGCAGGGTGCTCTTTCCAGAGGCAGGTGCAGACACGATGGGCTGAATGGCCTACTTCTGGACTGTAAATTCTATGATTCTATGAGCAAATGGTACTTTTATATCATTATTAACGCACACAACATGGCCTCAGGGAATTTTTATTAGTTTTGTTATTTTAGACATTGTGACAGTTGGGAACTGTTTACACCATGTAAAATAATGAACACTTTGTTGCATTCTAAGTTACTTATTGAATTACTTACTGAGTTACCAGCTTGCACAGGACATGCTTAACATTCAGAGTGGCTCGTTACTGTTAACAGTAAACATTTCAATACCTTTGCTGTTCTCACAGCTACATTTATGCAATAGCACGTGTTCAATCATTATCTTGTGGTGGGTGACATTTCGGAATCATTGCCACTACATCGTTGTGCACAGGATTTTCTTCTCCAATAAAATAGCTTCAGAAAACGAACTTTGATTTTAAAAATACAGGTCATTAGGAGAGACATTTGTTTTCTTCCCAGCCTGTTTAACTTAATTCCTCAGAAAGTGTAATGTAATTTGGATAATCTCAACCCTCACCCTGGCCCTAGACAGGGCACAAAGATCTCAAAACGAACACTATAATCCCAGGTAGTTTACTGGTGGACAAAGTACAGCAGAAAATCTGCATTGGCTGCATGTTAAGAGTAAGTAGTCGCTATATTAATTTTAGTTGCGATTCAATCTTTTGTAAAATTGCATTAAATCTTGGAATATTGCTTAATTTCAGAATGTTGCAGCATTCATTGTTGAAGACCAAATTCCCAACCAGAGAACCAGGAATTGCTGCTGGCAACATTTGTAAATGAATACTTAATGTGTTCGTTTGACATTCCTGGGTCCATTATTTTAATGGGGCATTAAAATGTTTGAAATAAATTGATTAACATTAGCATAGCAGATGGAGAAATGTCATTCAAGTGCGTTTAGCATTTTTCCCATTAATATCATACACGATCACTTCTCGCTTTGACATCAATTATGTACACCGCCCTGAAGGCTACACAACTCCACTGATATGCAGACCTTAAATACTAGATATCACTCAGGGTGCTTTTTAATAAAATTCTACAGCAATCTTAAAGAGCAGATCAATAACTTGGAAACTGTTTGTCAAAAATACTAAGAATGTAAAGGAGCATGGTGCACCCTGGAGAGAAAGTCTCTAGTGATATACACGCTTATCGAAGGCACTATAGAAGGTGACTGCACTCCAACATCATTATGCCTCCATATCTATATCAGAGTGTGCATTTTCACAGATTAATCCTCTTTTTTGCACCTAATATCTCTATATTTTTATTTAATGTTGGTTGATTTCAGAAATATTGCATCATTAAATAATATTGCATTACCCATCCTTTTTCACAACACAGAAGTGTTATACCAATGTTGTATGTATTAGGGAAGAGAAAATGAGTCACTCCTTGTAACCTTTATGTATACTACCTCATTGAATCTAATCTCCCAGTGCGTATTGTATGGCAAAGCCAGCTTTGCCCATCCATCATTTCCCTTGAGGAGGTGGCGGTGAAATGGTCAGGCGATTCAAGAAGGCAAAAAAGAGGCAATCAGACCACCGTTAGTATGGAGTCAGCAAAAAGACCAGGGGCAGGATTCTCCTCTACCAGGAGTGACGGGGGGTCCCGGCGTAGGGGAGTGGCGCCAACCACTCCGGGGTCGGGCCTCCCCAAAGGTGGGGAATTCTCACCACCTTTGGGGGCTAGCCCCGTGCTGGAGCGGTTGGCACCAAAAGACTGGCGCAAAAAACCGGCGCCCCCGGCAGCGGGGCTGGCCGAAAGGCTTTCGCTGGTCGGCGCACGCGCCGGCGGTGACGACAGCGGCCAGCAGCCGCTGACGTCACCACCGGCGCATGCGCGATGTGGGTTTCTCTTCCACTTCCGCCGTGGCGGCCGCGGAGGGAGAAAGAGTGCACCCAGGGCACTGGCCCAGAGTCTGAGCGGGGGGCCCCGATCGCAGGCCAGGCCACCGTGGGGCCCACTCGTGCTGCTGATCCCGCCGTTACCAGAGGTGGCTCAAACCTCGGCAGCGGGAGAAGCCTCCCAGCGGCGGGACTTCGGCCCATTCGGGCCGGAGAATCACCGCAGGGGCCTCGCCGATCGGAGTGGCGAGATTCCCGCCCCGTCACTTCCCGGGTGACGGAGAATCTCTGCCACGGCGGGGGTGGGATTTTCGGCGGCCCCAGGCGATTCTCCACCCTGCTGGGGGTCGGAGAATTTCGCCCCAGATCAGGCAAAGTTGTCACATATCCCTCCCGGAAAGGCATCAGTGAACCAGTTGCATTTTTGCGACAGAATGGAAGCTCGAACATCGACGGCTTGCTTTTCATGCCAGATATTATTTAATGAATTGTACTCTTACTCTGGTGGCACAATCATTACGCTATCATGCCTCTTAATGGCAACAAGTCATCACTCAGTTTTGATTGCTGTTCCAGCAGCAGACCATATCCTACCGCACTTGCCGATCATGAGCGATTTATCTGTTCTACATTTCCCCCCCCCCCCCCCCCCCCCCGAGCTATAGTTGTTGATACTGCAATCCTGCTGAATTTATTATGATCCAGCAGGTGTTAATTGCCGTGTAAACCAACTCCCAAAGGGAAACGTGACCCAAATATCACAACCTTTCTTTTTGCGTTCTCACAACAAGAACAAAGGTTTATTGAATTCAGGAGCCACAAATTCCAGTAACACAGTTGGGATTTTAAACATTAAATTAAAACATTTATTAACAAATTGAAAGCAAGACTACATTTAATTAGTTAAAATTTGTTTTGCGCGGCATCCCTCGATAAACCTTCACTTGGTTAGAGATATAGGTAACTACCCTCTTGGCAACACACCCTTTTAGGTGTTTAAGTACAAAATTCAAGTAATATTACCACAAAACCAACCCACTGTATTCTGTAGGAAACACATACTGCGGGATTTCTCACCTCCTTCCACTTGGCTATGGAATTTCAAGGAACTTCAAAACAAAACCCTGCCTTCTGAACACCAGGCAGTTTTTCTGTCTTGGCTGGAAGTGCTTCTTCTAACTTTTCACCTTCACAGCTCTTTCCCCAACGCGGAGCAGCACCCCAGGAGGTCTCACATTGCTACCGCCACCCAAAGCCCTCAACACCTCTTCTTGAATATTATTTTTGCCTTCCTTGTTTGATTCCATTGTCCTCAGCATTCCTTTGAAAATCCTTTCACATTCTCCCTTCTGCCTCCACTTTTGGGTCAAGTAAAATTTTATGAACTTGCCTTGTTTATTTACAACTTTGTACAAGGTGTGAACCCTTTTACTCCCCTTTGAAATTTAACATCTTAAAATGTTAATATTTACTTATCGCATGATGCAAATTCCTACCTGCTGTTTTCCACTTACAGAAAACTCACTTGGCTATGCCTACTTCAAATGTCTGCCTTCAACACCTAAGCTCCTTTGATGTCCTAAACCTTGCAGACAATCTGTCTTCGGGTTAATTCCATTATTTTCACGCACAGACATGCATGCCTGCTTCATCGAACAATACAATGAACCCCAAAAATATTAAAAATAATACCTCTTGTCACATGTCTAGGGGCTGGTTTAGGGGCTCGTGTCTAGGGGCTGGTTTAGCTCACTCAGCTAAATCGCTGGCTTTTAAAGCAGACCAAGCAGGCCAGCAGCACGGTTCGATTCCCGTACCAGCCTCCCCGGACAGGCGCCGGAATGTGGCGACTAGGGGCTTTTCACAGTAACTTCATTGAAACCTACTCGTGACAATAAAGCGATTTTCATTTTCATTTTTCATAATGAAGTGCAAGCTCGAGCTTTAAGTGAAGACAGCGGTTGCTGATTGGAGGGGTAGGGCATTATTCGTTAGTATATATGTGAACCAGTTTGCTAATGTGCGATGGAAGGAGTGGGAGGGGTTGCAGGAAAAGAGAGTCTGTGTGCCTTTGTTCTCTCGACTCTGAATAAACCTTTTCTAAGAAAAGACTTGTTCCAGATTCCTTCTTTACTCTGTAAATGTGCGACAAATTATTGATAACGGTGACTCAACTTTTCACACTTGGCGAAGATGGTTCTCAGGACAAATATAAACAAAACAGTCCACTCTTCTTTACACCTGCTGGCTTCTGCTACATAACTAACATTGTTTCATTAGGGCCTCAACTATTCACTATAATCACTGATTGCTTACATGACACAAGACAGAGCCAGATGTCCGAGTTTGCCAATGTCACAAAGATTGGGAGCTGAGTAAGTAGTGTGGATGGGAGCATGACATTGCAAAGAGATGCTGATGAATTAATTGAGTGAACAACACTGGCAGGTGGATTTCTTTGCAAGTAAGTGCGAGGTCATCAGTGCTGGATCAAAATATGTTTCTTCTATGTTCCCCCATGACGTGGATACCTCTGGTTAGATCTGCATTTATTGTAGAGTGGGGGATATGCCAGGCCATGAGACTGCAGATTGTGGTTGAGTACAATTCTGTTGCTGTTGATGGTCTACAGTGCCTCATGGATGCCCAGTTTTGAGTTGTTAGATCTGTTTGAAGTCTATCCCATTTAGCACGGTGGTAGT